>NW_017257150.1:199808-349796 GCF_001594055.1 Mycetomoellerius zeteki
TACGGGACTCGTTTTCCGAGCTTCCCGTCCCTTCATCCTCGAACGCGATCTCGCTCAAAATTCATGCGTCCATGACAGAATTTAATACGGATTAAAAGGGGCTCGTATCGATTGCAGAGAATGGACTCGTCGTAAGTCTGTCGAGATAGTGTTTCAAACTTTTGTTTTTCTTGAATTGCATTTACATAAAAAAAAAATCTTTTGCTTAATAAAATAAAATGATTTTAATAAAATAAAATTCTAGATCACATGCTACGAACTCGATTAGGAAATATAATAAAAGAATAAAATGAAAATTATACTATGGCTTATACCAATCTCGCTTACTCTATATTGCTATGATTAATATTTAAGCACGATTTAAAAGTGTTGTGGTTCTGTTCCGAGTGATCTCTTTTGCTAAACACGTCTATATCGTTTGCCTCATTGAATCTGGCTATGTTGGTCTACAGGTTAAATTTTTAAGTAAATTTGAAATACGTATTTTAGAAAAAATAAATACTCTCTAGTTGAATAAAGTGATTTTCAATGTAACTAATTTAAAGTTACGTAAAAGTTACATTAGTATTAATATTAATGTAATTTTAATAAAAGAATATTTATACATTAATTAGCATAAAACTCAGAACAGTATACATAATTATCAATTTCACAACAGAATATTTTAAAATGTATGTGCTCTAAAATTGATACATGGCATATTTTTTTAATCATCGAACTGTAGGCACACGGTTAGAAATCGAGATGTAGCCTTATTATTTTTAATAAACCACTGCTTACAAGAGAAGTTTCACAACTGTACGGAACCGATTTGATTCTCCATGAAATATATTGTTAAACACGAAAATCTAAGAGACACGTATTTTTTTATACGTGCCCTAACTCATGTTTAAGGGATGAAACATCCCTTGGAGAATCAAATCAGTTCCGAACAGTTGTGAAACTTCCCTTGCTAGTATATAAAGTTGTTCGCGCGCTCATTCGTTATAAATATTAATAAATATGTGGATGATGCTTTGAATACTGCACACGAATCCGTAAGGTATTTGTGTGCATCGTTTGACACGAAATGCTTTGCACAGGCCAATATATTGTAACATTTTTTAAATTTCTGTATTAATATGAACGTAAATGCGATAATTTCATGCACTCGATCTTCGACATTTTGGTATTGACAACACCAATTTTATTCAAACTGGTTCAATCAATCATATCGACGTTATATAAGAAAAATGTTATTGGAGTTTTATTGCAGTTTTAGTTGCTAAGTAATTTTTAATCAAAAATTTATTTACGTAAAAATTTCAAATAAAATTAGTGATAGCGCCGCAAACTTAATAGAGGCACAAATATAAATAAAGTAATGTCACGCGGCTTGTTCTATATTTCTATTTTGTTTTTATATCTTTAGCGTCGCGATGCTACCGCGTTGCTTGATTAAAGAGATATCACGAAAATTTAAATTATTATAATGCCAAGTTTTGCAACTAAGCAATTAAGTAAATGAATTCCGGAACGTTGATTTTGTATGTCGACTGTATAAATATTTCTATAAAATAAAAACATAAATGTCAGCTACATAATTAATAGAGCTATCGATAAAAATAATTTCTTGTTATAAATTTTTTTTCGGAGATATACAAAACTCATTTCTCGTAGATCTAATATCCCAGTAACCAAAATCAATTTCATTTAGACCGTTCGCGATCTCCTGTGCAGGAAGTAGATCGCGTCCAGGTGAATAGATTACTCGATCTTCGAGAAGTAACTGTATTCGCAGTTATGGACAAACGACGATGACGACGGCGAGGACGAAGACGACGATGCCAAAGGGGCGCGGCACAATCAGATTAGGAAAAATCGCACGAAATTACGTAATAGGCATCTGCGTGGATTAAAATCGCGACGGGTGATGCCAACGTAAAAGGTGTCCCGCAACAGAATCTATAAGTTAGATATAGCGCGCGGCGGAGCCAAGTGAGTCGTTCCGCATCCTCGCACACCAGGTGTGTCCTTCGTCGTATCTCGGTCCACGCAGCAGCCTGGAGCGACCGGTGATCATCAAATGAACTTCTTTCTCAATAACCGCGTCCTCCTGTTGAAGGTTTGAGATACGTATTCTCATCATTCTCGTCTCGCTCGAGAATCTCCTTCTCTTTTTCTCTTCCTAACACGCCACGCGGAAGTTCTGTTCCAATGGATGGCACGACGACGGGCGCACAGTGCGATATCGCAAAGTGGTTGTTACAAAACTTGCAATACTTATAAGCAGAGCGCAATTATTTGTTATCTCGTTTGTGAATAAGAACAGACCGAAGCTAATAGGGCTAGTTACATCCGAAGATAGAGCTAATTGGTCCGCGGCTTTAAATCGAAGGAGTCATTAAAGAATGTTAATTAACGTTTAAGCCAGTTAAATAAATCCGGTCGGGAATAGAATTATTATTTTTGTTATGGGATCCCCTTCCGGAAATGTTTCTACATTTTCAACATGATATTATCGGCACGAGTGTAAAGTATCATTCTGAATTGTAGTTTTGGAAATCAACAGCGAGAAGACGAACGAAGGAGAATAGAGTTTAATAACTGCTTCCTTGGGAACTTGAATTCAGCATGTAATCATCGCTATTGTCGTGGTAATGACAGTGAATTTACAATAGAAAGTGAAACACATTGACGCTTCCCTTACGATATGAAAATCATCAGTATACTACGTAACATTTTGAATGAGACAAGTTTTTCAACGAATAAGTTTCGTAACACGAGAAACAAGGAGCTGCTGTTAATCACTCAATTAGAAGAGTTAAAAGGCGACTGACAAGAGAAATCCGTAATTTAATATCATGCCGCAATAGAAGTGCACGATTCAAGCAAGAATTGTGAGATGGTATCGCAGACGGCAATTTTATCTGACAATTAATTAATATGCTTTTCCCTGTAATGCTCGCACCGACTGTCGCGACCGTCACAATTTATGAAACCCCAACAGTTTTTCCCAAAGCGTCCGCTGAGTGATCTTATCTACTTACATTCCACACAGATGCAAAAAGAATGTTTGTTATACAACGAAATAATACCACTAACAAAGAATGAGTTTAATCAAAAAACGTTATCATTTTCAGTTTTACCTTTGGTACAATCTATTGTTGTAAATCTATCACAATAAACGAAATTTGGTTTCTTCTCAAATATCAAAATCGACAAATGCTTTTTACTTTCATTAGTTAAATTCATTCTTAATTCATTTCATCGAATTAAGCTGAAATATTTTATTCAATTTTATATTTTGACGAAAAATGTATCTTTTTTTTTGCGTCATGTATTCATGTCTCGACACTTGCAACCAGTGGCAAGCACCGGGTGTTGTTTCTGTTTATGAATAATGTATTCATGATTGGCACTGCTGATACCGAACTCATGTATATAATTACGATCGATGCGGGTGCCGTGATAATTGCGAGGAACGCGCCGAGAAAGATTCTGCGATTCGAGGTTGAATGTTCCGACGTCCTCACGGATCTTCGTCGATCTAAAGGAAAACGAAAGTATGAGACCTGCTGCATCTAAAGGAGAAAGGATTCTAATCTCCATAAGCATTAACACTTATTACATTCTATAGTTGCTAATAATTTAACTATAATGCTATCTTTATCACGAAAGAAAGAGAAAAGTGTCAACTATGCTAAAAATTTTATCTTAATTATTCGAAAAATATATTGCCTTTAAATTTTTACTGATACAATAATTAATTCTAACATTTTTAATAATATAAATTAAAAATTATTTAGAAACTTGTCTTAATTACTAATCGATTATTAACAAATTTAAATTTATCTTCGATAATAAAAACAATGCTATAGAATGACGCCTACAAACCACTGAATTTAATTAATTAACAAAGCAAGTAAGTATTTGTTTCCTGAATTATGCAAGCGCGTCATTATATTTTATTTCAGCATTGTAAACGATACTCTCCAAAGTTATTACGCGTACTCTTGATCGGACTCGTGAATCCAACGCGACCGATCATCAAAAAGATAATGAAAGAAAAAACGCTACAGGACTTATCCGAATCAATCGAGGGGCCATTAAATGAGAAGCTGAAATGCTCTAATTGTCGATACATGGACCTCCTATTGGTCATGCGGTACATATAATTACAAGAGAATGACTTGGCGCAACTTGAGAAACTCTTCTATTTCTTATCGACCTCGAATTGCCTCGATGGTTACCAAAGTCATTTAATCTCGTGACGTTGTTGAGAAGTTTCATGACCCGTATTTCAGTAACCTATCTAAATCATTTAAGGAATTACACCTTTTTTCAAAACATTATTACATAAATATAAAGTAAATTAATTTAATCACATCAGACAAGTTGTCACTACTTGCAAAAAAAGATAATTTCTTTAAATTTAAATATAGCGCTTCTAGCGAATATAATGAACAATTATAAATTGTTCATTTTTAAATAAATATTTAAAAATTCGAATTTTCGATTATATCGAGGATGAATGTCCATTCTGTCAATATATTATTAATGTATTAGCGTTATCTTCATTGCTGATGTAAAATGCATCGTCTCAATCGTGCGACAAACAAAAGGATCATCATGGCAATGTGGCGCATTGTGCATTTCCATCGATCCTGATCTCAGCGGTGGATCCGGTATGGAGAGGTCGGTTAAAGGCGTACACCAAAGCCACGTGGCGTGCGCGCTTCTGTGATTGCAGAGTTCGGGCCGTCATTACCTGACCTTACCGTGACCTTTTCGCGAGGGGCCTGCAGGGTCCACGCCAGGTACACACGTACCTGCGAGACCGTATAATGCGGCGAAGATACCGAAACGCACGTTCCAGATTGCGGAAAGCTCGGGAGAAGATTAAATCGACGAATAATGTATTCGAATGGAATTGCACTATAATTGATAATAATTTATGAATTATATAGAGCGAAACAAGCTAAAAGCTTAAAATAAGCCAAAGAACAAAACCAAAGAAATTACAAAGAGAATATAAAGACTTAAAAAGGAATAAAATGATTTTCCTCTAATAATTTATAAATATACATTTATATTTTATATTTTATATTTTACTCTTACTATTTATAAATATACATAGATTATAATTAAAATTTGCTTTTTCTCGCAAACACACATTTTCTCCATTAAATTTTCAAAAGTACGAAGATTGATTTCAATATATTTAAAAATGCATGGATCCGATCTCAAGTAAACTTAATAAGAGTTACCCATAGTAAAAATTCTCATCGAATTATCTGTATACTGAAGGAGATGTGCGAGTGCACGAGCAAATATATATGTAGATAGTAGCAAACGTTGGTAAACCCTGTAGGGCACGCCGTAGGCCACGCCGGGACCTTTCTCGTACGAGCTCGTGCACGGTGAAAAATTAATTTCGTGACCTCGTTCAGGAGGAAGCTGGGGAGGAGCAGCGGATGAAGAGGAGTAAAGAGAGTCATGAGCTCCCACAGGGGCTGACCCGACGACCCTATCAGCCGGGCTCCTCCACGGTATTGTTTATAGCGCTGAACCGTGCCCCAACTATACGGGGCCGCGCCATTGTTCCGCCGAGGACCCCATTGTCTCCATACCTCTCTCTTACGCCTCGGCTCTCGATCACTATACCGCTCCGCTACCGCGCCATAATTTACGGAGATATAAAGTCGGGGCCTAATTATTGCCGCGTAATTGCTCAATTCGGAGCGGACGCGGCGTCAATAAGAAGACGGCACCTGCAAGGAGAAATCCGTCGGATTGTAAGAGAGAATAAGGGGGGAAGAATAAGCAATACATGTGATGGAGTTTTGCGGGGGGGGGGGGGGAAAAAGTCCTATACATCGCTCGTATACGCTTCCAAATGTGAGTAAGACTAAAGTATTAATACGTTCCTGTTTGTGTTGAGCGCGATTTAATTATAAATATATAAAAAATTTAACAGTTTACCATCTGAATCAAAAGTTATTTCAAAATAATTTTTTTTAAACAATAAGAATCTTATTTTTAGACCGTATATGTGAGAACACAATCGATAAACTAAAAGGGTATACTGATCGAAACTAGTTGCTAAATTTTTTTAATCTCCGCGTTCTAACAGAAATGTAAAAAAAGTGTTACTCAATAAAAATGTTAAGAATGTTATAAACACAACTTTCATATGTACATATGTAGTTGCAGAATAAATTTTTCTCGGTTTTCTTTTTTCCGAAATCCGCGAGAAACAACTGTACCCCTCGCTTTCTCCAGATACGAAGGCAGATAGTAAATGCATGAAACATTGTTTTTTCAGCAAGAAGCGGTATCGACCAGGTTAGAAGAGCTGTGGCCGTTGCCGGTCTCTAATGACAATGCACATGGATTAGAGTAATAATAATGGCTGGCCCATCGGCCACGGTGCACGATTCACGGTTATGAGTGCATCCGTGCGTAAATCTCGACGACAAAACCTTTATTTCGTCACGCCATAACTCTTCGATCACGATTCGTTTGCATGTCGCAAAGTTTTTCTTCGTTTCGAAATAATTTTTGAAAAAAATGATATCTATTCTATCACACACAACACACACACACAAATCTGAAAAGAAAATTCTCCTAAATTTTACAAGATTTTTAACGTATACATATATCTTAATAAAATTTTTAACAAAATTAAAAAGATTATGTATACATATATGTATATTATATACCCATTATTTTGAAAATATGTATCTGACTGAACTCTATGTCAAATCAAGCCAGTCAAATTGTTAACCTTTTTCAAGTTCATTTTTACAAGTTCATAAACATGCATATAATGTATTTCTTTTGTATAATATGCTGATGATGGAGAAGATAATTTCTTCTGCAATAGTATAATCTAGTTACTTTTATCCATTCGTTAAAAAATAAAAAGATCTGCTATATTTTGTTTCAGCAACTATTGTCATCCCATACAACGTATGATTTATCCTTAATAAATTAAGAATTTCTTTATGAACAAATAATGTTTCTTTTCACTTAGCAAGTTTTTTTCGTTTGCCAGATAAATATCGACATGTTCAATATAATTCTCAAAAATTAAATCAGATTTCTCACGGATATTACATTCCCCTGCAATATTCTCGATTTCAATTGCAAATCCGTTTGGCGCGGAATTCCGCGGAATTACGCCGCGCGCGATATCGCGCGGAGCTATTAACCCCAGTAGGAGTGAACGCGGCGGTCGCGGCAGAAATTGCGCTTTTAGCTTAATTGCGGTGAAAGTTCAGCATGCGCACCGGCCTAGCGTCCTCGAGAGAGGAGGCAAACCGAGGCCGCGTGTACATTTCCGCGCTTTCGCGCAGAGGTTGCGGGTTCGCGACTCGTCGGCCGCTTAATTGCGATCGTTATGATTTCACGTTTTCACTGCGGCTACGGACAATTGTACGGAACAAAGCTGGCGCAACTGGCCCAAGTCATGAACGCGATATGACGGAACTAGCATTTGTCGAAACGCATCGCGATGATAACGCTTCATTACCATAGTTGTGAACAAATCAACATGTGAAGGGGGGATTAAATTATAATCTCAGATAGAAGTTTTAAAGACATGCAATAATAGACTGCTTTAAAATAGTTTCCTATTCAGTTACGTCTCTTGACTACTCGAAATTGCAAATAAAAACATAATGATAATATAAAATGCAGCAACTAAAGTTGATAGGAGATTAACACAAGGATATCGCTAAGCAGGAGGGATAAACTTTGCGTTTAAAATCTGTGCATATGGCACATCCTCCATCAGTCTAACATCATCTGCGCGTAGCTATTTCTCTCGCTCTGTATATCCGCGATATCTAATTTCATAGTCCAATAAACTCGCTTTTTCTCATTTGTAAATAACCGTTTCGATGACGGTGGGAGGGAATACCGTAATAAAGCACTCACGATTTTCCCGCGTTCCATCTTTAATTGAACCTCACGTTAGATCGACGATAAGTTTCGACTTTAACGTGGCCATCCGTCACATCAGAAGTAACGCAAACCACAAACGAGCGGTTGTCGCGTGTTCGCGCTGCGTAACCGATCCCGACGTTAATCGCCACTCATTTTCTCTTATCTCATGCAGCACTGAGTTTCTTATTGCCCATTAAAATCAATCATTGCTTTTACGAGAACGATTCGCATACATAACGATTACCTTTCGTGGCGCCACTTTGATTTTTCACGGAATACCAAACTCCTCTGTGCATCAGTACTGATTTTATTATACATAACATTGCTGTTTTTCGCTTGATAAAAAATAAACTACAATGTTATCCTTTACCAGGTGCTGTGAACATCTCATTGCTGCTTCCAATATCATAAATATCGTCGACCGTTTAGTAAAATTAAGACGCGTTTTATATGGAAGTGAAAAAGTCCTTGAAGCCACCTGACGCGCGTGGCGGATTCGACGTGGGTCCTACTTCCAATGTATCTCGGCACGACACGGCACGGCACGGCGTTAACTTTTCTGGATACCAGAGTACCGACGCGCTGAAATCCAACGGTAATCCCCCGGGGGCCGTGTTCCAAGAAAGGTGAAACCGGGAGGATTGTACGAGGGAGAGGATGGTCGATCTGGACGCACGCGCCGGGGGCAACCAGAGGCTCGCGCTCTGTAATCACTTCTGCCTCTCTCTCTTTCTGTCCCCCTGCTCTCCCCCGCGTACCCCTGGATCTCCTTCGCGTTCGTACGAGACGTACACGTGTGCTCTCGCGCGCGTGAGGAAGAGAACGAGGAGGGATTCTGGCTCAACGTACACGCACATGATCGCTCGTCGAAGTGCATACTAATTCTGAACGCAGGGGGATGGGGTTACATTATGTAGGTGTGTCTACGAACACGCACGCGCGACTACGAAAGAGACTGCGAGGAGCGGACGCGATGCTGAAGAGAGGGAATCGACCCCGCACGCCACACGCTTTTGCGCGTCCTCCTCTTCTGCTCTACACAAGGCACACATCTGCGTAATTGTCCCCGCCGGCAGCATCCGACCGATGCTGGTCCGACGGACGCGATCTTATCCTACAGTATGGCTCAAAAGTACTCAAGCGATCCTGTGAATTTTTATATAGCGAAAGTCCAAAGTTCATATTTTCACGTCTCATATCTAATACAATAAATGGCTGTTTAATTTTTTAATCAAGTAATTTTGCTCCAAAAGTCACACGAACGAAGCGTATCATCCGAAATGTCGATCGTCGAGATTTTGGGCAGCGCAGAAAAATAACTTGCCTCTTGTAAGTACGAAGGAGTTAACACGAACGGTAAATCTTCGACCTGATCGCCCTTGGCCGCGTATCTCCCCTATGTTAAATCATTTCATTATCTTTGCGAACGATGATGCTAGGGCTCCTTCAAAAATAAGCACAACCATCCTAGATGTTCTTTCCAAGCATCAAGACTGACCACGACCATCAGTCTTTCTTTGCTCGCGCCACCATCATCGCTCTTATCTACGCGAAAGTAGCTATTTCTAAAAGTAAATCACACGGCCGATCGCTGCTCTGCCTTCCGAGCGATCCAGACACGAAACGCTCCGAGGAATTATTCAAATTTTGCTTCGCCAACCAAAGATTAAAATCGGTAGAATAAATCAAGATAATGGCGACGACGAGATGAATGCGACATTACTTTATAATAATATATACTTGACAATTATCTATGATTTCTTATGCATTTATGACAACTGTTTTGATCATCTCCGTTTATCCAAAACGAAGATTAACTGACGCCGATCGTGACAAAGAAGATTACATTTTTGTATGTTTGATTTTTTTTTTCTGTAGTAATAAATCTTACTGTGAATTGTGCATCCGCAATGAGAGGTATACGACAACGGGACCAACTTAGATCTAGAGAGAAACAAAGCGGGAGAGTCTATCGACTGGTTGCGGTTTCATCGTCAATCTGGTTACATCTCTCTGGGAAAGTCTGTAACTCGCGCGGAGACGTCTCTCGCGCGAGCGATAAATCTTCGGCACACTCGGAGGCGGAGAGACCATCCATTCGGTCTGAGGCTCGGCTCGTCCCAGTCGCTTATGACAATGTGTACTACCAGCGACGAACACCGGTCGTACGCGGTACAGCGATCGTGCATAAAAGCGATCGTGAATAAGAAGGATTGAAACAAAACACCTCAATGTGTTACACGATGTTGCGCATGCGATTATCGCATTGTGTAATAGCGACGAGAGAAATAATTCTGTAATTACGTACAGTTGTCCTTTACGTAATTCGGCTGGTAAATAATTTTCATTGGAAAAAATGTTCATTTATCCTTCATACTAATTTATCCTCAATGCCCTTCCCAGTCTTCGCGCGTTATTAACATCATTATTTGACGATTACGCAATTAGTAAAATCCCATACACACGCGAGTGATATGATTGATTCTCATCGTGAAGCAACGCGGTCTCGAACGGTCGCGTCTAACTCCGGCCCGGTACAATCGTGCGATTCAAAACCGTGTACGTCAGACGGAGATTAATAATCCAGTTAAGATTGCGATAGAGGAATACTTAAACACGATGTCACGTTCCATCAAAAACTCTTTACGAAACAATCGCGTATACATTAGTGACTAGCAGACATCAATGTTCGGGAAACGGAATACATAATTATAAATAGCTATTGCCTTTAAATCGTTTCTTCATTTATCGAGATATCAAGAATCCTCTTGATGTTCGTTTATGTCAGTGCGACGCGCGTTAATGTCACGATGCTAATGTCAGTCGGCGACGAAAGACGGTGGGTAAGAAACGATAAAGAGAACGTAATAATTATGTTAACACGCCGCGAGCCGCAGAAATGCCCTCGGACTCGCGTCGTCCCACGATCTTGGGAAAATTCTCGGAAGAACATTGCGTATGGAAAAAAGACATTGAATCGCGGGTAACGTGAGTTAATTGTGTACGCCATTGCCAGACGTGACATTATGCTCGCAATCTCTCACAAGGCGTGTACCAAGAGGTGAGATAAAAGCGCATGGAGCGGCGGGATCGCGTCAGGCTTTCATGCCCCGTCGAAGTACCTTATCACCTTCGATCTGCGGTTAGAAAGATACAGTTGTAATTTACAAACGACTACTCACTAGCGCGCAACGCTCTCGCGTTGCTCTAAGCTGTTACGAGAAAATTGTTTCCAGAGGCTTCAGCATGCCCTCGAGAAAACTTCTATCCGCGAGACGAAGAAATTTAATTATGCATGCTCGTGTTGGAGAACCGCAAAGGATTATTAATCGATATAGATGATCAATTTATGTACATTGTGTACATGTGTACCTGTATACATATATTACACACAGTTAACCTCTTTGAGATTACATATCTTAAGATTCATAATTTAGTCTTTTTTCCCCGGAAAAAAAACATTTTTTAAGTATTTTTTAAGCTTTTTTTTTTAGATATTTCAGAAAAAAAATATTTTTCTCGTTCCAGCAACATTTTTTTATGATAAAACTAACTTAATCAATAAAGCTTTCTACGAGAAAGAATCATACTCACAAAATATAGTCCATAAAAAGTAAATAAAGATATATATGTATGTGTTTTATGTGTGTAGCTATTGTTTCATGTAACAAACCCTGTAACTGGTAATCGCTTGCGTAATCATAACGCAACTCGATAAGATCTCTTAATCTTTAATACAATCTAACGATTTCCCAACGGCGGGGAGATTACGTCGTTGAGGGTTATAATCACCTTATAGGAGGGTTCTTCGAACCCGGCCTAGCTCGCAGGTACCGTTCGTCAGGGTCAATGCAGCGAGGAGAACCGGAACGGTAACGCCGGACTAGGTGACGTTATTAATTGGTTAATGGGAAGAAAAGAGCGGCAGGTCGGCAAGGTGAAGAAGAAGGTAGAGAGTACGAGGTTGAACGAGATGAAGGAATAACAACGGCGCCCTGGTGTTGACCGTTGGCGTGGTCGAGCTGAAAGGAGCGGTCTCTGGTGGATTAATTATCATTACCCTAGTGCAAGGAATGAGATCGTGCGTACCCCACCTAACGTTACCTTCGCCGTGACTGGCTACCGCGCCCGTACCACGACCCACTTCCGATCTCCTGGATATAACGACAGGCCGGGTACGCGAAGGAAAATATCGAAGATGATATATGTATGTTCGATCATATTTTAACTTTTAGTAATTTATATAACATGAATTTGAAAATTCTTAATTATGCCAAATAAGAGATTTCCCAAATATTTTGAAACTGAATATTTAAAATTCTTTCTCATTTTTAAATAAAAATTTAACAGAATTTATATTCATATATGCATGAAGCTTAAAGGAGTAATTATCCATGAGATTGAAACATTAGTATTTACGACGATAATATCTCTTTTAATTAAATAATAGTCGTTGCAAGTTTTCTTTTCTACAATAATGCCGTACTGCAGAAAAATATGTTATATAACAAACTTGCTTGGAAAGTCATGAAAATCTATCTGCCATTATCAAACTGAAAATAGAGAAAAAGTATCGAGAATAGATTCCGGAGAACGTGACAAGAAGCAGCGGTTAAGCGGCGCTCATTAGACATCTTACGTTGTATCATTTTCATCAAACTGACGGCTTCCTCGTTCGCCACATACTCTGTGTTACCATGAAAGGGGGTAAAAGCCGCGGATGACGATCGTGGGACGATTAGTTGGGACACTCTTTACCCGCGCGATGGCTGCTCTCGCAGCAGAGACGTGAGTATATGTACGCCGTGACGTCTTCTAGTCATTCCCCCGCTCATCGGACTTGCCTCGTGTCGTTGCACTAGACGTTAACCGAGTTAGGGTACAGAGTGACTATCCCGGCCGCGTACCGACACGCTCCTTTCCTTTACTACTTGAACGGTTAACGATGCCCATTAGAGCACGAGGACGCCGAGTCTTCCTGACTAATCGCAACGCGCACGACTCCATACCTCATGCAGATCGGCTATTCGTCTTGCGGTATCCTCCAGTTTGTCAGCCGAATCGATACGATAAAGATACCAGCTGTCTATGACGTCCGAGCTCGGAGAACCGAAGCGCGTAAATCGAGGGGATGAGAAACGACGGCGGGCAGACATGAATGCATCGCGAGATACGTTTCGATGCGACAGGAAGGATGGACGTGCCGATACGTACTAGAGGCGGGTAAGACGAGCACTTTAAAGGATCCTTTAAAGGAAGCGCTCGGTCGTTTGCTGGTGAACGGAATGGCTGGTTGGAATCGAATTGACTTTAACGAAACAACGAAAAAACATGAGCGAGAAAATGTCCAATTCTTTCTTTTTCGTGACACGATTTTGTCAGTGCAATGAAGACACTTTCGCGAAGTTAGGATTTGGAGTCAGTTTATATATAGTAATCAAAGCAAAGTCAATGAAGCGAACGACGTACATCATTGTGAATTATCTCATCGCGTCGTCACCTTAAGAACGAAATTTGCGCGATCATAACGAGCATGTCGTAAGTGCATGCTAACGGGGAAAGGTGAGAGCAACCCGTGGAGCTCCACTCGTGCGGCACTTCCTTGACGATGATCGACGTAGATCGAGCGAGACGAACAGAACACGTGGTGCAGACGGTCCCGCAGGCGACGTGGTCTCGTGTTCCCGTAGGAGGAAGGAGAGCCTCACGAGTTCACCGACACAGGATCGCACGATGGGTGATGCAAGTGCCGGTAACCTAGATCTGTCACCCGAACGATTACGAGGGAGAATCACAAGTAGAGAAAGCGGGAGGAAGAGAATAGAGAACCGGCCATTCATCAGGCTGGAACTCAAAGAGAAGCGTATCGAGAGAGTAGGAAGAGAACGGGCGGCAGAAACGTCATCGATGATTAGAGCAAGATGAGAGAGAGAGAGAGAGAGAGAGAGAGAGGGAGAGAGAGAGAGAGAGAGGAGGGACGGCCGTGACGACCACGTCGCCGATGTTTCGTGATTCCAGACCTCATCATCGCGCAATCATCTCCTCAAAGCGGCCCGCGCGCTACCGCGTTTCGTAATCAGCCTTAAACGATAACAAGATACGTGGCGAACGAGGCGAAGCGAATCTGCTTCGGGGAAATGCGCTTACGCGCGTAACATGTGCTCGCCGCATATGCTCCGTCTGCAAGTAGGCAGGGCAGGGTGGAATCTCGTGAAGTTGAGAAATCGCGCTACCGTATAACGCGAGAATATCCGTTATTCGATTTGCGCTGCGTGGCGTTGGTCTGAAAACGCGCATGAATCTTTACCGTCATTTCTATAGCATGGGAGACCTGCTACAAATACCTGTGTATGAAAATATGAATTAAAAAAGTATAGAAGAGCGATATTATTCTTTTGAAATTGCTTTTTCTTCGTAGGAGCTTCTATCTCCACTAATAAAATGAGAGAAAAAGTATAATCTCATATCTTATTTTAAAATTGAACATCATGTACATCAGCGCATCAACAAAGTATATATTCCGTAGAAAATTTATTTTTTCTCTCATTCATTACTATTTTTCAGTATTTCACATCTGTTCCACTCTCTCTCTCTTTCTGTCACTGTAATATCAACTGAAAGACAGTTGTTTCGTGCAGCATGAAGTTCAGCATGAGCATTAATTTCGTTTACTACTCAGTTAATTATGCTCATACACCGATGATACAGCGCGTGCATGTATAAAATATAAATCGGCAATTCTCGTTACGTCGCTCGTGACACGTGAATGCAAGAGGTCGTCTGAGTTCAACGATATTCGGAGCAAGAATTATGGTGTTCGTGCATAAAATCGTGGCAACGGGAGAGAACCTGTTGCCGCTTCTAAGATCACGAAGACGATAAGGCCGAAAGCGGAGGTGGAATCTTGCCCGCAGTGTAATTAAGCATTGAC
The DNA here is from genome assembly GCF_001594055.1 of Mycetomoellerius zeteki. Taxonomy (NCBI): domain Eukaryota; kingdom Metazoa; phylum Arthropoda; class Insecta; order Hymenoptera; family Formicidae; genus Mycetomoellerius; species Mycetomoellerius zeteki. The sequence continues at coordinate 214,672 of NW_017257150.1, forward strand.
CTATAACGAGCTGTAATTAGTTATAGCTCTAACGAGCCATACAGGAATCAATCGATAAAGTTGAGGATATCACGCCGACATTCGAGTTGTTAATCTTTAATCTAGGAAAACTGACAAGTATATAAAGATACGACCGTAAACATTATTATAGGATGTATCTCGCGTAATTCCGCAAGCTATAATAATTCCGAAGCAACGACATTTTGGGACATAAATACATATTTTCATATTATTATTTGATTAAGATCTGAAAATGAAAGGTCATAATTAACGTCTACGTCGATGTTCATTAATTTCAACTACTGTTAAGTGCTTATTTCATAACGATCGTGTTTATTTCACTTAACAATGTTGTGATAATTCGAAATGATTGGAGATTCATTAAATGTATCACCAATGCATTCAGTTTTTAACATTATTATCGACGAACACGAAGATATAGAAAAGTCGGTACTTTTCTAAACAACAATTTAACCGTTGACATGCATCATTATCCTTAATTCAATTACTGACATTGTACATGCAAGCGTGCACTAACGAGAGCGGTAGCCAGAAGGGATATACATACTGAAACGATCGAGGAAGAGCAACGAGAGTTAGAGCACAGCAAAGATACGCTGCTATAAAGCCAATAAAATGTTGATTACAGCTTAACTCTAGAGAACAACCGGCCGTCAATACACTCTGCTTTGTGCGCACACTGTCTTTCGCTCATTGCTCGCGATCGCCTGGAAATTACAATGTCTATGCGTAACGGCGTATAGGATACAGGCAACACTTAACTAGCCAAGAATATGTAGTAATTCGACATCAAAGTCAGATGGGTTCGATGGCCGCAACATAGAAAACGCGATATTCACAAGCTAGGTATTAGATCAGTAAATAGATGCGCAAAAGTAGGAGAAAAAACCGGAGGGAAAAATAGGTAGAATAGATGCGAACACTTGTATGTATGTTGTCGGTAGATCGCATGCAGCGATTAAGAAAATGTATTATCCTGGTACACTAATATCACTCAGATTGTGTAACAGCTTGTAACACTATGAAAAACGATTTTATATATCATTCCATTTCTTGTAAATAGAATGCCTATCTTTTTTCTTAATTTGACGGTCTGATGGATACTTGTGATATCGTGATTTTTGTTCTTTCCTCAGATTGATTGAATTTACCGAGGAAAAAAATTTAAAACGTGATTGAAAGTATTCGTACCGCTCTCAGTCGCCGATAATTAAATGCACGTTTGATGAACACGTCTCGGCATATTTCTGTATAAATGAGAGGCTAAAGCCGGTTCACGGTTATTGGCATACACGCTTTCAAACGCACGGTAGCGATCTGTCGAGCGGAGAAAGATGGCGTTAAATCCAAGTTAAGAATGTACGTGTCTTTCCGAGTCAACATTCACGTACACACGTACGCGGTACCGCACGCTTGTATGTACAGGATGTGGGAGAAAGCGCGCACGTGGACCTCAGGTTAATTAACGTTCTTGGCGATTAGGTAGGCGCTGGCCACGTGTCCAACCATTAAATCGATCGACGAATCGTAGTGATTCTGTGTAAATCCCCGGCCAGTTTGCTCGCTGTCCACGATAAGAGGCTACTTTCTAAATATAATTCGCGTTCACTGTAGCGAATTCGGATTTATTCGCTCGGATAGAGAGTACTTGCAGAATAATTACAACTACTAATCGCCAAAAGCCGTGTACGTAAATTTGTAAAATTTCGATAAATTAGAATCGATATTATCTTGTTTTCAGTTCTTACTGAATCAACAATTGCATAGACAAGTGAATGATAAAAATTCATATAAAAGTAATTATTTAATAAATTTCTATTATACAATACAATACAATTAATATTTTCAGAATGTAAATAATTTATGATTTCGATTTTCAGTGGAACTGAAAACAAAATATAAGAGATTTATAAAAGATTTCAATTTAAAGATATATATCAATCTAAATCGGAAACTATAAACCGTTCGTCTTTTTCCATGGCGTATTATCTTCTAATATTCAAGCTGGATACGATTCGCCGTAAATTCAATTCATTAAATTATAAACATGATTCATTGATATCGCGAAACGAAAGACCATTACTATTTATATGATCACATCGAAGTACCTAGAACGATACACGTGAATAAGCAGGTCGCATTAGCGTCAGTCGACACGCTTTTCATCATTAATTTCGTAAATAATGTAAATGTTCTAGTACAACGACTCGCGAGGCTATTATTATGGATGTTTAGACGCAAGTCTACCATACAATCAATGCGTAAAAGGCATTTTGCCGCCGCAGTATTGCTGTCTATCTAAAACCGACAGTTGCCGGTTGTTTGGTGAATGGTACTCGATAAACTTAATTAATTCATTAAATCGTTTTTTATTATTAAATTATATGTTGCTCTTAAAAAAAGCAAATTATATATATTAAAAAAAAGTCACGATTATATTAATTAAGTAAAGAGAGAATTATCCGCTATAACTTAGGTATACATCTCATTTAATTAATTTAATTAGTCAATGTATTTTTATTTGTGAAACGCAGTTAGTCGAATTTGTGATATCAAAACTGCAGAGACTATGATAGATAGCGAACCAAATACAGGAAACTGTTCGGGTCGATAGATAGCAAGCTCGGTGCAGTCTGTACAGGAAGTATCTAATCGAACCGCGCAACAATACAGTAATTTTTAACAATCTCTAATTTCATCGATCATCCATCATAGAAACATCACACAATCCTTTCCCAAACATATCCGACGTTCAAGTCAAGGCAAACCCTTCGTGCGAATCGAGCATGGTCGACGGAATTGCGGATTGATCGACGTAGGAGGAAGTGCTTCGGCTTCAAGCCACAGGAATCTAGAACGAGAACGTCCCGCATCATTCGACGCGCACGTCCGTAATCGACGTGATACGCGGTGGGTATTAGCGCCTATTAATGATTAATTGATCGATGCCAGGAGGCTTCGTTTCACGTGTGTGACGATGCTACACGCTAGCTCCAGCCAGCGAGAACGGAGGGTCGACCCGGGTCAGATCATGCTTTGCGCCGAATCGTTAGAAAGTCCGCGCTCTGGGTCTCGCTGAGCTGCGTATCACGCTTCAGGTTAAGATGAGATATCCATCCATCGACTCGATGGCTCGTCCCGATATTGAGAAGTGTAGCTCGTTTCGTGCACTCGCGTTGTTAGAAAAGGATTCGCCGTAGCCAGGATAGAAAACTTTTGCGTAATAATTCAGATCTCAGAAGGACCTTGCCGATATCTTCAAGGACCAACGCAAATACCATCGTTTCTCTAAATGACGCGATTCTAAATTTTCCTCCTGTCAATAAGCGGCTTGCGGCAGTATCGCGATTTATCATGATTTATCAGATACAATTTATCCGTGGCGAGAGAAACGTGATAATTCTTAAACGATCGGGAAATGAAAAATGTATGATTCAACGCGACAGCGAACGGCTAACGACCATTCAACGAAGTTTCACGACTAGCACGAGTGTTGCTGAGAGTAAATAGAAACAAACATAATCATTTAAAAATGTCCTCGATCAATCTTCATCATTGGTCGGAATTGATTCAAAACGGTTAGAGCGTAATCGGATATTGGTCCCACACGGTCGCTGGAATACGAATAACGAATGGATGTCATGGAGGAACTCGTATGAGGATAAGCACGCGTGGGACGCGAGAACGCAGCATCCTTCGTGCGCGTCGCATCGCGGAAGACATATAAGCCACATTCATGACTTTTTAACGATCTAGGACAGAGCGACTCTACGTCAGCTCAGACACACGGGCGCGTTTATGTGTGTAGCGGATGCTTTAACCCCCTCACCCTGAATCCTTGGAGTCTATGGACTGTTGTACCGCATGACGTATTACCACAAGTTACATACCCATCACCTTCTCGCAATCGACGATTCGTAATTCTAAACGGGTACAATTACTTTCATTCTCCACGTTTACGTAATAGTACTCTATATGTCATCGAAAGTTTCACCGAGGTTCCACTGACGATAACGATATTGAAAAATGGAATTGTTGAGACTCATATAGAACCTCTAAAAGTTGAATAAAAGATATTTATTAACGCAACCGTATAAATAGAAAAATTTTTTTTAAATAAGTTTACAAGTTTATGATTTTATGACTTTTATAATGAGGATAATATCACACTAGATCGATTTATAAGATAAAACTGTTTACGCTATCAGTAGTGACATATGTAATTGCCCCCCTAAGCGAGTCTACATTTACATATATGTCTAAAACACATACTGTATTTATTATAATTATTACCAGAGAATAGTTCAATCGCTTCCAACTTCCCTCATCATGAAAATAAATAATCAATGTATTTTAAGTATCAATTGAGTACGTAGCAAGACTTGCAGCAATAATTACTTTCATTTTTCCGACATAGTTTCGCACTGTTGGCTCAAACGAAAGTGAATGCAGTAATATAACAGGTACGGATAAAGATCCGTACAGGACGGACCGTCATAATTCTAGCTAATCTATGAAAGGATCACTCGTGCTGTTGATCGATTCGCAGGAATCCTCCGCGACATTAGAATCTCGCGATGCCATGATTCTAAGAGGATTCATCTGCGTCGTAGTGCCATATTTGCCGAGCCAAGCATCGAGATTAAGAGCTCGTAGCCGAATTCAACGTGATAACTCGATAGATGAATCGAACAGCGCGTACACGAAATATTCCATGATGTAAATAACGACCGCGAGGTCGTCATGCGCAGAGAATATTATGGCTCCACTTTATAAATCTTAAGCGATTTGTTTAGGTTTCACTTTTATACGTTTTAATGATTCGATATTGCGTATTCGCGTGATCATTATAGACGCATTCATCGGCGGCTGTAAAGAGAAGATCACAGATCTGTCCGTGTCTGCACGTTAAATCGAACATTTATAATCGAACAAATGTAATAAATTGCTGCATTAATTATCTTTACGCGATATTATACTGTTGGAAAATGATATTAAATTTGTATTTAATTTAATACATTTTACGTATCTCAAACGATCCACTCAAATTTATGTGTTAATTCAATACAAAATGAATATGATAGAAATTTAACATAAATATCATTTAAGAAGATAAACACAAAAAAGGTAATACTGACACAGTTTGTAAACAAATGATGGCAGCATTTTTTTCAGTAAAATTAACATTTATATGTTAAATTAACACATATTTTATTCATTCGTCTTAGAATTTATGTTTTAAAACATATTATTTTTATGCTGTTTATTCACTTACTGATAAATTGTGTTATTTTGACACAAAGAAATTTTGAATATGAAGAAATTTAACACAATTTAAATAACAGAATCACATTATGTTAAATTAACACGTGAATATGTTAAACAATTCAACACAAATATTCAGCATTTGAGTGAATCGTTTCCAAAACCAATACAAAATATTTTTTTACTAAAAAATCGATAATACACAGTATCATTAATTCTGCGTTAATATAATATAAAAACGTTTACAAGGCAAACGTTTTTATATATCAATTGTACCGAATTTACGAAAGTCACTTGTGAAGCCATTATCCGAAATTATTTCGCGTACGTGTGTACTACAACGAGCAAAGAATGATAGGTACCAGGGTTCCTCTCAAACGTTGATTCTCGAGATGTGTAGCGGGGTCCCTGGAGGCATGTCAGTTTCGATTATCCTCGGCTATCGTTAGGCCCCGTTCAGCGCGTGCTCGCTCGCGCGAACGCAGTCGCGGTCCTCGAAACGTCAGACTGTCGGGGCCGTAAATTTTTTCGCGGGCGCCCACCTCTCGTCATGCATATTCATGAATACTCGAACGTAATCGAACGCCGCGCGAGCGAGCCAACGTAGAAGGAGACGGCGGGGTCCTCGAGCGCTTCGATCAGCCGTCGACTCAATTCAAGAATGACGAGGGCCAACCATGAGAGCGTATATAGATAAGAGCGGCTCAAGGATCACTGCTCCTCTTGGCAAACCATGTCGTGGAATACCGAGAGACGGCCGTGCACTTTATGCGAATCCCGAGACGACACGCACGACATTCGATTCTTATCTCGCGAAGGACCGCCACGCAAAAAGTGCAGGACGAGCGCGACGCGGTGATGGCGTTTCCGAAACGGCTTACAGTATCGTGACATGATCGAATTTGGTTTCAAACAACTTCGATATCGATACCGGATACCGGCGGATCGCTCATTAAATATATCGATGTTCGCGCGGTCATCAAGCACCGATGTAAAAACTTATGAAAAGCCAGTTATCCATCTTAATTATTGCGGGATGCTCATTAAGGTACACAAGAGAGTCGCTACGGTGAGTCTTCATTTTTCAGTTGCAAAATAACTTCCCAAAGTGAAGTGAGAGGAAATTGCGACTCGTGACACGGATGAGGAACTTTTCTACCACGATGCTGGAGTCATGGTTCTTGCTCTCTGTCAAGTGTGAGTGAACGATGTGACAGCCGAAGGAATAACTTTTGTCACGAAGCTGGTGAGGAGTGGCGTGGTGTTCAAGAGCTCCGTGACACCGCCGATCCGCGAAGTGGAAGATCGTATCGTGTATGCGCGAGATAAGCTTGTCGAGTTATCTGTAATTAATCAATTTGCGTCTACCTGGCGGCAGCCTGGTAATTACGATTCTCCGTTTTATCGCGAATTATGAAACCATTCATCGCGCGGTTCCTGAGCGCGAGCGAGAACGGGGGACCATCTGTGGAAAGTAGACCGCGCCCCAATTCTACGATGAAAGGTCGTTACTGCCGAACAAAATGCCGCGCTTTTAAATGAAGGAAAACGAGGGGAAGCGCCCAATGGGACGGATGAGTGAATAATTTCAGTGGACACTCGAAAATCCCGACAACCACGCCCGTGACTTCGCGGAAATAGCAAATGTTAGGTGGTCCGTAAAAACTATCATTGCGAGATCTAGTATTTCGCGGGCGTACTTCGTCTCAGAACGATAAAGAAAAAAAAAAAGACAAGGAAGAGAGAGAAAGAATGAAAAAGAGAGAACGAGAAGAAGGAAGGGAGGAGAAAGTATAGATACTACAAACTAGAGAGGGGTGGAGGATCAACGCTAGCTTCGAGGGGTCATTATAGAACTTTCCTAGCTGGCGCGCCGTCTCTCCCTACTCGCTAATGCCAGACTGTCCGGATTGACTGATGCCAGGTCATTCAAAGCCTTCTAGATCGCTTCGTTGCCTCACTAACGTAGAAGTCGGGAAGATATTGCGCGATTGATGACAGCGTGCACCATTACAGAGTTGGCTTTCAAAAGCCATTAAAAATAGTAGCTGCGTCCAACGCGATTCGTGCAACAATCTAACCGAATCGAAACATTTATCAGGTTTTTTCTTCTTTATTCAATGAATACGCGGATGATCATCGTATATGGTCATTATAATTTAAAGGAGTTTGTATAGCTCTTTTTATTTTCCTAAGTTAGAATTGTGTCAGAACAGAAACATGTTTCGAATAAAATCATCGCAGAAAAGTTTATAGAAAAACATTTGTCTCCAATGACAAACGTTGTGCAATCTTGCGCTTTAATAAAGGCATTAAAATTCGTTTGATGCGCTTGATGCAAGTACACGAACAATGACGTAAGTGCATTACTTATTTTTCCTTGTGGAAAACCGCATCGCGGTAAAAAGATCTCCTTGACTCACCTGTGAGTACTCGGCGCATATGTCGATTGATGAAACGTAATTGACGACATCCTCGATGGTCCAGCGATTTACGGCTTGCCCATCGCCGCAAGGTATGTGGCCATAGAGAGTCGGACACCTGACCGGCGGAGGTGTGGTTGGTCTCGCGGTAGGTTTCGGTTTGGGGGATACGCTTTCGGATCTCCTTGTTTCCGTCCTTTGTCGCTTACGAGGTGCGAAACCACCGGGACTCGAAAGGTCCAAGGGACTCGTCACCCCCGTGTCTCTTTTGTTCGCGCCTACGTTTCAGAACAAAATAAAACATTGCTGTCTAATCTTCCTCAAAATTGATTAATAATATGCCACATGAACATACAACATAGCACATAAAATATCTTGTAACGAATTCGATTGGATGCACTCAGTATGCACTTGTAATAAAGCTGTCATACACAAATTGATGTAAAAACGTGTGTTTAATATAAATATAAAAGTGCATTAACCGAGAAATCCTCAATGTATTTTATTATGCTGTAAGTAAAATATATATTTCATAATTTGAAAAATTTGTATTTCATTTTTGCACAGATTAAATCAGTTTACGACTTTAACATACAGTGCGCACTAATGCTTCAAACCAAATTTGCTATTAAGAAGCATGGATTTTTATCTACGAATGCTTTGATCAATCTAGAATTGATTTTCTTTTATAAGAATAGGTTGAGTATCAAGGTATCAATCGATTATATATAAATGTTAAACAATTAAAAATTGAAGGCGCGTAAAAATTAGTACAAAGTCTATAATTTACGATTGAAAGATAATTCTGATTTCTTTTTTCAATCATAAAGTGATGTTGATCTCTATATAATATCATTTCTCCTCTATTTAAAAATATAGTATACTTAATTTTTATGACACTTACCTTTGAGATATGTTTCCAATTCTGCAGCGCTTTGTGCCGCATTGGCAGTTCGCACCATGTGCAAAAGAGCCTGGGTGGATGACATATCGATCATAGGCGGAAACACAGGACTGCCGAAGAGACTATCCTGCTTTTGCTCTTTCGGATCTTTGTTGGAGAGCGGTGAGGTCGTCGGGACAGTCGATGGTTGCGGAGCTCCTAACGGCGCCATTAGACCAACGAATGGCGTTGCTGCAGCCTTGAAGGCTGGAAACCTCGGGTCTAAACCCGGAGGATAACCGTTTCTTGGTGTGCTAAAGTAACTGAAATAATCAATCCTTAATCATTAACTTCTTATTATAAATATAAAAAAAAATACTCAATGCTACTATCACAATCGCACGTAAAAACATTTCAAATTTTTCAGACTCAAGAATATTTTTCTCATCTTTCATCAAATATAAAAAATGCTATTTTCGTAATAAACATGATGTATATGATATAATAAATTATGAGTTTTAATTTCTTGACATGACTCAATGCCAAACGAGAAAATAGATTCTTCTATTTTCCGATTCAGCGGATTATCTAGACGCCGATTAAATTTAGCAAAGCGCAAACAGATATGCTAAAGAATCGAACCTTCTTCTTCAAATAGCAAGGATCGCATTGTTAAAATCTATGTTCAACACTTAACTAAGTAATTAAATAATCATTTGATCTGTTTCCAACCATGTGCCAGAAGATACAAAGTTAAAAGTCAACGTACGACGCGACAACCGGTTTCGTGCAAGTACGTTAAGTCCCTCGAGTACTCTGTACGTCTTATGAATCTTAATCACACGAATTACCTATTTGCAGCCTTCAAGTCTTAATTCTTTTACATCGTCTCGCAGTGTTCGTCAATATACTTGCATGTTATGTTCCAACAAAAAATATTCAAAGACATTTGCAAAATCTTTCCTTAATCATACAAGACATTAAGACAAATTTTATGACACAGGCTCGATACAACAGTAATGAAGCAGTATTTGCATGTCAATTTTTAATTGGCATGTCAATGTATTTATTTACAAAGAAAATCGAAAGTGATGTTAGTATTGTAATGTGTGCCTTTCCGTAATGTTAATCTCGCAATCTATTTATAGGGATTATAATTCTACGATGAGTAATTAAAAGTGATCAATAAAATGAGATGGACGTACTCGTTGGGGTTGGCGTTGTTGTATTTGGCGGCGAGACTCCTCATGAAATCACTATAGTTTCGCCCCATCATCTGTTCCATGTGCTTGAGATGATGAGGTGGCGGTGGACCGTCAGGTCCTCCCAAGGGCGTAGCATTTGGCGGCGTCCCCGGGTGACTCGATGAAGAAGGCGTCACGCTCCTCGACGACGTCGAGTTATTGTCAGGCGTGAGTCGTTCCGTTTTAACCTGCAACGTGATAGAATTGCCTTTCTTTAAACGAGACATTACCGCGCGCAACCGGATGCAATAAAAAGGAGCAAAACGCGCAGCAATTAACCGGTAATATAATAAAAAGAATGGAGATATAAACGGAAGTATTAATTAGTAAACAACCAGGAAACACAACCCGGGTACGATAGAAGTGCGTTTAACACTATTTCATTTAACGCTAGAAAGGATAAATTAATAATATTTTCAAATGCAAGCTTTTTTTTATTAAGTACATTCACTTAAAACATTAGATTAATATAAATTATATGTATTTAAGATATATTCACAAAAACATTTTGTTATATTTCATCATAAAAAGAATATTCCACTTCAATTAATTTTATATTCAAACTTTAAATTCTGGAACAGTGTTTCGTTCGCGCATATACTTAGACGATATAAATAGGATTAATAATTTTAAATTGTTAAGTGTCCTCGCGTAAAGTTGCCAGCGGTATGTCTGCGGATTACTCATTTCATCTTATCCATGGCAACAATAATTTTACTATCTTTATTACCGCTGTGCTTTATGTTTGAATGTTGAAGGCCACAGCACAGAAACAATGCATCTTTAAAGAAAAAAAGAAACGTTTTAGCCTTTCCTCAACATTGTTTTCTGTGTGGAACTAAAAACTGCTACACGTTTAAAAAGATGCATTTAGAATATGTGGATAATAATACTAATGAATGATCAATCGAAAAATGACATAAATGACTACTTTCCATACGATTAGTTACACAGACAGAAAAATGTTCATTACAAATAATTAAAAATAAAAAAATAACGCGCGCAACACTGAATAACGAGTCGAGACAGATAATTATCAACGATAATTATTATTGCTTTTGTAATAAGACCAAGTCTATTGTATCACAGATTACCATGTTCTTGATTTACAGCCAGCGCGACTCTTTAACACTAATAAACAAGCTTCATTTGTATACACAAAAAATTGTTCCAACCTTCGAAGCTCAGTTATCAACGATGGACCACGCCTTCGACTGTGAAGGACGCTTATCGGCAGTTGCTGAGCACAATATGTCTCGCTCGGGCGAGATGCGTGGCGGTAGGAAATATCCCGGGTGCATTAATTCCCGGGAACAGATTGCATCTGAGATATGGTAATGAAGGCAACGCGTGGCGTAAGAGTTGACTCCTCTTCGCTCGGCACGGCGAGAGAGCGCGCCGTGACACTAAGAAGAACGAGACTCGATTGGCGTAGAATAGGGTTCCCGAGAGCGCAGTCCGAAGACCGCGGCAGAGGCTACGGTAAATCTCTTTCTCGCCTTCAGACCTCTTCCTGACAAGGGACCGCTTCAGGCTCAAGGCGCGGGCACGATTCTGTATATATACCTACATTTCGAATGAGTCTCGCTCGATGCGACCGATACGCGCAACCAGGTCTCGATAGAGAAAATACGTGAAGACATGACAACTGTACGAGCAAGAGAGCCTCGAAATTAAACCGATCGTTCTCTTTCAATATAATTAATCTTCATTCGACTGCAGTAGCTACATAAAACATACGTTGTTGAATAAAATAGCAATATAAACAGTTATAAATAAATAATTAATATCAATTTCCACATAAATATTTTGTACATATTTTAAACGAAATCTTAGCATTTTTTTTCTTTTTAATGGCTGCGTTCAGCTTTGTGACACAGCGTTATAAAATTCTTTAATATAAGATTGATTTTGTTGTCAGATCCCTTACGGAATCCAAATGTATAATAATCTAATCATATTAAAGAATTTTACAACAGTTGCAAAGTTGTTCTTTTTTTTTTTTTTGCTAAACGCAGCAAATATAAAAAAAAAGAATATCTCGCAACAAAAAATTGAGTTTTATATATAAGATACATGACGGTTTTTAATACTGTAAATTTTTTCGCATATTCTCTTTTTTTTTCTAAATAATCCCAAACGAGAGAGATTAATCTTCCTCCATTCTTACTCATCGAGTCTCTCAATTCGATTCTAGTGGATTACGGATGCCGAAAGTTATAAGTCACGATAAAGCTCGCCGCACGGGAGATTAATTTCTCGAGTTGCTACTATTCTTCGGAGAATACTATCTTTCCTATTCGTATAGCCTGCGGATCTGAGCTACGAGAAATTCTTGCGCGTCATGAATTGACTGTTCTTTTTACCAATGATGATCAATTTTTTACCATCGCAGCTCTAAGTATCGCTAAGCAATCGTCAAAGACTTCCCTTTTTATTCTTTCTTTTTTAAGTCAAGTCATTTACAGAAGCGCCCTGCCAGTCGACGGATGTCAGCGGCGGGATGACACTGCGGCTTTCGATGCGGTTGACATAGTTGCTGCATGGTTAGCTTTGAACGGGACTGGGACTCTCCGTGTACACGTGTTCGGGCTACCGCTCGAACTACAGGAGCGATGGACTCTCTCGTCGAGGATATCTCCCGAGACTAGCGCACGTGTCCCGAAGTGGTACGCGAACGCTCAAACACTCCACTTCACGGAAGAAGTCAAGCGGGTCTCTCTCAAAAAATTTGTACGACAAATCTCGCGTCCTTCTCGACGGAAGAAAAAAAAAGGAAAAAAGAATAAATAAAAATTCTGAACGACGTTCACTCACGCTACGTCAATACAGTAAGGTGAACGTCGTGTTTGCCTATGTGCGTAGAAGTTTTGTGTACCGTGTCAAAATTTAATTCCATCGTGGACTTTTTCGAAAATGGATAATCAGAGATGAAAGAGCAAAAGTACGATTCAAAGTATAGATATTAGATGTTTAATTACGGTGCAATTATAAAAAGGTTTTACTTACTTGGGTAGTATCGAGACCATTCTGGTTTTGTCGCCTCCTACCACGTGGAGGTCTGGGGGTTGCCGCACCGGACAGATGGGTGCCCTGAGGGCTTCCCCCTCTGGCGTCGACCGCTGTGTTTGCTGCCAGGGTGGCCCCGTCGTTGTTTTCCGTGTACGTACCTAAATCCGCCGCCTCTCCACGGTCGCCACCACGTGGTCCTGTACCCGTGGACACGTTCTCGCCCGACACCTCACCTGAAAATGAAACACACACACGAGGGGATATATCAAATTTCGATCCGCTTTTAAAAAGTATTAAGCGCGCGCGAGATCTTCGTCCCTAATATGCTTCTTAGCCCGCTCGATTTTATCAAGTTATATACGAAAGATTAAACCACATATTTCCAAGACACAAGACGCGATTTTAAGAAGCTATTAAGAGATTTCAAATGATCAGAGCAATGACCCTGGCAGAGCACACTCAACTCCAAATTTGGACTTTTGACGAGAAGATAAATTCGCCGTATTTCAACCATATTTGTGTCCCCTCAAGATGGCTCGAGTTTCGTAATAATGCGGCGGTCCTCGCGTCTTGCGTCGTAAAGCTTTCTGAACATCTCGCCGTGTAAACGGCGTCTTTCGACACAGAGGGAATTTAGAATGAAATACGTTAAGAGAAAAAGAGGGATAATCGTATAGGACACGATTGCACACGGTGGCGGTGCTAGCCATTCGCACGCGAGATTTACGCTCAATAAATGGCCTCGTCCTGGCGCCATTATCTTCTTGATCAGAGACGCGTATCTACCGACGTAGAGCGAAACGGAAAACAGCGTAAAGGCGCGGAGAACGAAGAGAACCGACGGGAGAATCGAGGAGGTCACTGTCCACTGCGACTACCTAACATATCCAATAAATTCTTGTCATCGTTAAACGCCTGGAATTTTATGGAGGTAGTAACTCGTCCGTACCGCCGAATTTACCGGCCGATACGATCGGCCGCGATTAATGCAGCGATGGTGCCAGCAACGGTGCCAGCAACGGTGTCGGGAGAAGATATGAGAACTTTGTATTTCGTAGCTCTTTTCGCGATATTTTGTACATCGGTATTTTCATTGCAACAAATCTTCTTTGCGTGCGATTATAATTTCATGTGGCGTTTCATTATATCAACTATTGTCCGCAACAAATATTTCACAGATAATTAATAACGTTAACCGTCTTCCATAGTAAGGTATAAGAGACTTTCAGTTACTGATTCGCGTTTGTCAGATTTTTGTCCCAAACATATCCACAATAACAAATGTCCTCGTAGTAAAATCGACAGCATCGGAAGTATGCAAACGGATACTGCGATTATTTTTATAATGCACCAAGTTAGCACCTCCGAAAGGCTCAGCTCGGTTGCTATCGGATTATATTCTACAATCCGGTTGTAGAAGCGGCTTCACGGCGTCGAGCGGAATACGGACCGAGGGTAGCGATCGTAAAAGCCACTTCTATGACACTCACTGCCAAATGTCTTCATTATTTCGAGTTAAAATATTTACAGCTGCCCATAAAAATTCCATTAGACACTGTTTGTTAGTAGGAAAACCATCGCCCTCCGAGAGGTGAGGCGCTCAAAGATCATGCTTTCGACGCACCTCGCCGTAAATGACATCCAAATAGTTATAAAATTGGAAAGTATGCGGGCAACAAACATTGTACGCATCGTTTCTTGACGAATTAGCCACAAGAACGATATAACGGTACATCAGACGATACATTTAACGAGAGGTTTTCGGAATATATAACTTAATCAATTTTGAATTAATTTCCATGAACGTCGTTGGCTGAATGATTTGTGGACTGCTAAAGATTTTATAGTAGCCTATTAATTACACAATAAAATGGAGGGAATGTAAAATACATGTTTCGATGAAAAGTATAACTACAATTTAACTTTATTAAGTTGTTGAAATCATAATGTGCCAGAGAAATATGAATTTCGAATTCCTTGAATATAAATTCCTGTTTAATAGGAATAAGAAGTATCAGGAGGATATATTGAGCATTATTTCAACATTTACCTCTTGACGGATTCTCTATAATCGTCGCGTTCCGCGTAACAGGATTTTTTTTCACATTTTCTCACGGTTTTTTTGCGAGTTGGCGGCGGTAGCGCTTCGATGGTGCATACGACAAACATCGTAACTTCAGGAACTTTCAAAGCAGGGAGTCATTGTTTAAAGATCGTCCGCGTCTTGTTGTCTAACTTTGGCTTAACGACATTTACATAGTGGTACAAAAATGATATGCAGCTGCATTCGTGGGATTAGTTAAGATTTGAACTGAGAGACAGAAATATACAGAAGAGTGCCTCTTCATTTTTGTACAATTTTGTCGCAAGAAAATACAAATATGTTATAAAGCAATATAATAGAGTTAACAATGCAATGAGATTTTCTGTAAAAATGTGACAAAGAGACGGTTAAAATAGTGTACACACAGATTTAGCCTAACAGTAAATATGTTTAATACTTACTCATTTAAGTATTTGTGAAAAAAGAGAAAAGGATAAAATTAACGGATTTTAGCCTAAATGATGGAACTTAATTTTTTTCTTATACGCTCTTACGATTCAAACATTAATTGAGTTATTAAATTTTCAAATGCGAGTTTAAAAGAGAGATTATAAAGAATTGTTTTGAAAAGAGTTTGAATTAATATTTCTCTCGTTTTTTTTCAGTAATATATTGCTAAATATATGGCACTGCATTTATCATTTAAAAATATTACAGATGAGTAGTTTACAATAAATAATATTTCCTGAAAAAGTTTATCAGAAGATTTCGTTGCGTGCAAACGAGGGATGTTAACAGCAGCGAAATACCTATGGTGAATACTGAGAGCTACGTAAAGTCCGAGTGTGAAATATCGTAACGACGTGTTAAAACGAACTAATGTGCAGCGCACGTATCTCCCATGACACACCCGCTTCGTGAAGCCCGCGCTTCGAGGTTGCATTCGCCAATGCAACCAAAATGCGACGCTTGAATCACGATACTTTGATGTCTCAATGACAAAGTGATAGATCAATTCATAAACTAAAAAAATAACAGACGAAATTCAAAATTTCTTTTTCCTTCTATTCGTCTCACGTCAGTATTTTTATTTTTAGTCCAACGCGACGTTTGACAGAAAACAGAAAGTATAACGTGGAAAATGTGCGTGAGAAAGAAAGCGATGAAAAGAACCCGCTGCTGTGCCGCACAAAAACAGTAGCTCGCTTCTTGATTTCAACCGATATATCGCGTATCTTGAGACACGCGTGTAATTTACCGGTTTAGTGAAGCTGCCTGGATGATAACTATTTCGTTCCCGGGCGAGACAGGTTTCCACGAGAAAGAAAGCCATCGGAAGACATCGAGATGGGACACCAGGAACTTATAGTAATCGCGTACAGCATAGTCATAAATTATCCAACGTGACCATGACTAAAATGAATTGACCTTCGAGGTCGCGTACGAAGTGCCGTCGCGACGGGAATAAAACCGGCGCGGCGGCCTCTCCGTTGGATCGCTGTTAATTATTCCAGCGTTAAGACTTTAAGAAATTTCACTGAGCTGGGAATTTTTCCACGATCTCGTGGACGAGATTAGAAGCGGACCGGAAAAGTTGTGTAATATACCACGCGATATAGGGATCGATCCAGCATCCATCTCTGGCACAGCGGAAAACGACAATAGGATGCTTCCGCGCGACGCATTGTTCAAAGAGTGACCTAAAGATTCATCAGCACGAGTTCTCATACATGTGAACACGTGTGAATTAACGTGTTTAATTGAAAAGTCGAAATACGAACGGAAAAACTGACTAGCAATAGTGTACTAAACTACATTGATAAAATCTAACGGACATTAAATTGTTTTTTTGCATATCGACATATTATTGATCAAATATGGTAAAAATTGCTATTTGCGAAGAGCATTGCATTACGCTCCATTAAACAGATAATATTTCAGATTAAAGAATTTAGTACTGCATCCGCTACTCAAAGTCGAAGTACTGTTCAACTTTCCCCTTCATACTCGCCCTTTTCCTTTTATAATATTAGCGTAACAACGATAGATCGAGTCTCACGGCTTTTCGATCGATCCGCTGAAAGCCGGATGCGGGCGCATACACGGCGTTTCTTCCGCTCGCAGCCGGCCTCAGCAAGGCTGGCCCACTACTACTCACATTCACTTCGCTGGCGCTGGAGCGAAGCGAGTGGGTCTTCGTGTGTGCATATGCGTGAAGTGTAAGCGTGTACGTCGTACGGACGCGTACGTCCGCATCCGGGGTCGGCCCGACGCTTAATGAACGATCAAACCCGGTTCTACGCGTCGCGCGGCGCGTAGTCCATCATTACGAGCTACTGCAGCGAGGAACATCGCCGTTCCTTTTTGTCCTCTCCGTTTTCATATGCCTGACTTTTCCCCCGCGATCTCGCATAGCAAGCTGCTGAATGAAAGATGATTCTATTTTTCCGCTACATGCGCGAATCATCTCCGGGATCCTGGCAATCCTGCTGAGTCAAACCAATTCAATAGTACCGCGAGCGATCTCATCTCGTTTGCGAAATAAAAAAACGCTGTAAATTTTCATTTCTGCCGCTAATGAAATATGCATTCAATGGAAATATGTCGTAGCTCTGAATGATTATAATTTTGTAATGAGAATTACAAAATTATAATTATTAAGTATTTTTAATCTTTGATTACAGAAACTAGACATTACAATAACATTACCGCGCAATTCACTTCTCCAAAGTAAATTAATCATTTATCTCCTTTGACAAAAATTTATGTTATTTGATAATTAAGTACAATATAATAATATAAAATTATTTCAGAAGAAATGATAATCAGTTATCGTTTTGAAAAGCATGCGGAGATCGTAACGTACGTAACATATTATATGTTACCGTCATCATTAATTATCACTGGTTTATCGCGACAGTTTATTGTCGTCTAATTTATAACTCATAATAGATATAACGATGATTGTAATTGACTTCAACGATCTTTAAAGGTTGCAAATGACAGTTCAAAGAGAGACCAGAATTACCAAAGCGGTGCACTATCGACTATTATTGCCCTTTTGCTGGATTAATTTTTCGAAATTCGCTGAAAGTTGTGACTAACTGGACCGAGAGTTACATGAGATAACTTAAGTTATGTAATAGTCACTTCAAAACAAATAACTATTAATGAAAAACTCTTGGAGCGACCGCAAACACCTTTTTTCTTTCGCATTATAAAGAAATAGATAAAAAAAATTATATTACATACATCATGTCGCTCCAAAAATAAAATAATTTCCTAAAAATAAAATAATAAATTTATCAAGTAGATCTAGTTGAGAAAATAAAAAGCACACGAATACCTTTAAAAAATATTATATAAAAGCGTTATCTTTCGTTGTGTTAAGATGGTCCTCTATAATTCCCATATATACCAAGACAAGAATAATACCTGCCATCCATGACGACCTTTAAAGGCCGGACCGGCGTGCGCGCGCGCGCGGCGAAGAGAGCGCGAGAGACCGAGAAGAGGCAGGAAGAGATTACTGTCGCGGCGTTAACACGATCAACGCCGTCAGCAACCAAGCGGTCGTTGCTGGATCTCCTCTTGGCCGCTGTAAACCCACCGTAAGTTATGCGCGACCGGGAGGGCCGTCTTGCGCGCCATTAAAGCGGGTTATGCCCATTTCAAGTGGAAAATCATAAGCACCGCAAATACGCCGTCATTACTGCAGACGCGCTACGAGCTCGCCACTTACTTTGTAATCATGACTAATGCATAATGTAGTAGCGACCGTGCCGCACACGCTCCTCACTCCGTCTATGCACGCGACTTCATGTGTGCACGCGTGCGTACACCTACGCGTACGCGCGTATGCGCACGCCGCCACCGAGCGCGATCTCGTCGGCGGTTACGCGAGGGTGCCTCCGGATACCAAGGTGGCCGATACCAAGGCACCCTTCGTGAAAAGTATTCAGAGGGAAAGAACGTGCTTACCGCGACGGTATCACGCGGAATTGGATCTTGCGGTATGACATGAACCAAGGACAGAAACGTAGTCGTTACGTGATACACCTAAAATTCCAAACGCGACGTTCAACCGTTTGGCGATGACCGAGGACGACCGACATCGCCAATTCATTGCTGAATTTTATTTCTGTACGATTCATATATGCGTGTCTTAATTAAACACAAGGAAGAGATTACTGTGTGAGGTCAGATGCGTATAAAGTAGCCCCTAAATTATCGATATTATTGCACAAATATTAGTGATCATCCGAAGGCTGTACTCAGCCTACTTGTCATAAATTATTTAAAGAAGGCATTAATAATATTGTAAAAAAAATAATAGTATAATAGAATATTGAGCATCTAGTGACTTATTAAGAATCATAAAAGATAGATTCTCCTATTGTAACGGTGTGAGAGAACTTTTCCTCTCGTTCGTCAAGCCTGTCCATCGATAACGGCCGCGGCTTCTAGTGAAATCACGTCTTTGTCCCTTCGATGCGTAACCTTGGTCGTGCAGAGAATGGTCGAAACAGCTGTTTCAAGTGGGAGGCCTCTCGCGAAACACAATGGCGTTCACGTGAGGCGCAAGCGTTTATTAGCCGACGCGGCTGGGGGGGAACGAGAGGACGTAGCGATTTATAACCAGCAACATAAGTAGCACCGGCACCAGCAACGGCCAAGAGACGGCAATAGCTGGACTCACCATGGCACGGCCCGAAGGTCGCGTGACGTCGATACGATTGCGTCTTATTAGGAGTCACCGCGTGTTCGACTTTACGTAGGAACGCGATGCTTGTGCGACAGCGGCTGGAGAGAAGATCCATCCATACGCTGCTTTTCATCGCCACTCTTCTTCATCTTCTCTTGTCTAGCTGTGCGTTTTCACGTGTACTACACTACGTTGTACACTTTAGTGTGATTTATAGGTCCATTTTCCTCTCAGCCTCTCGTCATCCTACGCCTTCCTGCCATTTCTTTTTCCTTCTACTTTTCCCAGAAGAAATTCGCTCGAAAAATAATAGATATCAGATTTACGTGAAATAATTTCTTGTTCCGTATATATACACGGAAATAAAATTTTCAACGCTGCAGCTAATCATTGCAGCATTGGTTTGCTGAAAGTATATAAGTTTGCAGCGAAAGAATTTATCACGAGTCAGAAATCTTTGACTCGTAACGTTTACAGTTAATTAAAATTGGTTACATGGCTAAAGTCTAGGTATCCACACGTTACAATTGAAATTTGGCTACCACACACAAATTCTTGCTGCTGTAACTAATCTTTTTTGTAAGCATGCCTAAATTGTATTTCACGTGGAACAGCGAAAAACGGTGTTTTCTTTAATAACTTCCTGGCAGGAACTAGTATTTATACATATATACGTCATTTCTAT
Organism: Mycetomoellerius zeteki; assembly: GCF_001594055.1. Taxonomy (NCBI): domain Eukaryota; kingdom Metazoa; phylum Arthropoda; class Insecta; order Hymenoptera; family Formicidae; genus Mycetomoellerius; species Mycetomoellerius zeteki. Next base: position 234,954 of record NW_017257150.1, read on the forward strand.
TTGTCGGTGCGTGCAAACGCTTATTTCACAACCAGAAAATTTTCAATACGATTTCCACGGAGAATCACGTACGCGCACGTATTACGCTGTACCTTTTATCTCCTGTTTTTACGATCCGCCTATACGTTTCCCCCTTTTCGCCTCCCTTGATGTGCGGTGTATGGTCTTTTATAGTCGCTCGTCAAGACATCGCGACGATGGTGACACTGTACGTTCGTCAGGATCGCGCACCTGCAAGGAGGTCAGGTTGCGCGACATTACACTCGGCCGCGAAAGCCTCTATTGAGAGGATGGCAGATGGATATACACTAGCATTAATTTATATGCGTAGAGTGATATTTCTTGAAACTACCGTTTTCATATTCGATAATTCTCAACTTGGATTCATAAGTGTAACTTTTTTAACTTTTTTTACGTAAACAATTAAAATCCTCATAATTTCTTTACAAGTTATATATATTCGATTTAAAAAGGACATATATCAATTTATGAGATCATTACTTTAAAGTTAATACCATTAAATTTTATGTTAATAAAAAATTTCGTTTTACGAGTCATTAAAAAATATCATGAGTATATAGAGGACTTGATGCTTCCCCGCAATTCCCTGAATTTCTAGCTGGTTCTCGCGTTCCCTTCGAAGTCAGAGCATCCAACGAGGACCCAGAGACTTGGGGTACAAGAAGAAGATATTCTTCCTGCGGTTCGCCGCTTGTTCCGCCGGTGGCAACGGGCGAGCGGTGACCTCCGTACCCCATGGGAGCAAGAAAGACAGAAGGACTTGAGAAGAGAGCACACACCGAGAAAGGGGCGAGAAGGATAAGAAGAAAGAAGAGAAAGAGAGAAGGAGTCAAGGTGCGTTCCTGCGTGACGTAGCTTTCGCAGGCCATCACGCATATGTTACCCTCCGCGAGGGACACATACGCGCTTACAATACGATCCGCGGGGTCATTCCACCGAGTCTTCTCGGACACCTCTTCAGCTTCACCGTCACCGCCATCGTCCCAGTTGTTATGAACTTTGTTCCACGTTCCTCATTCGCTATTTTCTCAATTGGGATCCTCTCTAAAGCCATGTCTTTTCTAAAATGCACCCGCGTGCACATGCGTTCATCATTCAGTTATTTTAGAGGAAGATTTCTCTTTAAATCTTTAAAAATATCGTCTTTTTTCTTTTACAATTTTATTACAAAAGTTGGGCGTAACTTTCGTATAATTTTCGTCGGACAAAGATCGGACAACGATGCTTCGACATGACAAACCAAATAGAAAGATTTTCATGGGGCTTTGTGATTTTCTCTTCTCTCTCCAAAAAATAACGTAAATAAACCTTCAGTGTGAACGTACGCTGTTTCATACATAAAAAAATGAAAATATTCTTACATGCAAAGAAAATTGCTTAGTTTTTCTCTTGCAACGAGAAGAATGCTCACACGATAAATCGAATTTACATGTCCAATACGCGATGGAAATCTTCCATTGCATTGAGTCGTACGTCTTGGCACCGTTTCTCTTCGTAGCTCTCTGTCTTTTTTCTTCCCGGACACGTACGTATAACAAGAGAGCGAAGCAGGTTGCGGGCGGATGACAAACAAAGAGCACCGTGACCTCGTCGCCTTGTGCGTGAGGTGCGATTAGCGCGAACGACTCTCTCGCGCGTGCGAGCGAGCAAACGAGTGAGCAAGCGAGTCGTCGGGTCGGTCGCAAAAGATGTGGGAGGAAGGCAAAGAGAAGGAAGCACGCGCTGATGAAGGAAGGATAGACGAAGGAAGGAAGAAGTCGAGTACGTAAGCTGACCAAAGGTCGAGTGCTGACCACGAGTCATCTCGGTTGCGACAACTCGCGCTGCTGTTAACTTTTGCGTGTCTCGCTTCCAATCTCGCTACGTTGTACAAAATGTAAACGTATCTTTCACGTGAGAATTCAAATTTTTCAAGAAAGATTGTCCAGGAACAAAGAAAGAATACTGCAAGAATACAAAACGGAAAGATAATAACATATATATGTATATATTCTTTCTATTATTTTTAATAATCTATATTAATGCTTTGGATTTATTTCTGAGAATCGATTAAAGTCGATACGCCTAAAGATATGAACAATTGAGCGAATATTTTTGAAAGGCAGACAGGTGACAGGTCGCGCGCACAGATGAAACACAAGACGACGACTACGTGCGCGATGAGCGATTAGTGTTAGATTATCTCACCTGCGAAGTCACCGAGAAGGTCAGAGCGTGACGATAGAAGAACGAGAAAAGAAGCGATGGACTGGAAGCGGGTACTTTACTCGATCAAAGGTCGAGTCTCGCGTATATAACTTGCCGTGGCATCGATAAACGAGTTCCCTATCGCGCTTTCCATTTTCGCTCGTGGAGATGGCATCTCGCCATATGGCGGATGAATGAGGCACATACGGGGAATTAACGTAAGAAGTTATTAACAAATGGATAGGTAACAAATAACAAGGCTATTAAATTCCTATTATTCCGCGCTAAGAAGTGTTTTGTTGATAAGCACAGAAAGAAAATATTACGAAGGAGTGGAATCATCATGAGGCTAAAAGATGAACGGTTAAATGCAATCGAATTATTGTAGAGGCTACAAAGTCAAAGTTAGCTACACGATGCGACGGAAACCGCAAATCTATAGCGGTGATAATATCGTCTCTATCACGAGCGATTATGATCATTAATTAACGCGTTCTCGCAGCATCATAAGTTTGATTTTTCTTCTCTCGTGTCAGCCATATATACATGCCGCTAATTGCCACGTGGCGCAGGTGACTGGAAGAACGGAACATCTCGACAATGAAGCTCAACAGGTTGCCAGCGGATAGCAGCGAGCTCGACTACTACCGTATGAACGGCAATTAGCACGGGCGATTCTTTCACGTATAACATCACCGAGGAAAAAACTTGAGGAAACGCGCATCCGCATGGAGAGTCTAAATCACTTCGTTGCCAAGTCCCACGACAAAAAGCGCAGTGGTTTCGCAAAACAATATGTGGCTATGGAATAAATTAACGCATTTCTAAGCGCATTGTTCATTAACATATTCCTCGTGCAACTGTCATCCCTCGATATTACACAGCCTGCAGTTTTACGAAACGATGGTCCGGAGAATTTTGCGGAGGACTGTACGCTACCGAGTCTCGGCAAGCAGTTAGCATTAGGCACGATGACGAAGAAGGCCAGGGACTCGGTGAGATGATAGCGAGCGCGTTCGCTGACGGCTCGCATCGGTCACACCGCAGGTGACTCGTCGCTGTCGGAGCCTGGCCTCTGCCCGACCTACGTACCTGATTCTATCCAGTGTCCTTCTCCGTCATCTCTAACTCTCATTTTCTCCCTCGTGCAGAACGCAAGAGATATCCGCGAACTTTACTAAACAACGAAGCCGTGAATATCTTATGTGTAGAAAAATTTTTTAAATCTTTCTTATAAAAAAACAGGATAAATCGTTATTTCTACCGTTAATTTTGAAGAAGATATATTGCACGTAGGTACATAATTTCTTATAAAAATTCTAAATTCTTGCGCAGGACACGAGAAATATGTAAACTATTGTTAATAAAAGAGCCAAGCTTTTTATGTATTAATATATAAGAATTCTCATCTTTTTCTTGCATCCTTGTTATAAATTCGCATCCACGCTGATTACAGGCTGGATATATTGCGCGTATAAATTCCTAGTTGACACGGGAAAACGCTACGCGCTCCGCTGTTCGAACGTCGGTGAACGTCGCCGAAGGACCTGCGACCTCTGTAAAGTTAATGATACGCGCGAGTGGATGATCCTTATATAGAGAGCGGCGGCAAAGCTACCCGCGTATGTGTGCTCGTCAGCACGCATCATTTCGAGTGATGTATTACTCACCGAGTGTCATCAGAAAACGGTTATGTGACCCTGGATAACTCCCGACGGTCATACACTCGCGGCCACCTCGCGCGAATCACGCGTATTTCGCGTCGCCATCGAGTATACATTTCGCTTCGTCAGCGTTAGCGAGCGGCCGGATCACAATTAATGCGGCTTCGCGAGCAATCGCGCGCCAGCTCAACCCTGCGAGAGCTTTATCTACGTGCGCGAGAATAAATAAAGCCGAACGGTACAACGAGTGTCTTTCACGTCCGGGATTTTTATTGTAGCATGAAGGAGTTGGGATATCGCCTTAAAGAGGCTCTTAACGAAGCCATAATACGCTGTAGCCATAGACAAAATACGTAACGGCAGTTGAATATCGATTCCCTTTGTAATTTTATAATTCTCGTTTGCGATTTTTATCTATTGTAATTAACGTTTCATTGATCATTAGAATAATGCGACAGAAAAATATAGTCTCTTGAAAAGAAGAATTTAGGCACATTATAGAAAAGGGTCTGATTTCATTAATTGGAAAAAAATGGACAAATCAGAATTTTATAACTAATTAAATCCACTATTATAATTCTAGTTGAAATAATCAGATTTTCAGTCATAATAATGACCGAAATTTTGACTAGTATAATCAGAATCTACTGGTTCTTTCGTTTTCAATCAGAAATTTTTCTCAGTACATTTATCTGCTTTTTGTTAATATCTTATAACACGATATGATCCAATTTACGAAACACAGCACTGTAGTAACCTTCTCTCAATCGTTTCTCTACCAAGACAATTTCCATAAATATTTGTCAACGTCTGAAAGGATTAAAATTCAAACGAGAGAATAAAATGTCATATATTTTTTCGGAAGGACATCGCTCTTCTTGTCTAAGAGAATTTCTCGGGTCGTGGCCACGTCCAGAAAAACGTGACCGATCCCATCGATTACAGTTTCGTTCGACGATATCATAGTCCAGCTAATTAATCGCGAGCATGTCGCACGTACGTTCGCTTCTCGATGTAGGAGAATGTAGGTATAGTACGTGGTCGTAGAACGACGGGCCACCCACGACAGGCCATATCGTCGGCAAACGCAAATTAGCGACTTATCGTACCACTAAGGTCGTTAGGCTTCTCGGCCAGTTGAACTGCGCGAAATTCAAAGAGCAGATTTTGTGATTACGGTTTAAAAACCGTCGATAACGACGGAGTACTGTAGATGTTATAAAACTTCGTATATCTGCGAAGTATGAATTCTTTTTTCTGCTTCTGCAGAAGAATGCCAAATCCCTTAAAACTATAGAAATTAATTCCTTAAAATGAACTAACTACGAACATATAATATTATTCTTCTAATTTCCTCACTAAATAGAGACATACAATTTTTTTAAATGTATTTTTTTATATCAGAGATAAATTTCTTTCAAAAAATCATTATCATATAATGTTCCATTAACCTCTTCGTGAATATACTTGTTACACATCCGACATTCATATTTGATTAATCGAGACCTATCCACGACACAAAAGAAAAAAGTTTGCAAACTGAGTGCTTCTGTAACGCGTGGGCGTGTAGATAACTGCAGAAGCGACTAAATCGATTTACTGTGTCGGAATCACACGGGCGTTGGTTCGTAAAATAAATCACGCGTAGTAAAGTGGAAAGACTAGTTTCTTTCGTAAGATTTCGGATACACCCGGTACAAAAGTTACCTGGGGCCGGGTCTCGAAATTCTCCCTGACCCGAGGATAGAAGAGAGGTCCAAAGGTCGGCGGGCGAGGAATGTGTCGAGAGACCAGATTATACTTCGCTAATGAACTTCTGCGCCTTCGGCGTTCTCCAGGTAACGATGCCGAGAAAAATCAGAATCATCGTCTCGGCGCTTGTTTTCTATTACAAGGGTCGAACAAATAAAAGCTTAAGTGCGAGAGACTAACCAATAAGTTTTCGAATTCCAGCGATCACTCAATTTTACCTGCTGCCATACATGTGGAGAGCTCTCTATCTTTTTCACGATACGAGAGTACGATAGAAGAATTAATAGATCTATCGATAAATTTTTAATTACGAGCTATATATTGATAAGTACTCCTAATTATGAATTAAATAAAAAAAACGACGATTGGTGATAGATTATTTAAATTTTTCATTTGCGTATTAGTATTTACGTACTCTACCGCGATCTCAACGAAATATTTTTTTTCTATCGTTAGTGATTTCAGTGCTTTTAGATTTTACCACCGAACGCAGGGACGTAATTCGGTGCCCTTCCGGAACCGCGATCTTCATTTGAAACGCCTTTAATTTTCCCTCCAAGAACGCTCAAAACTTCAATCACATGTAAAATCATCCATAAGCTACATAAAAAAAAAAATGTTTTATCGCGAATTTCTCATCCAATAAGATCAAACGATGGAATGTCTACTATGAAGATGTTTGATAAGAAACCCGTTAATCGGCGAATTTCAACGCGATATAATCATCAATGTTATTTTTAATTACTTCAATGACGCAAGTCGTCTCATTATAGATACAGCAAAGACGCTTCATCAGATATAGATGTCTAATACTAGCGTGGTCACGTTTTGATATCAAGAATTGATATCCATCGGAATGTATTAGCATGCCATTCAAATACATATAACATACTTAGTGTCAATGAGAGAAATTAGCAATAGATTTAATATAAAATACACAAGCTTCATGGATGCAACAAAATTATTAAAAAATTCGTAACGTTTGAGGAACACTTCGAAAATTGAACTCAAACCCAGTATATTTATCCAAATTTCAATTATTCTCGAAATATTTTCCAAGCACCTCAGACTTTTTAATATAACTGTATCGTATCCAAGAGGTCAAAAATTATAAAAAACACATTATTAAAACATTATTCCTTTTACTTATACCTTTTTGAGTAGATGAGCCCCTTTTTAAAATCCTAAGCATCTTCAAGACTAAATTAAAATAAAAATAGTTTTATGGCCTTAAAATAAATCAAATATACGATAAAAACATTGTGTATTTGTGTTGGAAACGATCTACTCATGTTCTTAACTGTTTGTATTAAATTTTTTAACATATTCGAGTGTTGATTTAACATAATGTGATTATGTTGTTTAAAGATTTTGTGTTATATTAATATTCAATTTTTCTTAGTATCAAAATGACATAATTTATGAGTAAATAAATAAGTAACATAAAAATAATGTGTTTTAAAACATAAATTCTAAGATGAATGAATGAAATACTTGTTAATTTAACATATCATAAATGTTAATTATACTAAAAAAATATATTTCCACAGTTTGTTTACAACTGTGTTTTCAAACTTACCATTCATCTTATGTTAAGTGAACACAAAAATTTGAGTGGACCATTTTGAACATGTAAAATGTGTTATATTTGACACGAATTTTCCAACAGTGTATGTAAAATGTTTATATAAGCCTCCGTGGTTGTTAGTACAAAGAAAGTTAAGTACTACATAGTTTGTACTTGACTTCCAGAGACATACTCAGGAGGACTCAAATTCAGAAATGTGTGTAGTTAACAATTCAAATAAAGTATAGTTAACTTCGTTAGTAAGTATATTACAATTATTTACAAATTATATTTTATAGTCTTATAAATATATATCATTTATGCACTAACAACCGCGGAGACTCATATAGATATTTACTTATATTCAGTCTTCAAAAGAAAAATCGTAGAGAATTTCCAGACGGCATTAGGCAAATGAAAGCCCGAGCAATTAAATTCTCACTGGAAGGCAGACATATGTTACCACATGTCTGACGCGGCGGTCACGGTGATCGCGACCTCGAGATCGTTGATATCGCACATTACGCGACAAATCGTCGGCCTTCGTATGCGCAACTCTGTCGTAACGAGAGATTTGCCGATTCGCCCATTGTATCGGTGCATCGAGCCGCGTTAACCGCGTTCCAAGGCCCAATGACGTGGAATTTATTGCCAGGACGCGGACGTGAGCATCAGAGCTCGCAGAAAAAGAGATATGTTTATCGCTCAAACGTTTCATTGAACAAATAAACAAAATTGGGATGAATTATTTGCTATATTAGCAAATATTTTTGCTTATGTTCGCAATTTAAATCTCCAAAGTCGGAAAAATGCAGAAAATTTTAGCAACATATTAAGAGAGACTCGTCGACTTTTTGAACATTTTTTCAGTAAAAGAGAAATTTTTTGAACTTCGCTGTAGATTATTTTTGGAAAAATTAACGAGTATAAAAGTTAAAGAAATTATATTACATTCTTTCCATGCGGACGATCTTTCCAATGAGAAAAAGACTCTTCGTCATGCAATAATAGTATATATTTGCATTTTCTACTATTTTTGTTCTCTGTGACTTTGCGAGAGGAAGCTACCGATCGAGAGGAGAAACATTTTCGCTCGCTTATCTCGTCACGATGATCTGCCGACGGATACCGCATGCCTTGACACATAACAATGCATGCATGAATTAATAGTAGCCGTTGTTGCATTCGTACCTCTCTTCACTTACATGGAGATTTACATCTGTAGCGTGAACCTGGGAGGTGTTGTATAGGGTAACATCACATCTCCGTCTCCTTAAGTTTGTGTTATTACAAATTTACATTTTAAATTAAAATTGAAAAGATTAAAATTGAAAACTTAATTGCAGAAATAAAACTTTGACTTTTTAAAACGTTAAACTTTGTTAGAAACCATGTAAAGAGTTTACAGAATTTATAACCGTGTATTTTTTTGTATATACGAATACAAAAGTAAATTAACTGTCATTTTTAACTGTCAATATGCATAAAATTTTAAATTCTATTGAAATTCTCTAGGTTAGTTCGGCAGCATATCGTGTAACTTTCTCGCGAATCCGATGTGTTAAATCTATCGTTGCAAATTCCGCGAATCGAAAGACTTTCTGCGAGTTATTAGAAGTAGTTGCCGTCTTGGAAGAGTGGCTAATACGGAATGAGGGAGATGAACGAGAGAGAAAAATAAAAAAAAGAGTAATGCCATACTTCGTGACGAGAATTGAACCTGCTGAGAAAAGAGACAACGAGAGAGAAAGAACGGGTGAGATATAGCTGAACGATGAAAACACGAAAGGTTAGTGCTTCAATAAATTCTGACGATCGAGACGAACGTGCCGTGGCTCCCCGATCGATCTCGTTGTCGATCCTCTAGTCCGTAGTTCATAACGAGACTGATGGAATGTACTGAAATGCGATATTAATGATATGTTGGCGTAGCTCGTATTACTCGACGTAATTGGCTCACGTCGCAGATGTGGTAATTAGCGTTGCGAATGTCAAATGTTATGGAACAACTGTGTAACAGGGACACGATTGAAAGCGACCGCCTCGCGTAATTTATCATTATTGTTCTTTCTTTAGCCATGATCATTTAGCCACGAATCTCTCACAATTAGGTGAGTAACTGTGTGCTACCGATCGTAATACTTAATGCGCCTCGATTCCACGTTTTTTCAAAATTTTATTTGTTTATATAGTTTACCGCATAAACTCTAATGCATGTAATATGCTTGAAAGCCATGGTATGACTGAATTATTAATCTGTATATGTAGATTATCGGATTATCACCGTGAATATTTCGTCATTATATTTTATGCGCTAACGTATAAGGGAGGCTTTATTTAAAAAAATGTACAAGAGAGGGTCTTCCCTGGGGGAAAAAAAAAACGCGGAACGTTAAAGCGCGAAAGGTCAACGCTCCTATAAATCTCTCAACCTACGTGTCTTTAGGCGTTGCACTTTCAGCGGACGGGGCTTCATTTTAGATTTCCTCGCGATCGAGGCGCACCAAAGTGTGAGAATTCCTCGGGGTACGCGGCCGACAAATGCAATAATTCGAAACAGAAATACGGCTATCGACGTACACCACCGAACTTCGTCGTTACGATCGGATCGTGGCGAGTATATGTACCTTGGGCACGATTTCCACGAGAAGAGCGAACGCTCGAGCGGTTCTCTCCGCGCTTAGCGTATCTCTCGTATCTCCACGCAAAACATTCTGCTTACCTAAAACAGAAATAATACAAGTTGGTTAATATAATGTCCGTTGTTATCCTAAAAAAGTATATTTTCTGATCGTTTTACGAAACAAAACGTTTATAAAAGTTGCATTAATCGTGGTTCATTTATTCCGACTCAAATGAAAGTATTGATGATGCAATTTGTAAAAAAAACAACAATAAAAAGTAAAAAATCCATCTTGTCTCTTTATTCAATGAGATCAGTATTAAAAGACAATGAGAGTTTTAGTCTCTTAGATACCGTAACGTCAGGTGCTTATGCGTGCAACAAACAAAGCTAACTGAAATCAGAAATGACTTGAAAAACCATGCGTTTAACTTTGCTCTCGACTTTGCTTTGTGACTAATGATATGTCTTTACAACCACGCAACAATAGATAGTACACTTACAGAAAATAGTAATATAAGACGCGACCTTTACGAACAGCGCGATACTTGAAACGATAGATATATGTATTTATTCAGGCCAAGTACGAGAAATTGCGTAGGCGATACAATGCAGGGTGTAGCTCGCTTCTGACACGGTGATCGAATTAATCAATAATCCATGATAATTAAGCTATATTGGTTAAACCAAATGATATATTTATTTATGATTCGGTCGAATTAGCATATTGTCACTGATTGATAGGTATATATGTACCACCTTTTGAACTTTTAGATCTCGTGACCGTTTCTAATAATATATTATTACAATATAATTTAATCAAAATTGTGTTCACTGAAATAATAATAATATAAGTCAATGAAAAATAATAGCTCAACTATGGAAGAATTATTATTGAATATCATAATTATAATTATGAAATCGTAATTATACGAGCAACGTATGTTTTCCGGCTTTGAGACTGAAGTTTCGGCTCTACGGAGCAGATTCATGCTGACACGAATGACGACTTGCACGACGGTCACGTGGGCAGGACACAATGCAGGGTGCGGCTTCACCTCTGACACACCGGGGTCTCGACCTATTCCCGTATACGCGGCCCAGGATATATCATTGTGCTGAGGGCTCAACGTGGTGCCCAACCCACGTGCAACGCCAACACGCAACGTGGAACTCTAAGCTCCGAACCTCTCGTTGGAATTTCACCGCTTCAGGAATACGACCAGGAGGCAGTAAGCCAGACAGCCAGCCAGCTAGCATATGACCTGTGGTCTCGTGAAAAAAAATTGATTGTCTGATGTGGTGAATCGTACGCGAGAAATTTACACAATTTGTGAGCGGTATCGTGACACGTAATCACGTCTCACGATAGAACGTAGCTAACTAAATGTTGAAATGTCAAACTTAAAAGAATTAATTCAAATGGAATAAGGTCCTATCATTCGATATCGAAGCACATCTGCGAGGATTTCTTGTGTCAAAAGAAAACAAAGTTTATATTTTGGACAAAATATGGAAAATAACACACAACTAGCCATGTATAAATAATTTTACACACACACACACATTACAAGTTTACAATTCACAAAACGAGACCACTATTCGGACGTATCTTTCTCGTTTCTTTACCCGCTAACTCAATTTAGCTCAGAATCGGCAGGTCGAAACTTATCACTTTGCACTTCAGCCTCAGCTTTTATAGAGATTGATTCATCCGAATACAATGTCCGAGGCGTTGTTTTACGCATTCAGGAACTTTGCAGGAAAACTCGACCATTTCGTCGAATTTTGTCTTCACGTATCTCGAGTTCAGAATACCCTATTGTCTCTATCCCGTCTTCACCCACTCTTTCTACGAAGTTAATACACATCCGAAAGCAGCGTCCACGTGAAGATCCGTGCGCATACGGACGCCCACGGTTTCTCATATCTTACGGATGAAGACATTTACGACAATTCCTGCACGAGATATCTTCCCCTTCCCACATACCTGCTTGTTTCCTAATACACAATGCACTCGCCCGATGTCATTCTCTTCCCCGATCTTGTTCGATAAAAATATTTTTTTGGCAACTTAGTACTAATACCATTTTTACTACAAAATTTGCATGATGACTTGAAATTAAATGACAATTAATTACACAAAGAAATTAATCATTTTGAAAATAAATTTATCTCGCTTTTCATCCGACTTAAAATAAAAGCTGTATTTCTTTCAAATGTAGATGTATTAATTTTCAATAAAATAATAATTAGTGGTATAGCTCACTACATCGTAGATACATGGACTGAAAATATCTTCATATTTACTTACATTTTTGAGTTATGAAATATACTAATATATTTCTTCATATATATATTTCTCCATATTTGAATAACATTAAAAAGGCAATCTTAAATAGTATTTTTTTTATGAAGACAGGTGAATACATTTAGATGCTTTTGCAAAACCGATACTGATCGAAACGAAAGTATGAGAATCGACAAAGGAGTGCGGGAGACGCCCGTGCCTAAGGCATAAAAAATAAAAGTCTGACGTGTATTCATGAATAAGATAGAGATCAGCATATTCATTTGTGAATTATTCGATTAATGCGCAATGATTGCAGTGTTCAAATGCAGCTATTGGTAGTCTATACGCACTATAATAACGCCACGTTTGATAGTATATAATTACGCGATATATAAAATTTTGACAGCGAAAACATTCTGCCACAATTAAGGATAATATAAAAATTATATGTATAATATAAAGAATTAGAAAAAAGGTTAAATAGAACGTCTTACTGAATGGATATGTAAATGAGAGATACATAAATACTAAACAATTAAAAATTATTGATTCATATTTTCATAATATATTAACAGCAGAATTTGATGCTGTCACGAGGCGTTTATATCTAAATTCTATATATCAAATATCTTAAAACTTTGAAACATTAAAACTACAAAATTATTTATTATCATATTTATATATTTAAAAACTACACGAGTAAAAAGATTAACTGTATTAATATGTCTATTTTTCTCTATAAGAGTGTCTTCGCCAAAATACACTCTACAAGGCTCCTCGCAACCCTATTCACACATCATGGCCTCTCCCTCATACGAGAATTTACATTTTACAAAAAGAACACGGAGTTCTATCGAAAAATACGTGCAGGTAAGCTTAAGTGAGCGTCACGGTCGTTGGTCTATGAACCGTGCTGGACCAAACGCATGGTCACTGAACAAGAGGCTGTCTGCGTCAGGGTCGAGTCGTTGCTTATTTACGCACGCTGCATTCTCGAGAACAATTGCGTAGGCCAAGACATTAAAGCTTTGACCTCCGTGTAATTATGGCCAAAGGTCAAGCCTAGTTGATCCGTTTATAAGGAAATCGCGTAGAGAATAATTCCATGTGAAAGCTTGTGTTCCGTCAGTTTACATCACAATGCGTATGCTTGTTGTTTGTTATCAGATCTGCGTGCACGTGTATCAAAATTACTGTTATTCAAATACAAAATATATTCCGATATAGACGGTTTCAAGCAAAGGTATCTGTAAATTTTCTATTAATTAAGTCAATTTTTAATGCCGCGAAAGATGCAAAAAAATCATACATCATTTCAATAGAAGAAAATTATATTCTACTGCTCATCAATGCCTGGTCGACAAGATCATTTGGCCCTGACCTCTAAGAAGAGATCGTAAAAATTCCAGAAACGAAAAATTTCAACTTGTACAAAGGAATACTCAAAATACTATCAATCAAAGCTAAGTTCAATGATAGGTAAGAAAGTAGTTTGCTACAATCTTTCTTGCTATATTAGTCACTAAAATATCTGTTATCTTCAGAAACACGTAACCGTGCGTATATATATGCCATTCTTGCTTCCGCAAGTCAAAAGAGGAGACGTAACGAGGTCTATCTCTTCGTCTCGGTGCATCTTAGAAGAAAAAATTTGCAGTGAAAGAGATACGTGCCTAAGAGATACGCAACAGTGTGCAGATTAGACCGTTTCAAGAAACGCGCGATGATACGTGCTCGCACGTATGCTGCTTCTCGCGAGACGGCACGTCGCGGTGCAAAAGTCAGAGGTGACGTGTCACCGAGGAAGGTGACGACGATTCCACGGCCGGAGATTGCATTGTGCAATCTAACAGCCACAGCAAAACGACTGCACACAAACCGGCATTCTGGTATATGACGAGGTAATCCGTTGGTGGCCCTGTTGGTGACGTTTCTCTTCTTTTCGCTTGTTATTCGCTACAACCACGCATTTTATTTGCCGCGAGGGATCGGAGTTACTGATATACCACGCTGTGCTATTATATAATATAGCTTACGTAAACCTTATAAACGCTTTGTGACTGCTTTTGCGAAATAGAATTATTTACAATTTATTAATGATATACATTTCTGCTCCGTAAACTACGTGAAAATAGTTCAATTGAGTTTAATATGTCGATTAAGCATTACGCACAAACATGAAATAAACATTTAACGTAACAATCAAACTTGGAACTTTATGCTGTACTCCAATTTTATTAGCTAATTTATTTTTATTATCGCTAAAAATTTTATAACTTTTATATTTAAAAGATTAGAATGTTTTGTAATAAAAAAAAATAGTATAAAATATTTTAAATATAAAAAATAATATAAAATAAAAAAGAGAAAGAATACACTTTTTAAGAATAGATGTTGCTCATAACTGTGCCTATAAAAATTCTTCATTGCTTTAGAACTGTCTAGCTTTGCTTTTGTAGACGTAACGTTACATCTGGCATAGGTATAAAATAGGTCAGTATATTTAAACCACCCTAAGTAAACACTCTCTCAAACTATCTCAGTTTATTTATTCGTGGGTATGAATGACAAAGGATGACTTATAGTAATTCCCGTTATAAAGAATCATATTTCCTCCGCGAATGTGTCTGAAGACACGCGAGGCATAAACATCTTTGGACAGACGTGCATCGCGTGCAGAGACAAGAGAATCGAATTAATTTTTGCAAATCGCCCGAGAAATAAATGCGCAATTCTTATTTGAGGTTGGTGCAGATAAGTGAAATCCGAAACATTTTGTATTCGGGTTAACCGTGGCGAATATTTCTTCACCGATACGGAAGAAGCGGTACTTCAGAAAGATCGTAAAACGATAATGTACGAAATGTTGCCAACTGTTGTGAAACAGCCCGCATTCAATTCAAGGCACATTAACCCTTTCGGGAAACATAAAATTCGTTAGCTTTACGACGCCCGTTTTATCGAATGTAACCGCTCGGTTCATTCTATCATACTTCTCGATATTTCATATCTGATCATTCTGATAAATATTACAAATCTTGTTATTTCAATACTTCTGTTTAATCATTAATATTAATTGTATATAAAAAAGAAAACGGCGTAAACAAATAATAATTATATGTGTACAATGAGAATAATATCTGTATCATATGATAACGTAGCGATTCAATGTTTCTTCAAATGAGAACATTGTCGAAAGTAGCTACCGTGTCAGTCAACAGACAGTGCTCTTATTCTAACCCTTGTTCTAAAAGTAGATAATCGTGTTGCATAACATATTATACAAAAGTCTGTAGACATACTTAGTCTACATTGTGTCGGGTATTATAGTTTACAACTGCCGGTGAACTGCTGTTTATAGCAAGAGCAAACAGGTAGTGTTCGTATTGCTACGCTACTCGCGTTTCCAATCGAACCTTGACTCTATAACTCGACGAATCATACGTTAACGATCTTGATGCGGTTCGCAATTTAATTTATTGAATCCGACTCTCTTTCATTGCTGATCGATCGCTTCACAAACGCGGTCGCGCTCATCCACGACGACTTCCGGCTTACGCGATATAAGGATTTCGTTTCAAGTAAGCCAAGGTTTATTGGCAGGATCTAGGGTGAATCTTATTGACCCTTGCATAGTACATCGCGGTAACTAATCTCGCGTCTTTCAAAAAAGAAGAATCGCATCATGTACCTCTATTGCCTACGCAAGTTATAAACGTATTTCTGTACAAACATAATCAAAATTTTATATATACGAAAGATAGATACAAAATTCACCCTAAAAAACATAAAAGAATTTCATAATAATAAATAATTAGTTTTTAATTGTAATAATTTATTTTATGTTGCAGTAACCATTTTTCATCAATATTAACTAAGAATCTCATAGGACCGTACATTTGAATATACAATCAATTAAAAGCAAATAAATCTTCGGTCGGGAGTCGAACTCGGATCTTTAGCATTTCGTACGAGCGTCTTAAGACAAGAAATGCTAGAGATCCTGGTTCGACTTCCGATCGAGGTAATATTTTTCGAAATAAAATTATTTATTTACAGATTTTAATGTCATTCAGCATTATTAAATCGTTTTAAGATATTTATGAGCATCGAAATTGCTAGTCAATTTAACTTGTGATATTACTGCGGTAGTTGAGTGGAGTTTGCGTTTCAAGATCGAAAAATCATTTCGACGCGCAGTTTAAAGGATTACTGTACGTATAGTATATAAATTTGCATAGAATTATACAAGAGCACTTAGGATCCAGCTAGACCGTTGAAGGCATTTTTCTTATTCTTATGACTGTTCAAACACACTAATTAATTTTCATTTGGGGAAAGAAAAAAGATTTAATTAATAATATATATAATGACATTGGTAAAATCAGCTCTTGTATAAAGATAATCGATTCTTGTGTATGTACAGATTCCATTTTTTTTTCTATCTAGCTTGACTCGTTCTTCTAAAGCTGAGAACCGCTGACCTGTATAGAACGATCGCGAGGCGGACCGGTTCAGGTTGTGGAAGAGATTTCTCGGTCTGAGGTCAGTATCTTCCACGAGCCTACGAATGAACGTGGGTCTCCCCTTTCGATCTCAGCCCTTCGCGCGCTTCAGACGACGTTTCTTCAAGGAATATTGAAAAAAAGGAATCCACTTAGATGCAACAGCGAGTGAAAAAGTGGATCAACGAGACGAATGAAAAGAGATCACCGCAAGACGATGTCGATATCGATATTCTTTTAGGTGTTAAAGCAGAAGATCAAAATAGAGAACGGTGACTAGTGTCACTTTTCTCACAATTTCACGCATATATAAATCATCTTGTAAAATGATATTAAAGGATTAATATACCTCACAAAGTGGATCTCTTGAGAAATTTTCAATCAGTGGATACCGTGTTTCATCAGTATTTGTGATCGGAATACATAAGAAACAGAAGCAAACAAACAAAAAATTCAATTATTTATGTCTTTTACATTTCGGAATATCAATAATAATATAAAAAAAAAGTAGATATAGAATATAGAAAAACTAGAAATTAATCTGTATAATTATTTTAAATTCACTTGTATAAAAAACTTTATACAAGATATTTAATTGTAAAAGGTAAAATTATTTACATAGAAGGAAACAGAAAGAGAAAGAGAATTTAATTAATTAGCTTAATTTTGTATCCCAATTAAAAAAACAGTAAAAGATGTTTCTATCGCTTCTGTGCAACATTCCATATTTCCATGACTCATCGATTCGAATCGATTCAAATCTACCTATTCACCTAGTGAATTTCAGAACCCGACATAATACGAGCCCAGGCCAAGAATGTATAGATTCAACGACGTCGACGCGAGGCGGTCAAAATGCTCCGAGATAATTGAATCGCTCCGAGTCAAAATATCCGACAACGTACGAATTATGGAGCTCTACGATTAGCTCCTTCTTTCTCAGTCCAATTACGGCTGAGCGCACTGATGCTCGAAATTTGGCCAACCGAAACACGCACGCAAGCATACACGCATGCACGCGCGCGATCGACGTACGCCGCGGAGCATTACCAGCACTTTGGACGATCGTTAGTCCCATTTTCGAGCCCACGATTGTTAGGGCCCGGTGGGCAGGTTCGAGCTGCGACCCCGAGCGCATCCTGGCTCATCCGTTTCTTTCCTTTCTAAGAGAGAGGTCACATGACCTCACAGCGTAGACGCAACTGCAGGCTTCCAGGTTCGAACTCGACGGTGTGCATGTTGGTCTCATATGTATGTCAGACCCCCATATTGGTGTGCGTGCGACGCCTCGTAAGGCGATGGAATGCACCCGTCCTCCTGGCTGCTCGGATGGATGGCTTTGTCTTTGCGATCTGACGTCTCGTTCCGAGAGTCGCGTTGGGCCAGTATCAGTCTCATATTCTAGGACGACAATCCTGCGTCCCAACTAATCTATCCTATTCGAATTTCTTCGGCCGTGACGGTTCGGGAAATCGCGATAAAGAAACCGAGTGTCATCGGTCATTAGTATTCTCGCGCTGCTTCGAAGGACAATAATTAAGTAATTAAAGAATTTTTGTTCGTAATGTAATTAATTAAATTTGCTTTCACATCATAGCTTCAAAATGTTTTTCGAAGAATAGCTCTAAAAATATACATTTCAAATTTCATAATCGAAATAATAAACAATTCTCGCTGTTTTATTTGACGCGTGTAAACTTCACGTCAAACTTGTCGCGTAAAGCCTTTTAAAAATTTGCTGACTGATGACAGAGAAGCAAAATTCAATGGAATAATGGAAATGCAGAGCTAATCGCTGTGAGCACGTGTTTTATCGCGTTGTCTCTTGCTATCGACACGAGCATGTCGTGGGATATCTTTTCGTGAAGCACTAAGCATAAAGCACTAAAGCACGTAGCATCTGTTCGCGAAACTGATAAACTGCTATTGAACGACCGTGAATTATCACGTAAAACGACTGAGTTGTTCCCTCGTCGCATCTTCTTGTCACCGATGATGTGATGAGGTAGCCAGTGGAGGTTGAATTATGAAATCAATTAAGAATATCGATTTGATCACCGTGGAAAATGACTGGAGACTGCCGCTCGCGAGGTGTGTTGCATGTACGTCATAATGATCGATGGTCACCTTTAAGTACATCTCCGTAAGTTTCATTCAAAACGTATTGATAGAACTATATTTCTCTCGAAGCTAAAGGTTTGTCCCATCGTTTAAATATCGCACACGAGTTGTCAATGTCTTAAATATTATATAATCGTAATTATTTTGAATGCCGAAAATTTTACATTTACACAGAGAAAATGTACACAGAACAAATTTATACACAAAAATAATTTAATAAAGAAACTACTAAAAATCAAAATATATACACAGCTATTTGAAATATTATGATGAAATTAATAGACACAAAAAATTAACGAGCAGTTATACCATTCAGATTGGACAATAGTATGGAACGTAACCGAGCTTACGTGCAGTATAATTAATGAGTTGTTCACACCTCCTACGTTTTCCTTAATTCATCTCTCTCTTAGATCTCTCCCGCGTCTTGGCGCACAACCCTACTTCTTCTCGGCGTTGTAACGTCGCGAACCTTTCGTAATTAATCACCTCATGGCGATCACTAACTGTCCGACCATATTAACGAAGCAATCGTCTCCGGAATCTTTCCACGCTTACATATAGTGCGTTTTATTGATCTAATTGTAAGAAAATAAAGCACAATTTGCCTCGTATTGTCAACTTGTTCTTTCTGCTCTAATTTAGCATTTGTTCATACATTCGTAAGTGTGTTTCTGTCAGATGATTTGTAATATCACGTTGAAACATAACGAATACAAACAAAGCTGTCTTGATATCCAAGCTCTTGCCAATGTCGGTCGCGGGGGACAAACGATTTGTTACGCATGCCATAATGAAAGACTGTGTCCCATATTCGCGCGCGCGCGCGACAATAACGAAAGAGAGATATAGGCAGAGAGATATAGACGACAGGCGGGAGAGGAAACGAGAGGCCGCTGATGGTGTATAATGAATGGATCGTTCGCGCCTCGCCCACGCCACACGTCTCTCTTTCAGGCTTTTGCCAAGCACGCCACGATCTCCTAGGAGGTGGTGTGGCCAGCCAATAATTAATTATCCTGAGTGATCGAAGGCCGTCGATCCTACCGAGCGGCGTCTCCGTTGGGAGTACTATGTCAATTTGTTATCTAGTACGCGATTTTATGCAAAGCTACGACTCTGATGATAATAAAAAAATGAACGTTCTACCTTATTATTCCGCAGGAAATTTACGACCCGAGAAGTGTCTACGAGGTACATAGAGCGACGGGGACAACTTTACGTTTGTTGAGTTTCAAGAGAGTTTCTCACTTTAATCAGATTTACTACTCATCCCTCGCTACTCATTCATCGTATCTCTACTTAAGTTTTCTAAAGCCCTCTTATAGATTGCAATATAAACATCGTAAGTGCAAGTCATTGCTGATTATAATATTCAGTGCTTTAAATAAATAAAAAGCAGAAGTAGTGAATGCATTTACGAAGAGCAGATAATCGTCAGAAAGATTGAAAACGAGAGGGACATCTTCATAGTAGAAGATTCCCAGGCATGATGTCAGTAAGACGATTTACGGATAGATATTTCATTGCGATTGATGAAGGTAATTCCCAATTTGGAATAGATCGTCGCGAGAACGATCCCAATTAGGATTATATCTAATATTTCGTTAAAAAAAATGGCGATCTTTAGAACGTGTAGTAATGAACGTAATTCATTCGCAATTGCTATTCTTTGTAATATCCTTTTAATACTTTACCCATCCCAAAAATGTTTTTGCATTTCCTCTCCAGAATGCATCATTCGTCTTTATGTCGTCGTAATACAAAACTACTGTATAACAACGCGGCGTTAATGCATGCACAATCGACTCGAAAGTAACAGTTGGCACATTGATTAGTATTGCGAAAATCGTTGCATACTATCGTTGTCGATTACCAACACGAAGAGAAATGCGAAGAAACCAAGATGAACATGTTTCCTCAAAGAATAACGATCAGCTGCGACAAGTTTCTCAATCGTCATTCGTGTTGCTTACAAAGAAACGTCCGTAATTATTGTACAATACTGTTAAAATGTATGTAATGTCTCATGTGATAATATTTATAATAACAATCACATGTAATAATAATAATAATAATAATTTTTATATCTTTTGGTACTCAAACTCTAGCGCTTTCTTTCCTTACAAAAAATATTCTGAATCTTTTACTGAACTCGACGCTTTCTCTCCGAACGATATATGTTTACTAGCTGCTTGAAGTCAACTTTTCCGAAAATGATGGCGATAAAGCGAGACGCGCTTTGATCTCACGGACCTTTTCGGATGCATCACGTACCGGGTGGCCCCGTACGAAGAGGGCATGCCGGCGCCGCACCTGCCAGGTCATTAGGGTATAAACGGCAGGTAGAGTATAGGATCTCCGAGACACACACACACACACTCTCTCTCTCTCTCTCTCTCTCTCTCTCGGAAGAAGAGACACACAGATCTTTGTCCCTCTTTCGTTCCTATTTTCTCTCACTACTCCGTCTTTATCTGTTTATCTTCCTGACGTGTCCCCCCCTCTCTCTCTTTCTCTCAAAAGAGGAAAGGTGGTAGGGCGAAACCGCGAGAAGTGGAGGAAAGGCCGCGACGAGGAGGTAGCGAATCGAGTGAGAAAGAGGAGAAATCCTGGTCAGTCGAGGTGGGAGGACGAGGGGGCGGCTGAAGAAGTAGAAGAAGAAGCAGAAAGGCGCATCGGGCGAGGACCCAGGAGGAGGTACCCGTCACGAACTGCGGGCTAATTGTCCGGGAGATTGCTCCTGCAGCCTGCTGTGCGCTGCTGCTGATGCTGCCGTCTGTCCTGCACGTTGTTTCCTCGACCTTAAGGCAACCTCCGGGCGTCCTTAAGATCTTGATCCCGCTGAAGATCGACCGAGTCTCTGGCTATGCTATACTGGGAATGGGATTATTGTTTTGCAGGAATGGATTTACGTCGGCGATTTCTGGCCTGTCCATAATTGTAATTGATGGCAGTGGAAGTGTAATTATCTTCCTCCCCCTCTTCCACGGTCAAGATTCGCGATTTTGATTAGGCAAAAGATCGCGCGTGACTACAAGAGCAGTAACTGAAAAACTTCCGTTCAGAATACCACTGATCCATTCGTTTCTAACATTCAGATTACAGTTTCATAATTTTTGTTATTTAATGAATATTTACGGTAATAATAATGTAACAATAACGTAATAAAAAGCGCTAATTTCAGCAATTTAATAATTAATTAAAACTCGAATGACACCGAGCGCGCAACGTAAATAAAAGAAAGTTCTAACAATGAGATTACGAAGAGAGTTAAAATATCGCGTTTATTTGCGTAAAGAAATCTTCTGTTTGCTGCAGGTAAGAGCAAGAGTGCTGGCGTGTCGCGCGTATATCTTCGTTTTTTGCACGCTATGGCACGCTCTTGCTCTCCGTCGTGTCACTGGAAGTGAAACAGGGAGAAACGCGACGGTGAGAAATTTCTCTGCATCCCGTACGAGACGTCGTGCGATCGATCGAAGTCTCTCGATTTCGCGCTCCTTTCGAGATTCGCTTCCTGGCGCACGACACGGCTGCCGAGAGCTTCGTTTTTTTTTCACTTTATCTTTCTTTTGCAATCGCGATATGTCTTTCTCGCCTTCCAAGTGAGAACCGTCGCCCAAGTTTTGCAGATTTATTGCGATTGCACAAAATACACACACACAAAATGCTTTTACACTGTATGCGAGAGAACCTCACAGTAAACATATAAAATTTTATTAAAAAATGATGAAAATGATATTTATGTTTCGATGTTCTTATTTAAAAGAAAAAGTCAATTTCAGTTGAAGATTTAAACTCATCTAAAATCGTTAAAATTAAGAACAAATTCTGGAGATTCTTACGTTAATATCAATAGCAATCTAAATAAAATATTTCATATATGATTGAAGAAATATACGTCAATACGGACATAATCAAATTCTTTGTTTTTAATATACTAATATGTACTTTGATTTATTATTTCTTTACCCAAATCGCGATCTTCGCGCGTAATATATGAATTTCTACTGAATTTTATATACGAAGAAAGTTATAACAATGCAGAAATAATTTGATCCGCACCGAATTAACTTTTCATAAGACTGCAATTTACTGTCGCGGCACATTTCATTCCAGAATTATATCGCGTGTCTAAAAATTCTTTTCATAAATTTTACAAGTATTACGCGTGTTGCGTTGACGGAAAAAAATTATGACAGAGATAACGATCTAAACGAATGCTTTTCAGACATTGCTCATGCATGATAATGAACCATAAATGCAAAGAAAATACAAATGGAAATCTAGATGACAACAAGATAGCTAGTGTACTTCTACCCTAATCTCTCTCCTCTCTAAATCTGATAAGTCAGCACATGCGTATACTCTCACTTTTAGTCAATTATTTTAATACAATAGATCGCTGTAAGATTCTTGACATTTGAGATCAAGTTTTGGGAGCTAGGCGATAAAATACCTCTATTACAAAACGCTGACGCGTGTCGGACTATGAGTCCGTCTAATCGCCAAATCGGGTCAAGCAAAACGAAATAAAGGCTGCTTGTGCCGTCAAATTATCGACATGCCGCAAAACGAACCAGTTGGTCAGATACATATCGGATACCCACTTCGCATGCCCAACAACGAGTCAAGCTCGACTACCCGTGCAAATACAGATACGAGAAGCATTACGCGTAACGAATGGCGTACACGCACATAGATAGATATGACTCGCTGTTACTGGCGTACAGCGCGTGTATATCTACACTCGTGCGTGCGTGCACACGAGCCGATCGACCGGCTCGACGCATACGCTCACGCGTGATTCACGATGGAACGCTGGGGATAGCTGGAGTAGACGCGCGTAGCAGGAGTTCGGCCCAATGACGGAGCTCACGGCCAGTCAGCCAGTACTAATTAACCGTGGAATGCTGTATCTAGATTGAAATCTGGGTGACCCGACGCCCCGGGGCCGCCACCTTGGCTCAACCTCTCGGAGGCTTCGTTCAAAAGGGTTTCATCGGGGTTTGCCAGCTCGATAGGCAGTCACTCGTAGTAATCTACACCCCGTACTTTGTGTTTCATGCGCGCGTCCGTATGCGGTCGACCTTGAGTTCAAACACATTAAGCACAATTCAGACCAGGGCCCCTATTCTGTAACTCTCAACGACAGTGTCGGTATCATTACAATGTCGTCGCAGCTTTTTTTACCGTGTATAAAACCTGTGCAACGACAATGTAACGATACCAACATTGTCGTTAAAAGAATAGGAGCCCAGATCTATTTGCAGATTGTTATGAAAGTGTACACTTTGCAATATATACCGCAATGAAGACGGTGGTCCCCGACGCGAAATGCGATGATACTTCGTCGAGTATTTGCTCATGCAAATGTATGAAAGGCATGATTTAGACTCAACAAGGTATTAAGAAAACGACCCGCCTCTTGAAGGAAAACTTTCCAATGTTGATAATGTTGCAATAATAAATATTCTCAAATTGAAGAAGAATTAAACAATAAATAGCAAAAATCATTATTTTTTATTCTCTATCCTAAAACATCTTTTACATTATGTCTCAAATTGAAAAAATTGATATCTACTTACAATTAGCAACACGATGATCGTGGAAACATGAAGATAATGAAATTGATTTTTACTTAAAAGCTTGAGAACACAATCCACGTGATAGAACGGCGTTGTATAAAACGAACTTACCGATCGTGGCGCATAGATAATCCAGTTTACATGCAACAACTTTAGATCACAAAAAAGTATTATACTATACACCATTGGCCATTATATCCATATCATATCCATATCGTGATCATAAAGGTCATCACGTTATTTTAGCCTTCGCTATCTGCCGCGTAACCTTTATAATCGATATCAGTGATCTCATTAAACGTTAACAATAAAATGTCGTGATACCGTGACCTATTAACATATTACCATATCGATATTAACTCCACGTTGATGGCAATCAATCTGTCTTTCTTGCGCGTTTGATCTTATCATTCACTACAAGATAGCGCTGCACTAAGCGACCGCTAATAGCATTAATACGCCCTCTTTCCCCTCTCGTACCAAGAAATTTTTACTTTATACGGTTTAAATATCATTTAATTAGTTAATCCGATATTTGTTCTTCGGCAGAGAGTTCTACTGGCTCGTAAACACCGACGGCTCATATTAATCTGTTCGCAGATATAATGAAGTCTTTTTGTCGCAAGACCGGTATCCGAGATGGCAAAAGTGCCAGAGGTTGCCCGCTAAGGTAACGCCGTGTACTGCCTTTTTTTCGTTCATGCGTCGCCGAGCACGAGATCAAAGGTCGGTAGACAGATCGAGGAATCCACTTATCGTCGGAAAACGTATTGACGTATACACACACACACGCGCGCCACGCCACGCTACGTTCTGGAAGAAAATTATTCTCGTTCTGTCTGTAATAAAGTCTCGTTCGCGGCCGACTGTATCGCCGCGGAAAAGGGCAATGGATTCACGTAGCCGTAGACGATACACGCGACAAACCGCAAAAACGCGATACGCTATGCGAGGTCAACCGATTCGATTCGCTATAACTCAGACCGGTGAAAAATCAACCGCGACTCGACATAATATAATTTAGATAATGACGTGATACACCGCGCCACATCAATCTAATCGGTAATAATCGGCTGCCACTTCCTTAGAAATCCATTACCGCGCCACCGATGATTTAGTCCGGATCATTACAAAAGCCGATATCTGGTTGCACCATGACTTGTCTCGAACAGTATTTCGCAGCTTAGCTGATAGAATCTGTCAAGCGTCGCGCACATAAATTCAGAAGTTACACGACGTAAGTTATTTCTCACGGAGGTTGATCTCTTAGCAAAAGAGAAGTAGATCGATATTTTTGTCATAAATAAACTCTGTTAAAACTCGATATTTTACCGTTTTGTCGCGCCTGATTATATAAAATTAAATTACTGGAAAATTCAATCTCATGGTAGAATAAATAAAGAAATGACATAAGTCTTGAAATATTATCTAGAGAAGTTCGTATTTTATAACGTTGCTAATAAAATTATCGGATATCTCCACGCTGTTAAACTGTCACGAGGTTCGTTAAGAATGTACGTTCGACTGTTGCGCAGCTAATAATCCTCTTTGAAGAAATATTCTGGCCTCGCGCGCAGACATGGTCTGCTAATTTCCGCGAGTTAACCGGTACGGGTTCGCAATACTCGCACTTAACAGTATTTCAGAATCATAAACTCGAGCGATAAGCACGACCGTGCGTTTAGGCTCTCCATATACGTACGCTCGAAGAATCTGTCCTTCACGGTTCATATGCGTTCCTGCATAAGGACCTATCACTTTTGCTACACGCTAAATTATGGTTTGAGAAGCGCAAAGTTTTTCACAGAATCACTGATGTGTATTAGACCAAGACATTTTTATTTATGCTTATGATATGTTTGAACTAGATTATTTTTCAATATATAATATGTAAATATACATATTATATAGTGCATAATATTCAAGTATATTATTAAAGATGTTATTTCGCTATTTTTGCTGTTTGCATCGTAATAATCTTCCATTCTTAATTTCCATAGTGACGCGGTTAATTCTTCCGTCGCTTATTTTACTGTGATAGCGGAAGTTATTGCTACATTGTTGCGAAGTGTTAAGATTTTCTAGGGTTATACGCAGATGACGCGCCACGAAGAGGCTTCCCCGCCAAGTTGACGGTTCGACACGGTCGTAAAGCCACAACCACGGCACCATACGTGGACAATCTCCGGGTTAAGTTGTCACCGTGGTCGCGGTATCGCCTCGTAAGAGACGAGGCGGGTTGGCGAGGAAGCATTAAGCGTGGAATCATCCTGAAATACGGCCAGATAAAAACAGCAGGCTACGACCTGCGGGACGTGCCTGTAGTCAGGTCGGGTTACGCATCGACTTTACAAACGACTGACCTCCGGCCCGTGTCCATTCGAATCGAAGGAAGACCACGATGGAACGAAGGGAACTAGCGGCCTTTGAGAAGATGTGCTTCAACCTACAGATAAAATAATCGAAATTCTTTTCGAAAAAATGTTGACTCAAGCGCTTCGGTTATGACTGTAAGAATGAAATCAACAAGCTTACATGAAACGTTGCACTGCATTTATAACGCGTGGAAGTATCTTGGATATCTTTTAGTATTTTATTATTATATCTTGTAGTCCTCTATTGTTTATATCAAAGAGATAAGAATTATGTATAAATAAAATAATACGCGAACATAATTTATATTCTGTGATTTTGTTCTTGAAGCAGAATAATTTGATACAGTAAATATTGTATAACGACCAACGTTCTAAATAATACTGAGACTTGCATAAATTTTAATTCAGCGTCCGTCCGCTCCATTTCCGCGAATGTTTAAGGTGACGGCTCATTCATCGACAGAATAATGCTCAACGGGTATATTCGTTCATTCGCTCGCTCACTCACTCGCGTATCGAGAAGGGACGAAATGAGTGTGTAAATGTCGCATATTTCACGCCAATGGAAACTACACGGATCATTACGGTCGATCGCGATGGGATGAGAAAACTCTTCGCTGCGGTCAAGACCGTATGCGAGTACATGTACCTAGGTAAACCGTGATACAGGTAAGAGAAAAACAAAAAGAACAAAAGAGATACTGATACGGATATTTCTGAAATTGTAAGATAACACTGAAGCTAAAATTAAAAAATTGTCCGTAATCAGAACGAATGCAAAACCTATATGTTATTTAATTTCAATCTAAGTAAGCAGTAAACTCAATAAAATTGAAGTTAAATATAGCAAAATAAAAAAATAAGCCTTTTGGAAAATAATTAATTTCAATAAAGCTATGTCTTTTGTAAGGAATTTCATATACTATATTTACGCGCAAGAACACCATTATATCCAATCCTGAATAGATGAAGAAAAACAAGATGAAAAATAGGACGAAGAAGCGGTAAACATTATAATGTTAGGAATAATAATAACAAGGAGTCGGAGAACGTTATGTTTACGTTCACCAAATCGTACCAAGCACTCAGCTGAGAAAAAAGCAGACGGAGAAAGAGAGCGAGAGATATTAGGGACTTGAAAATGTATGTCTTTACGATATCGTTCTTCGTCATAAATGTCACGTAGCTTTGGCTAAAGAGAAACCATGACATTCATCGCGCATTCACCGTGCCTTTATTAACGACGTGACTTCGCTAACTTCCGGATTCCCTGAACCGAAGGAACCCTTCAGTGCCTCAGAAACAAAAGATATCATTCTAGGGTGCAGAAAGGCGGCGCGCGTTTGTTCCCTTCGAAAACAATTACGTCGCTAAAAGAGACGACCGAGTCTTCTTCGGAAAGAGGCGGAGAACTCATTCCAGACCGGTTTCAGAAAAGCGTTCGAAAGCAAATCGTTCTCGGGTTGACTTTATTTACCGAGAGTGGCTACAGAAAATTGAGTGACATTAGATCACAATGAAGGAACAGGATAGTAAAATAAGTAAAAATATAAAGGACATACGACAAAAACATATAATTGGCAACATAATTACAGACTAGTTACAAACTCGTTAACTAATCTGTCATGATGTTTGAATATAATCGAATCATAATAATGTTTTATTATTAATGTAAACTGTCAAATAATGCTAGATTGCTAGTCACACGTAAGATAATAAAATAAAAAAAATTAATTTTCAAAAGAATAAATAATACAAGTAGATTACAGGAATCTCTTTTTTAATCATTCTCTCGTTTTCGATTTTTTTGCGCGCAACGGCAATGATACAGCGACCAAGTACAGCCTTCATCAATACCGGCGACTTCATTCTCGTTAAGTTGACACGCGAGCAGCTTTCACCATGCGGGTACGAAAATCGTCCGGTAAAGCGAGGACATGCCTACGGTAAGAAGCTCCGGGCGTCTCGGAGGCTCGGAGGACCCGGTGTCTCCCGATTAAGAGCGAGCTTGCGTTCCAAGGTGCTCGTAACGCCGCTCTAAGAGCCCGTACCTGTCCACGGCTGGGTAATACTTGAAAACATGTCTCTATCACGGAGGAGAATCTCCCTCGTCTGGTAACGCCTTCGCATAAAACCGACGTTTTATCCCGTCTCCGGCGACCGCGACGTGTTTACGGCGTTTCTATAGTCGACGGTGCAATAACGAGAGAGGGGACAAAGCGAAAGGGGGGCGAGTGTTCCACGGGTATGGGGTAGAATATTTTCGCGGGGCGGCGGCGCTTAAATTAAGAGACAGCCAAGTGTGTAAGGTGGCGCCGACGAAGAGCGCATGCTTTTTCTACCCTTTTCCGGTTTCTCATTGAAGGTCGCACGAAGGCAAATATGAAGTCTACGACGTCTTTAGGATACGACCAGTTTTAAGTGCTATTCTTCCCCTTTTTTCATCTTAAACGGAGGTGCCCTTTTCCATTACTCTCGTTTTTTTATGTTTCTGTTCTTTTCTACATCTCACTTCTATCTTTCGCACTGCATCTACTGTTCATAGATCTGCACTCAATCGCGTTTCGACCAAGTCAGCCAACTGAACGACTTCTTCGAGCAATATGGCTTGTAGTTAAATATAATGATATAGTATGTAGCTGGCTAACAATACAAAATATTTTGATTATATGATGCAATAATGAGCACTTAATAAAGGAAACATAATTCGCACAAGCAATCAATAAAGTTTCACCGATTTCGCCGATTAACAATTGCTGCCAAAGTCGAAATTATTTCAGATTAAGGAATTTAACTCCATAAAATAATCGTTTAAATACTCTCCTCTTTGTCTTCATTGTATTCCGCATACTTTAAGTTTACATCGAGTACACTATTCGGTAATAAAATATTGAATCATGAATATTTAATCTGATAATAATAATAATAATAATGATATTTAAAATAAGAATATCACGTAAATATTGTAACATCCCAGAACATTAATTCGTAAGATTAATGCTCATAGTCAAACACGTATATTCCGAACGTGACACGAACAAACTTAAAAATGCACTCGACGCGTAGCGAATTGTTATCTGCGTCAGATTATCTGACTGCATCGCTGCAAAGAAGGACAATGCCTTATATATTCTATCGACGTCTTGTCTGGGTCATCATACCGACACGCCACCAACGATTCCACGCCAGAGACTTCGTAGTTGGTAGGCAGACATGCCAACACGGTGTCTGAATATGTTCAAAGCCACGACACCATCGATCGAACATACATACACTAGCAAGACCTTTGGTTTAATCACATTTTCCACATGATTCGGTTTAAGCAAATCAAACTTTGTGTCGTCAAAAATCATACGGTTCTATATTGTTAATCAATATATCAGAAATTAAAACAAATTTCCGAAAAATTTCATATTAGTCTAGATTAATCTTACGATAAAATTAATGAATTTTTTAGCACGTAAGATAATGTCATTGGATTTTAATTTTAAAATAAAATAAATTATTTACAACCACAGTTGATGAGTTAATGTTTTCTAATTATAATATATATTTTTTTTCATTCGAAAAAATACGGAGTATAATTGCCGTGTTATCCATTATGATAAAAATACATAAGAAAAGGAAAAAAGATCTAAAGCAGTAAATTAAAATTATTACGCTAATAACGTTTCACAAGGCCATTTGTATGAAGATTGGAATGAAGTTCGAGGAAATTTTGTCAAACTCATTCTTATTCGAACTATCTTTTGATCAATGATCTCGCCGAATAATTCGCGCGAACGAGATTGGAACGTAATTCACATTCAAGACTTCTATGGTGACAGTGGATCGCAAAAGACATCCGCACGAGCCATCTTCCTGAGTCTCAATTACATTTTCATCAATACGCAGAATGTATCGACAGTATGTGGGAGCAAAGTGCATAGAAACTATTTAACCGAGAATTTTTAAAAGTATTTTGCAAATCAAAACGATTCTTTCTCTATAAAAACAATTGAAAGAAAGAATCGTTTGATAGTCATCGATAAATTAATTTCTTATATCAATTTCTTATATCATTTCGCGTCATTAACGTTTGACGATAAATTTACACTTAATAATATATGACAGAAGTTATTTCAACGTTCCGTTGAGAGTAAAGCGCACTCCTAAAATTTCTGATTGTCGTATTTATAATCAAAATCATGTCATAATATTTTAACAATGTTTCATTCCGAACTGTTAAAAAATAAATTGTAGAATATTTAGAAAAACTAGCACAAAAATACTTTATCGGAATAGAAAGAAACTCGCACAGTAACTCTTTATCTTAGTGGTAATTGAAACCTTGCGACAATGCGGCAATCGAGATGATTCAGCATGGACTATTATAGACTATTACTTTGCATGTAACTCATTTTCGAGCACCGTTCTCGCGGCATCTGTTTTCACGGGTCACCTGAACAAATGGTACCATGCGGACAAAAGATAGAATTATCAAAGCAATCTTTTATTCGAATTATCGAGGCCAATTTTTCAGATTCGCTTGGAGTAAGATCGCGCTTAATTTTAAGGCTTCTGAGTACTCATCTCAACCATATGAATCGTGACGATATGCGAGAAATAAAATGTTGATTTTTTTTTGCATTCCATTTGTAAATAAAGACAATTTGAATAAAACGGAATAATGAAATCGCTGTAAAACATTTGTAAAAATGAGCCAAAACTATCCTTATCTTCTTTGACAGTCAGTAAATAATCGAAAAACGTTCGTGAAAAAGAAAATAAGCTACGCATGCGCATTGAATAAAAACCACTTTATGTGCCTTTTACGATTATTTACAGACTGTCAGAGAGGATAATGATAGCCTCGGCCCATTTTTACAAATGTTTTTACAGCGATTTCATTATTCCATTTTATCCCATTTGTCTTTATTTATAAATGGTATGCAAGAAAAATCAACGTGTCGCTTATGACACATTTCTCACTTATGACGTTACGATTCGATATAGGTGAGGTACTCCAGAACCTTAATTGGGAAGTAATTTTATTGATAATCATCATAATTATCTTTAAAATTATTATGCTTTATTTATCTTTCGTAAATTTTGCCAATAATGTCTGTTTTACGTAAATAAAATGTCATCATTTTCTTAAAAAGTAATCAGTTTGCAAATTTTCTCGTTAACAAAATATATAATGCAATAAAATTATATAAAAATAGCACCTTGCTGGATCATGTGGAAGCTAAAGATTGCTATCAAAAAGCACCGAACGTACATTGCAAAGTGAAAATGTCATTTTCATACATAATGCAACATTATTATAACCGCCATATGCGTCAAGGAAATGTACGCAAATAAACAACGTGTTGGTTAAATAAATAAACGTTACACTTAATAGAAAGGGCTAGACTTCCTTAATCGTCATCGTCCTGACGTCGCAACATCGACCTACATATATTTTTTCAGTCAGGCGAATAATGCCTGTGGATTGTTTATTGTGCTCCAGGCTCCTCTCATCTGTGGGCCCCTTTCCCCGCGATAGATTCCTTTCCTCTCTGTTGTGAAGAGCCGTGACCATCTGTCATTTGTCGGTTGAGATTTTTCGAGGCGTCCGGCCTAGTCTGAATGGAGAACTCGTCTTCTCCTCGATGGCTCGTTATCGACAGTATACCCGCCACTCGTCCTCACTCGTCCTGGCGCGTTAATAATAATGTCAGGTAGACACCGCTCTCTCTCTTGCGATTCACGAGGGTACCGAAGTGTTTCCCGAAAGATAAACGCGTGCCGTGAGCGCAATCGGCCGGCGCTCCGGCATTCAATAATTCGCACGGGCAATTAAGCGACGTGACTCGCACGATTTCCGATATGAAAACGTCATGACGCGATTAAGGACTCCCCTGTCACCTGTTGGAACGACAGGGTGCCTGAGGACTCGTTGGCGCGCGCGTGTCGTTGCGAAAGAGGAGAAGGAGAAAGAGCAGGAGGAGGGAACAGAGATTACGTCTATTTACTTTCGAGAAGGCGCGATTCGGAGATCGACCGATCAATATGAAAAAGACCGCGATAGATTCAAATTCCGTCAAAGTAGATACTATCGATTACGAATTACGCGTGCAAATGCATTTTCAATAAATTTAATTTATTGATTAATATACTTCGATTAGTATTCATTAAATCAAGAATCAATATTTTATTAATAATTTCGGACCAATATAAAACATTACTGTTTAAAAATGTCTACTTTAGTATCGTGATTTACTGCACATACGTATGCTAATACAACTGCCGGTAGTTGTATTCAACTTTAAGTACCATTCCACTTTTTTCTACTTCAGTTTTATGGCGATTGCGAATTGCAGTTCGCTGTTTATCAAATCGATACCTTGTACGCACCCGTCGATAAATGACGCCATAATAATCTCACCATTGCGGTCAATACAACCGAGATGGTCGATCAAACGAGAGCATCATTCCAAGGCGCGATTCTGCGGTGCCGCCGAAAAAAGAAATCGAACCAAAGGACAGAGCGGGCCCAGGTGGACGAGGGTAACCAGCAAGGGAGCAAAGAGAGAGTCCAGAGTTCCTGAGTATTATCTACGTGGCCAAGAAGAGAAGAGAGGCCCTTCGTGTTCGCGGCCGCGAAATAACGTCAGTGGTTTGTGGTTTTTCATACGTGCAAGAAGTCACAATGGTTTATCCCGGAGCGATTCCTCTACGTAGCGTAGGACCAAATGCTTCTCCCTCTTCCTTTCTCTGCCTTTCCTTTCATTCTCTCTCTCTCTCCTTCCTCCCACCCCCCCCTCTCTCTCTCACTCACTCTCTTTCTCGAAGAGAGCTTCGTGGACGAGACGATGGAAGAAAAGCAAGAAGAAGACGAACAAGAAGAAGAGGTGGCTTTTGTTCCCACCTCGAGCGAACTCGACGCGGTCTGCCACTTTTTCACGTTTCCCCTTGCCCGCCTCATCCTTTCTATGCCTTTCTCTTTGTTTCACCTTCTTCCCCGCCCTCATCTCTCCCTTTCACCACTTCCTCGGCTCTAGGTATATCCTCTTCCACGGCTGATGCCCTTTGTCTCGAGAAAACGCGATTAGAAACCCTCGCAGTGCAATTTTGAGGCTGTTCCCGCTTCCGTCATAATGGCGCGTCTATTATTAGTCTCTTGAACAACGAGGGATGATTTTAACAAATTCTTTGCTGCCGTTTTCTTTGTACTCTTTCCGACTTTCTTGTCATAATCTTAGGGTTAATTTTACTTGAAATGGAAAACATCTGTTATTTAATCTCCGTTTCATGAGGATAGTGTCAAATTAGATTCAATAATGCCTACATATGTATTTAAATATTTTTATGTTTTAATATTTGTTCATAAAAACTTCTAATAATTTTTGTCAGTTTCGTAAAAAATTAAAACAAATAATCATGTAATAAAATAGAAAGATAATTGTATATTTTTTATTAGTACTTTCCATCATACATGTGTATAATTGCAAAATTAAATACATGACGCATCTAACGCGCTGAAGACAGGCAGTTCATTCTTCTTAGAGTGGCAGGCTTTATTAGCTGTCGCCAACAATGAAAACGAAAAGGAGTCGATAATCACGCGCGGAATCTACCGGGATCGGGTCCTGATGAGTCGACAGAGGAAAGAGGATCCTAAGAAAATGACAGTCGGAAACAGAGGCTGATACTTTGTGGTTCATAAATAAGTTACTAGCCGATGGTAGCAGTACGCGGATACCAGTCAGCGGTGTGGGCTTAATCGCGTTTGTATTTTGAGCGACAGCCAATATTTAACTCTGGCAATGACAATCTATACAACGACAACGACAATGACTAGGACGCGCCGAAGAGATTACTGGAGGGTTGGTAAGCCGCGTGTTCCATGACGGAAGGTGAAGGTCGAAACTAAAACTGTGTGGACGTGTGACCAGTCCGACTATTCGACAGGGAAGACCTTACATGGCGCCTTCGACAAGATAACCGTAGACGGCGAGAGCTGCGATTCTTGGAAATCTAGTTGGGAAAACCCGGACAACAAGTTACGAAAGTGACGAGGCCATGCCTCAATAGCGCGGCGCGCCAGACGTTCCAAATTCCAGGAACATTACGCTTCCTTCGTTCCATCGAACGTGCTTTTCATAGATACCTCTCTGATTTAAGGGGTTTATAGGGCGAAATAAGGAAGAACGATATATCACGTCCAAGAGAAAGGGACAAAAAGAGTTAATTATACTCGTTAAAAGATAACGACGATCATGATTGTTAGTGTGAGGTAATCGAAATATAAGCAGCGATAACAAGGATATGATTATTTAACTTAATGATGATAATGTCGTTATAATTGAAGAGTCACGAGAGTGCACGGCATCAATAATTGTTATCATGATTTATAACTTTCTCCGACTTCTATATACATCGCGATTTCGACAAACTGAGCGAATGCTTCCACGGGAGCGACAAGTCTTAGGTAATCGCTGAGAAAATTCAACCAGGGTTTAAGAGACCAATGATATTTATGCTATCGTCCATTCATATACAAGTATTTATTTGACTAAATGATTATTATCTTATCAATAGATGCCGTTTTTTGCATTTCATAATTCGAAAGAAGCAAACATAGATGAACACATATGTGGGACTGATAAATATAATAATAATAAATATAATTTCTAATTAAAAAGAAATACACAAAAAACGAAAAAAAAATTTAGCTAAATGTATTACTGTGTATCGGAAACTGTTGAATAAATTGATTAGAATGATTAATAAATAAATTACTTAAGTAGGAAACAAATAAATTATCGATTAATAATTAATATTGCAAAAAGAAATACTCAAAACTTTTTCACGTCGATTGTACAAAGATGTTAATTCCGTACGGACGGTCGGCATTTAGGAATATTTGTCCGAAGTAATAATTACATTTCTTGCTAATCATAGATTTCGAAAATGGGTTTCTGCGGCGACGCTAGATGATTCGTTTTGGCGACGCGAAACAATGTTTGCTTCCTGGTGACTACGAAAGAACGGTAATCGCATTAGCGGTCGCGACCGGAGTAGCGCGTCCGCGAAGCATCTTTCGCCATTACTTCGACTTATACCGTAACAAATCCGTTCCGCGGGATCGGTTCTGTCACCAAATCATGCCGGTTTTGTTACGCTACTCCAAGCTGAGAGTCGAACAACCGGCTAACAAACGCGCGCAAACGCGGGCAATCGCCCCAAGATAATGCGCGGCGCCAAAAAAGCTTATTAATATCCTGACTGGCAAAAATAGCGTTTTAACCGAATGATTCGCGACGGATCGTGCGTTTTCAAGAACACAAGTCAAGCTATACGAGAGTTAATTATGATGCTCGATATTTTTTGCAGGATTTCCTGAGTGGCAAGTATCGATTCATGTATCGGTATCTCCCCGTTAACTGTAGTAAGTAGGAAATTGAGATACTGAGAATACGACGATATCCAACTTCGAGAACTGAGATTCAAAAATTAATCGTTTGACAATTAGCGATATTTTCGCTAGTTCGAATCTCGTCCCGAATAGGAAAAAATCTGCGGGTTATTCCTTAATTAGAAGACACCGACGAATAACGCGAGGCGATTGAACGAGATAAAGCTGCTGGAAGTTGCGGGAGCTAAGTGGCCCCTATTCCGCTACCGACAGCTCCCAAGGGTTCCTAATTGTCAAGATCGAGCACCATAATTACACCCTCCGCGATTCGTTCTCGTGTCTCGGAGCTCTCTCCGTTAACAAAACAAAACTGGACGAATTCTCCGCGTGGCAAAAACGATGCTAAGGAGCAGCATCGAACGCAGGTATAAGGCAACCATAGTTCGAAAATTAAGAGGTCTGGCCTGATAAGGAAAGATAAAAAACCTCTTTCTGCAAGAAAACCTATGACCCTTCTCGTGGGTTTCTCCTTGTTATGTTACAAATACGTGAGGAATCCATTAGAGACCAAACTATATAGTAAAATAGATACTATCATTTACGATTTAATCGTAAAATGTCAAAGGCTAAAAAAAAAGCCAAAATAAACAATTAAATTTAAAACTGCCAAGATAATATTCAAAGCTATATAATATTCGATAAATAAAAATAAAAGAAAAATACAATGTCGTAAGTCCTAAGTCAAAAGAGAATAAATATTACAGAGTACCAATATATATAAAATTCTAAAAAAATTAATAAAAATTAATAAAAGAGTAAAATATATAAGAACCTTAACTATTTATCTTAATTTTGCATGCAATCGATATTCCAAAACTCTGTTAATAATTTAAAAGCAAAGTATTTAAATTTCACAGCATTGGAATTTTGCGTGACTCGACGGTGGCAGAATCATATTACATAGTGCTTGAAGTGAGTTTTATTGACATATTAGAGAAATATGTACGGCAGACAACTTCTAAGAAATTAAGCGCTCGACAAATATAATAAATATAACATTTCATTGCTGTATTTTTAATTGATTGTCAGTCAATTACCGGATATTTACCATGTTGATATTATACCTCCTTCTATATTTCTTCTCTTTATAATTAAAAATATAATTTTAACATAAAATAAATACAGTCGGGAGATGAAATATAAATATATATTTATTATGTAAATTAGATATGCGTCATTAGACTAATTGTCTCATCATGAGTAAAACTGTAATTAGATTATCAAGAATTTTAATGGTTTTTCTATTATATAACGACACTCCCATGGCACGCATTCGCACTTTCTTATCCAGGCTCATATTTGTTTTTCGTCTGTCATGCGAGATGTCGATAAAGTAATGGAGTACAAATTCCAAAGCTGCCGTGTGACGCCTACTCGCGACCGCGTGTTTCATAACTTTCCTCAAACTGTTATAGCGATTTGCATCCTGTTACATTATAACTCGTTATGATTTCGTCAACCAGCTACCGGTGCAATTGACGACAGCTATGTTTGAACAAAGCGCATTAGGTTCACGAATCAATCTCGATCGCATCAGAACATTTCAAGTTTCCTCAAATAACACTTAAAAAATGTTCAACGAACACATTGACACATCGCTAACTCACTACGGAAATAGTATTTTCTCTATCGAAGTTGTGTTGTCACAATTCCCTTATAAAAGTCATTAAAAATTCATTAAAGTTTCAAATGATGATTAAGTCGATAATAAAAAAATTAATAATGATAAATTGAAATTATGAACCGCAGGCGTTCAAATTAGTCAAATGATTTAAAGAGAACTTAAAGAGAGATCTAATTAAATAAATTGGACAGACAATTTTTCGCGGACGTATTTTCATTAAGAAATCGTCACACGATGCCGTTGTGTCTAGCGAAGTCAGTTTGCTCATTATCAGTTATTTTAGTCGTGCCATCGTTCGAGTGTTTGACTCACCAGTATAACACCAGGCCGGCCAGACGACAGGGCTCTCGGTGTCCAACTCCCTCATTCTCTCAGCGACCCGCGAACATCTCCACTCCGTTCTTTCCGACGTGGCGGTAAGAATGTCCAGTTTGGCTACTAGCGGCAACCTCCAACCAAGTGAAAAATCTTCGGTTCTGCCTGTCGAAAGTCACAGGAGAACCCCGTTCAATAATCTTCAGGTATAACCACCTGTTGCTCCGCAAGAGCTCTGTATTTCAGATAAGCTCGAAGATCTCGTTTCGTTGTTCGCTCAATAAAGATTCGGAGGCAGACCTCTGCAAGAACGCAGGTCGTCTTATTTGTATTCTACGCCATACACGTGCAACTGAAGAACTCCGAGAGACAGATAAGTCTCTCGGATGAGTCTTCGCTGTCACCGCGCTCCGGTTCTGCCGCTGATAAGGCACGGAGGACGCGTCATCGACTCGCCTGGCCTTCGTTTCACTTCCTTTCCGTCGCAGTGCCGTCTTCTCTCGCTCGTCGTGTCGTTTTCCTACAACAGTAACACGCTCCCCCGTAAGCCGTCCAAGATTTTGCTGTCGTATAACAGCGAGAGACACGCGTGTTACACGAAAAGGTGTCTGGCACTCGACTCGAATCGCGCACTAAATGTCACGAAAATGTCAATGAGGTGCCGCCGACGTTTGACACCTTCACCGAATGTCCCCTTCCTCAACGCACCTTGCCACTCGTTGAACAATAGCTGTCTTCGGGATCGCGCGGATCACAATCGAGTCTCGAACTATCACCAGACGACTCTTTCTCTTATTCTTTTCACTCAAAGCGCAATCATTAGACCATTCATGCAGATATTAAAAATTGTTAGTATGGTATAATACGACACCAGATATTGAGTCTTGGCAGACTTGAAAGTTATTCTTCACTCAATCACGGCAGACTTGTCTTTGATCATCGCGACAGTTTTCACCAACATAAGATCTTGTTTCCTACTGATTGAGTCGAAACAGATTCAACAGATTTCTCGCATCCGAATATTTTAACAGATCACTCGTTCGTCGCAAACCTTCGACTGTCGATGTCTAGAGAACGCGCGTTCCATTGGGAATATCATTCCCTTCACCTTCACGGTGACCGTGGGTTCACTTTCTTCACCCTACTGTAGACCGGCGATCGACCGGCCCCAGTAATCGCCGAGTGTACTCTCGACCCGGTCGATCCTTGCCTTCAGTCCGAGAGGATCGTTGACGTACCGCGGGATGACACGACACTACAACACGGCACTGCTGCGTGAGGTGATGTCGAAGAGGATAGACGGATAGACAGAAACAGTAGGGGGAGAGAGAGAGAGAGAGAGAGAGAGAGAGAGAGAGAGAGAGAGAGAGACGGAGACACACAGGTAGGGGGATAGATAGGGGGAAAAAGACGGCGGAAGAGATAGCGAGCGGGAAAAGGAAGAGAAAAGGAGAAAGAGGAAGGGAGAGAGAGAAAGAAGAAAAAGAGAGGGAAAAAGAAAAGAAGAGAAAGAAAGAGAGGGAAGAACCTGACCACCGGACACACTACTCTGCCTTGGTAGGCACACACACACAAGTAAGCGGAGTGGCACTTAGGTTGGTGCACCTGCCGCGAGAGTCCGCGTCGTAATGGGAGCGGGGCAACGGGCGGCAGGTAGGCAGGCCCATCGCTCGTCAACGGAGAAGGGGAGTCAGTCACATGGCGAGTGCCCTGCGAAGGAGGTGGTAGTCGGAGTAGATGGTGGTGGATGAACGAAAGTGGTGATGCTGGCGGCGGCGGCGGTGGCAATAGTGGCGGTTGTGGTGGTGGTGATGATGATAGTGGTGGTGGCGGATCGTGGTGGAACGCAGGAGTAGGAATCAACGGAGTCCTCGGGAAGAGAGCCGACTTGGCTACCGGTGTAACCTGTCGCGACGATCAGTGTCGGCGCAGTGATTCCACCCGGGAAAAATTCGAAATAATTTTCTTGCATCGCAGAACGATGGCGACGAGATAAATATGAAAACGAGAGGAGTAGGATATAAGAGTTTTAAAAGATTGCGGGATGCACAGCCCGACGATAATCATTGAAGATAAAAGGGATACAAGAAAGGACGTTTATGTTAAGACAATAAATAAAATCTGATCTAGAAATCAAATATGAGAAATCCAACGTAAACAACTTGATTACAAATCAAAGAGACATTTACTATTTCTTCAGCAAAACTAGGAACATGAAACAAATCAGACGGAAAATCACGGCAAAATAAGCGATTTAAAAGAAAAGAAGTGATTGATAATTGAAAACACTTGTAGAAGAATGAACGAATCACGCGATCTTATAAGAAACCATAATAGAGATCGAAAATGAAACGAAAAAGAAATCATCCATTACTTCCCATTGTTTACAACGAAAAAACATTTTTAGCTAATATAATTATTAGGACAGCCGCACTGTCTTTCCCGCGTGTTTACACGGAAAATGTAAAGTAATATGCATTAGAATTCTAGTAAATTTTATGGAATTGGCAAGTCCATGTAGGGGGGGGACAAGTGCCTATTTAAAAAAATTTACCAAAAAAGTAAAATTTATTTTACTTTTCTAGTAAATGAACAATCGTCGTAGAGCCATACTATGAGGTATTTCTTACATTTTGTACATAAAGTAAATTTTATGCTATTAAGAATTCTTATCGACGAGTACTCTTTGTCTTTAACGCTGACAAAATTTATTGTGCGGTAAAAAATACAAGTGTATAAGTCTTGAGAGTTATTCGTGTGAATAGTATGATTTACTTTACTGTAAGATATAAGTAAATAATCATTTGAATGAATTTATAATCGTAATGTACTTTTTACCTTACCTCCGATATTTTTCAGGCAAGTAAAGTTTGTCATAAGTTCGGCAAAAAACTTATAAGATCGTTCATTTTTCTCGGTGTAGACTACCGATTACAGTTAATCGGGATGTTCTCTGCCTGGATTCCATATTTGGATCCACTTACGAGACTGAACGGAAGAACAGCCATTGAATTCCAGGCGCTTCCTGAGGTCGTTGGTAGAACTTGACGATAGATTGTCCCACGAAGCTTCTTCCAAGCATGTCGTTCAATGTCCAACTATCAATGCTATGTCTTTCTTCGCGTCTGTGATCGGTTGAGGCTCGTATAGCAGTCTAGGTGGACACTACGTCAAGGTGAAACAAGACGCGAACATCTCGTTTGCTTGTATTCCATAGTTCTTCGAGCGTCGCTCGTAAAACAATATCATCGGCTGACTCTCGGATAGCGCGATCTTATTTTCGTAACAGTTCTACTACCGTGTCTTTTCACGATTCTCATTAAACGTGTATTTCAAAAGGGCGAGAATAATTCATTATACATTTATAAATGACAATCGCTGACATATTATATTTTCTGTATCATTTCGCAAAAATAAAATATCTAACCTAATAAAATATCTAATTAAAAATTTTAATAGCATCGCGTTGAATCATGCGAAATAGAATATACGTACATATTTTCTATCTTATCAAAGTTTTTTCAGTTTACGTCATGAGCAATCTTATCAAAGGCTATATCTGGATTTACTGTAACTTTAATTATATTTTGCGTTGGATTTTCCCAAGTATATCGCAAAATATCGCCGTGTCGTTCGCACTCGTCTTATTTTCTCGCAATTGACATAATATCTTGTAAAGACATTCATAAATTTCTCAGGACACTAATAGTCAGATAAATAGCTCTAATAGAAATTCTCTTGCCGTTCTGATATTTACTTCTCAAAAGTCAGAT
The DNA here is from genome assembly GCF_001594055.1 of Mycetomoellerius zeteki. NCBI lineage: Eukaryota > Metazoa > Arthropoda > Insecta > Hymenoptera > Formicidae > Mycetomoellerius > Mycetomoellerius zeteki. The sequence goes on from NW_017257150.1 coordinate 276,807, forward strand.
CCTATTCATCCATCTAAGTTAACAATAATTACACAGCACCCCAGGGGAATCCTACAACACCGTCAGAGCAAGGAACGTATTATCCCAGAGATTATTCTGGAAGCGTCGCCTTAGGTGTCCGGACATGTTCAGAATCCTGTGCCGCAGTGGGATACCTAACGTACGAAGCCGAGATGAGAGCTTGTTACGTTAACCATCATATTGTTTTGTGAGGGCGAGATGCTGCTTCGGCCGCGCGGCGAGTGCGTAGCGGCGCAACGAATAGTTCGCCCCGGCTTCGAAGTGTACCATCAAGGACGATATATCGCGTCCGATATATATCACTCGAGAGAGAAAGAGCACTTCCACTTCTACACACGTCGGGTTTATTATATGTGCGTACACATCCGTATATACGCACCGCCCGGAGGCTGCGCTCCGAGCTCCTCGTTTAGATATCCGCTCCGCGAGATTATTCGAGAATGAACGACGGAGCGAACGCTCGTCGAAACGTCCCGATGGACGGTGCATTATATTTATTGGTATCTATCTGGCGTCGATCGCCAGGCTTCCGCAGGTAACGATTACCACCTCGGCCATTTTCTTTCCTAGGAAAACTATCGGTGATTAAACGGTCCATCGACCTCCTCCGCACCTCGCCGCGCGCGCAACGGGATGTATTAATCGTTCAACTGGATCGATACGACTCGTCCTTGTATGTCGAACTGGTGTCCATCAACCTACTCGTAGGAATTTAATTAGTATGCTCTCGCTATGTCATCCAGCCGATTAAAGATCTTGCGACCGGTCGTACATAATGATATAAAGCAAGTAGCGCGCGCACAAATGTTGTAAATGATAATTTACTACATAAATATATTCTGAAATTAAATACTTGATTTTACATAAGTCATCAATATGTGATTTCAACTTATACTTTGGAAATTGTAAAAATATATGTTTACGATAGTTTTTATAATTTATATTTACATTATTATTAAAACGCAATAAAAATGTCCATACATACTTTTAGATTATATAGATAAAATCATCATTGCATTTCCTCCTTTCCGCTCATTTATAATATTAATAGTAGTAACTTTATATAAATAACAAATAGGATGTTTTATATGTATATATACTTTTTTTTATATAATCGAAATCATCTCATGAACATTGAATAATCAATTCGAATGTAACAATATGTGTCATTTTCATGATTTGTTAGAATAAATTAATACTGCGGGGAAAGTAGCCCACGCTTGTTATTTAAATCCATTTTCTCGATAAATGAACGACAAGAAACGCGCCTTATTTCATATCGCATAAATCTTGGGATACCATATTCACGACATGTTTCTATTACGGGCATTACCTGAGTTGCCTGCTATAGAATGTCAACATTGTCCGGGCCGTGTCAACATTGCCCAACCCAATCGCGTTGGGTCATGTCGACACTGCCCTGCACTTGCGGACTTTGCATTGCCCGTAACATAATCCACGACGGAAAGCGTTTTTATATTTCTGAAGCGGCGATTTTTCCAATCGCTGTAGACACGGACTAACTAAACGTGAGTTCTATCTGGTTGTGGCTCATCCTCAGAGACGAAGTAACCGGTGGCGTTCATGAATACGTGTTCATTATTTATGAGCAACGCCTCTCGGCATCAACTGGACCAGCCTCTCTATCTACCGGTAGGCACCCGGGAGAGGAAGGCAAGCGGATAACGTATTACGTCTTCATATTTTTTTCCTCTCGTGCACGCCCGGTAATTAAAGGTGCCCCGCCAAGGACCCCGATGATTTACCGGCGATGCTACGCCGACCTGATAAGATGGGACCGATTGATAACGAGACTTCTTTTAATATCGTGAGGCGGATCGAGTTCTAGTAGACTGTATCGTTTCTTTATAATATTTCTATAATTTCTCCCTGTTGGCTACCGCCCAATCAAGTTTATCGTATGTCTCATGTGACACATGTGTCATGTTACAAAGAATTTTACATCGATAACAGCGGATTATACATATTAAATTAAAAATTATTGTACGTACATTACACAGTCCGGTTCATGAGTAAATAAAATAATCTTATGTGTAAACAATTTTCTAACAACAATATATATATTATGTATAAAGACATAAATATTAGATTTGTATGTATCAAGATAAATATATCAAGAATCATTTCGTATCATATTCAAACTAACCACTTACTCATTACATTAAAATATAATGATCGATGCGTATTTATTGCAACGATAATATATATATATTTTTAGCTTGATATTGCAACAAAGTACATATCGATCATAGAAGTACATTAGATTTTAATGTGATAGGTAAATGCTTAGTTTTGTATACAATCTGAATGATTATTATTGACAGAGAGTTGTTAAGTTAATAGAACGATTACGCCTAGTCGATTGAAAGACATTGTGATCCCGAGCCAAGCATTTGCGGCATCATCGGCAGGCAGTGCCGAGAGATCTCGATAAAAAAAAAGCAACTCGCGGTATTCCCCTTTCTCATTACGGTATGCTGGATCAAAAGTGCTCATATTTCATAGACTTGTTCTGGCGTGCGGCACGAGAACCCCGATGGCCTCCACTCGCGCGTATATGCAGAGAAGTTACGGTCCCGTTCGTCAGTAAAATGAGCCGCGACGAACGGAGCGAATGACGAGGTGGATGGCACCGGTACTCGATGATAATTTCGACGATTTAATTGAAACGTCCAGCCGGCACTAAAATCTCTCCCCTTCTCCGGCTCCACTCTCGCGCGCGCTGTCTACCGCGCCTCTCTTCTGTTACTCCTCTCCGCACTCTCTCGTGATCATCACCATGATTTCTCCCGAGGAGCATTATGCATTAGTGTTTTTGAAACTGAGCCATAATGTGTTGCGCTGGCATCGGTGAACTTATGTTGATAAGTCGATGCGAAATCGACGATTAGAGTCTTATGTTGTCTTAAAGAAGACATTTCCAAAAATCCATAAAATATCGAAGAACGGCTTTAGCCGATATTCTACAGTAAAATATGCAAATTAGAACACGCGTTCTCTTATGTTCCGAGGAAGTGCTCGTAAATTTTACTGGTTGGTCCAAATATATCGCAATCGAACGATTCGATATTCCGCTATAAAATTAAGCGTTTGACAAACAGTCGTAAAAAGAAATGAATTTGTCGCCTTGGAAATACCCGACATCGACAGATTCGAGAAACGTTTCGGGAATCATCTTGGCGACAGTCCCGATGGATTTTTCTCAGTCCGAGTTGAGAGAAGTTTTATTAGCCGTTTGATTTACAACGAGGTATGGCCGTCGCGTAATTTGCCGTTATTTAATTTGCTGTATTTAATTTGCCTTAAAAGCGACCGTGGGAGAGGGATAGAATGAGCGGGCGAGGATGAGTCGACAGGCAATGTGCGTAAAAACGAAAACGGAATTTTTATTATGATGTATTATATATCACAAGCACGCAGAGACGCGCGACGGACGTTCTTTAATGAGCCGCGCGAATGGATCGTACGGGACATTGAGATAGGTTCAGAATTCATTTGCTGCTCCGGACCGATTTACTCGTCAACGTCCGTCATCCGTGAGTTGTCTTCCCTCGAACGCAGGAAATCTCGGAGGCAACGAACCGTCAGGGCATCGATCAATATCTCCTCGAGCTACGTACTCTTTATCATTCTCTCTTGCCTGTCTTGGTTTTTCGATCATTAATTGAAAGGAATGATATGAAATTTGCTATTTTTAACGATTCATCGTCCGCGATACGTCCGTCGTCTGTATAATTATCGGTAATTCTAACTCATTTCACGCAATTATCTGCACTAGCATAACTATCGATATGGTATATCGGTAGGGCATAATCATCTATACGTTAAAAGCTAGCTAGTAGGTATGACATTGGTTTCCACAATCTCGATATTTCTAATTCAAAGCTTCTTGCATGAAGAGCTATAATTAAAGCAGTTAAAAGAAGAATTTCTAAAAATAATTATTAATATTCTCTGCCAATTAATCTATATTAATAAAAAAAAATTGAAATATTAAATACTGCACTCTTATTATTTATTTTATTGATTCATTCGCTAAAGCAATTTAATTCCATTATATACCTACTAATAAAAGGAGTATGTGTGTAATAGAATTTTATCTTACATACCGCTTTTTAAAACGACAAAGATTATAACAAAATTTAATAAACATTAATCGCATATCTAACGCGTTAAAAATTCAAACCAACGTCGCGTACTTAATTCACGAGATACGCAGTAACGATATCCGACATCGTGACTGCGATCGGTAAATTAAGATGAAAGAGGCTCCCGAGTTTTTCGGATCGTCGAAAGGCCATGTTCGCGCCGATTAATATCGTCGGCCGCCGCGATACGATAAACGAGATGATAAATACGAACACGCACGATTATACCGCGCGAGGTTACGCCGCGAGATACCGATGAATCAGCGGGGTGGTAAAGGTCAGACGGATGAACGTGCACTTGAAAGGTCAAGGAAAGATGCAGGTGTCGAATGGAGGCGTCGACAAAAAAAAATTATATAAGCGGAACGGTCAGTCATGCCAGCTTCAATCCAGCCGCTTTAAAAATACCGAGAACGATGATGAGAGAGCTCGTGTAAATACCTAACTACACAGCACAAAATCTGCTAGTGATGACGTTCTCGCTGAGAATTTTGACGAACGGTATTTAGATTTCATCGTGTCATCCTCGGGTGATTCCTTTCCCAATGAATATTGTTTAATCAAATGTTTATCGATTACGTTCAACGTACTCGTACAAACAAGATAAAACTAATTTATGATAAATATAATTCAGATAAAATAACTTTGACGTGCAAAGGATTCTTCCGAATTTGCAAGATATATGCCTAGTGACAATTTATCTACTTTATATTCGTACAAGAACCGCGAGAGTTGACTTACCCAATTTTGTAATATATAAATAATAAATAATGTTTAATCCTTAGTACGTACGATGACATACAATGAATCATTCGTGTCCAGAGTTAATGTTCATCACTTTAACAAATATACAGAAATTCTTAGGTGATTCTTACATATACTTTAACATCTTTAGAAAGTATTTATAAGTTGTGTATATTTTTGAAAAAATTGTATACATAAAAGATATAATTACTTGACGCTCTTAATTTTTAAAGAAAAGAAATGTGCAGGAATAATTAGTACACACGAATGACCCAATCGTGTGTACTAAGGATTAATTAAACATTGGAAAATGTTACGACATGGTGATATTTTACATTTTTATAATATGTCGCTTTTCCATCAGAATGAAAAAGCAAAATATGTCATGCTAATGAAATACAAATATCATCGGTTCTTGCCCTTTCGACGTGCGAAATCCGCAATTTACAACGCAATTCGCCATTAATATTCCATCGGATATTCCGTGGGTCCGCATGACGCACGCTTTTCATTTTCGTTTATTAACCATGCGCCAACGCGCATGGAAATTTGGGACCTAATGTAATCCAATAATTTATCCGGCAGCGAAACGAAAGAACCCGCAAAGAGCGTAGGTAGAAATATAAAATCCTCCGTTTTAAATCGGTAATTTATATGATGATATACCGATAAAAGCAACACGTTCAGCAGAAGTGTCAAATTTTCTCCTCGTAATGCTAGATCAATAATTTATTGCCTCTAAATGTGTTTTTAATTTGTTAAATTTTTCTATTATTTTTTTTATTTTTATTTCATTTTAATAATTTACATACGCTTGACGAGGATGCTGAAACGATGAAAACTTAAAGGCGTTTAAGAAGAAACGTAATCCACGCACCTATCGCGATACTTTGGCGTTAAAAAAAAAAGAACAAAATTAGAAATTAATTCCGGAGAATACCACAACGAGCAAAAAGCGAAGTTCAAATATGAATCAAACAACGGGAGACGAATTTATACTTATTAAAAGAGATTATTATTACAAGTATGTCTTGTCGATAGGCGTAAAAAATTATTAGTTCAGATTATCACATAGTCAAAAATTAGATTTATCCAACATTCTCACTGTGAGAATTGAAATATTGAACGTCAAAATTCATTAGGAAATCCTTGAAGAAATCGATGTTATTACTTATCGCCGTGACGGAACTGCGGCATGCATAATTGCCGAGGAAAGAATACGGAGGGTGGTGAACGAGCAAAAGGGTGGGAGGAAGAGGTGCGCACAAAGTGCACAAAGTGCAATTTCATAATTTTTGCCTCGTAAAATCCGAGCAATGAGCGACGTAAAAATGAATAACTGGAGGAGCGTTCACCCGCGGAACGAACAAATCGGTGGAACACCTCTCGCTGCCCTTTCCCCCCCTCCCCGTCTTCGGACCCCTCGATCGCCACTTCCCTCTCGCTCGCACTGGGAGGTAGCCAAGCCGTCGATGGTGGTTGCCTTGTTCCGCGGCTCCCACTGGCAAAGACCGAACGATTTTTATCTTCCGGGTAGAATAGATTATCTTTATTTACGAGCAATCTGCGGTATGAGCAAATTGTTTGGGAACAAGTAAGGGCCGCTTATTTAAAAGCCGTAAACTATTCAATACGTGGACAAACTGAAATCTTCGGAGTAGCGAAAGTGCAGTGAGAATACATATATACGTACGGAGGAACACCGTAATAATTTCTCTCATAGCAGAATAAATCCCATAGACGGCATAGATGATAGACGACGAATTTTCAGAACTGCAATTTTTTCTGTGCTCGCTCGAAAAATGTAATATTATTGAACATTGTAACAAATACTTTATAATCAACGAATATGTGCTTATAGTGGAAAATATAACTAATAGTGCGGATGTTCCGATGAAAACGTCTCAACAAGAGCTCTTCAGATGCTGATAAACGAACATCTAATCTTCAAAGTAGCATTTTCGAAACGAACATGCACATTTTACGCTTGGAAACGTTGAACAAGTGCGTCTTACTATACTACGGTATTAACGGAAGACGTAGACCAGATCGGAGTTTGCGTCGAATAGACCTCAATCGTGAGCTTTGCTAAAGTAAGTTTATCGAATGCGGCCCGAAAAAAGATGAAGACGAACGGAAGCGAGGTCAAATAGATAAGTGAAGTATCGCGTGCGAAAAGAAGAGGATTTTGAGCGGTGCACAGATTTCTATCGTTCCCCGATACTGTATTATCGTGCACACGACTCTGAATGGCGTGAAAAGAGCGTACGAAACGAAGGATTCTGTGAAAACTCAGAAATATTTCTCATACTAGATACTATGATATTCTGAGAAGCTTTTTGTTACCGTGATATTTTTTTATCGCAAAGTAACATCGAATCGAATAGACATATTACAATTTTAATATTTCGAGGACAAATATGGGAAACTTACATCACACGAAATACTATCTAAAAATTCCACAGTTTTAGGTCAATCGGTAAAACAATAAGTTTGTATCGTTTATACTTTTACAAGTGTCATAAGACAAGCTGTCGTCGAAAAAGAAACACGGTTAAATTTTGATTCGAACCGAGTAAGTTCTAGAAATGAAATACAATTAAGAAAACCAGAAAGAGGCGTAACACCGTAAAATGCGAGACGTGCGAAATGCTACATATCGACACTCGTGAACTGCACCCAGGATTAATAATGTCGGCGTGCTGGTCGTCGAGGGCGGGGGAGAAAGAGAAGTGCGGGAAAAGACGAGAAGGCAGAGGAAGAAGAGGCAGAAGATGATGAAGAAGAAGAAGAAGAAGTGGGAGAGGAGAGGCAAGGTAGAGAAGAGCAACATGAGGTGCAGCCTCGGGTGCCGGGCGGGGCTCAGATGTTTATCCCGGTCGACCTCTCTTCCCCCGTCCCCCCCGTCCCCCGGTGCCCCTCTTCGTGGTCTCCGATGTGCCCCCTTCACCTCCGGTTCTTGCAGAGAAGGAGCGCGCCCTCGGCAATCCGGTGTTGCGGAGCGTTGCATCTACGTTATGCGTGCTCTTGTTGCTCGGATGCGCTCACAGTGGCGTCGCAATCGTCTCCGTTCTCTTCGACTTGGCAAACGGAAATTATGACAGGCACGACCGGGAACGAAAGCCCCTGGCTTGCTCGTGATGCGATACATATTAAAAATATCAGTGTACCCGAAAGCTTAACGACTGAAAAACTTTGATACGAGAGTATTGTTGAAGTAAATCAACAAATATCATTCAACTGTATTATTCAATCGATATATATATATATATATATACTATACAATTTTTATTTAGATATAATATTTAAATAATACTTTTTCATAATATTTTAGAAACGTACATTTCTAAAATTGGAATATTTCATTGCATGATCAGTTTTTTCTGTCGTCGCGTGAAACGAACGCTAATTAATACAAGCAAATTGAGACAACGATATCGCGATCGCATTTTAAGAATACAATTTTCGAATGTTGAAAATTCTCAGGAAAGAAGTTTAGCACGAAAAACTTGGGCGTGACATCGTGGAGAATGAGGTAGGACGGTTCGGTTCGACAACCGTATCGATCGTAATCGAAACGACCGGAAAGAAGACCGGGCAGGCTGAAACTTGTGACGAGGCGTCGGACGGTCGGCACTTGCAAAAAATCAACGTTAATCAGACACTTCGTATCGCCTGTACTCAGCTCCCGGTGAGTCGAGCGATCTAGCTCGCAGCAGGTTCTTTGCAACAAAAAATCGATGAATGAACTTACGCCAGAGCGGATGCTTCGCGCTCGAGTTGACCGACGACGGTGGTTTTACGAGTGTCCATCACGCATATCTTCATCATTATTTGTTAAAACGCTATACTTTTTTATTATCTCGTTTCATCTGTATTAAAGCTTTACGTGTAAAATATGTAATATGAAATAAAATAATTTACAAAGAAGAGAAAAAAAACACAACTATATTAAACATGTTGTTATACATATCCATCCACGCGATGCTACGCATTCATAAAAACAGTATCAAAGTAGTGGCATAATAAAAATTTTTAATAAAAATAATCACTTGATATCTGATAAACTTCTTGAAATAAACGAGACATTTTAGATGGTATCACTAATTATTACTTATAACCGTCTGGCTTCTCTTTTCTCATCAAAACCAAGTTAAACTTTATCGAATAAATTATATATATTTCTCGTCGAACAGTAGTCTGATCCCATGCATATGTATGAAACATGGTCCGCAATTATCGCTTCGCAATTAACTTCAGCTACCACGAGTTAATCTCTTCTTCCCGGCCACGTGTTTTATTTCGTTTCTTCTTCTATCATTCTCACCGTATTGTACCTCTCCTCGCAGTATTAATACAATAATACAATTATTATTCTTCATCGTCGGCAATTTCAACCGCGCGGACTATAACGCAACGATCGTCTGTTCTATCGATCAATGACAACACCGTCGCATACAAACGCAAACAATTCGAAGCTAATCATCCGCCAACACCACGTACTCAGCGGTCCCATCGAGATAAGGGCTCCGGCAAATTCGAGGTCGAGTTCTACGATTCTCGGTGTATACCTTCCTAGAGATTCGTCCGTAGAATGGTTTCATCGAGCACGTATTCTGTTGATGACGCACTTCCGGCCAAGTGAACCCTCGCGGTGGCCCCCGTGATAATTCCGGAGGATCGAGAGAGGAGCGAGAGAGAACCATCCACCGTGACTCCGTGGCCCCGTGACGACCCCGAAGAAATGTTTGCTCTTGTTGCGGTGCTATGCACCGTAGCGACCGGCGGCTGTATGGAAGTATAAGAAGAAGAAGAAGAAGAAGAAAAGGAGATGAAGAAGAAGCAGGAAAAGAGTAGAGTGAGGAAGAAGAGAGTGAAGCAAAGAGGATCAAGGAAGAGCAGCGAAAGGAGCAAGAAGTCGACGCGATGATGAGTTGGGGCAAGGCAGGGGGAGAGATGCAGAGAGATGGTGGAGGACGGGTCTTGATCCAACGCCTAGCCTCCGAAGGAGCTCGCTCGGGCGCCCGATGGTAGCGGTTCGCTCATCATTGTAATTACTTCGCGAGGATGTACCAGTATATTGGATCATTATCGACCGCTCCATATCTACCACCTAGCCCATAAGTATAGACTTATGCACCCGGTGTCCGGACGGTGATCTGTGCTCCTACCTCTCTCTCTCTCTCTCTCTCTCTCTCTCTCTCTCTCTCTCTCTCTCTCCCTCCCCCCTTTTCTTTCTCTCGTCTGTACACGCGATGCACGCGCGTGCACATACATGAGAATGCGTGCATGAAGACACGCATCGAAACGAGTAGGAGGGAGAGAAACGCAATGGGGGCACGTACCGGCTAACGACTCGTTCGTATGGCCCTCTGATCAAATAACCGCGGCAACAGAGGGAACTTTCTAAAGGGCCCTCGCTTTCGCCAGCATCCGTTTTCACGGAGGGCGATGACAGTGGCGTAAGCAAATGAGCGATGTTGATAAATTTGATAATATCTCACCTTTCCTCTATCGAATTGCGTGTTTGAATGTACGTGCATATCCATCTTAAAATCTGTACACATATCTAATCTGTGTACGCACATTTCCTTATTATACTAATTTGAATTTTAAAAAGTATTAAAAATAGGAATAGAGGATTGAAAATAGGAATAGAAATATAGAAGAATTCGCGATAGAATTTATAAATAGAATTTATAAATATAATTTGTGTGATTTTTTTATGCAAATGTTACATTCTTTCATACATTTTAAAGAATTTTTGCTTTTCTATTTATTTGTGAAATGCATATAAAATGAATTAGATGCAGACAATACACATTCTACTCTGCAATTAATTAATCTTGTTACGTTCCTCACGCGATTAGGTAATGTTTCCTTTAAATTTGTTCGTTTTTCTTTAAATTTATTTCTACGCTAAACAAAGCTGCGAAAACAGATCATAATTCATTCGGTTTTTGAGAAGTAATATTATATATAAAATCTATAAAATTTTAATGCGGATAAAAATTGTTAGTTACAAGAAGTGCGCATAGCAATAAGTATACGTTGGCCGTGCACCGGAAGCGACCGGCTATACCGCAGCTGATCGATTAAAGAATATAGTGCGGTAATTATCTATCACGTTATACGGTGATCTATGGGCTATAAAACATAGACTATAATTGTGTGCTTTTATTGAGAAAACAAGAGAAATTTTTCAATGTCATGCTGGAGTTTGTACAGACTATTGTCAAATCCAAAATTCTAATCTTAGAATAGATAAACTATCCATGCGAAAAATGTCAATAATTAATTTGTCTTTGAATTTTGTAGAGATTTTTAATTACGGAAGATTAATTTTAAGAAAAATGGTGCTTTTTAATAAATTCGTACAAAATATAAATTATATATTTGCGTCGATCGTTCGTAAAAAGGAAGCTGTTTTCGCAATTTTGTTTAGTATATAGAAGTAAAGGAAAACAAAAATAAGGAAACATTGATCGCGAGGAACGTAATGAGATTAGTTAATTGCAGAGGAGAATGTGTATTGTGTGTCGGAAATGCCTGATTATATAATCATTTGATCTATTAATAGATATCGCGGCGCAATTATCATTATGCAGTGATTTATTGTCCATAAACTGAGATTGTACTGTGATATTTAGTTACACATACCTCTACTCGAGGACTGAAGAAAATTACTTTATTTGATATACATTCGCAGTTTAATGAAATTATTTCCTACTGTATAAATAAGCAATCACAAAGCTAAACACCTCACGTACTAAAAAATCATTTGGCGTCACAGAATCGGTCCTTTGGAATGCCGTTGAAATTTGATCGCGAACTCGTTTATGCAATGTCATCATAAAAGAGGGACTAAATTTCCACTTGAGCGATAATCGTCTATCTCGAAGAATGTCTCGACATCTTTTACCTAAAAACTTTATATTATAATTTTCTTTTTCTTTCTTTTTGCCTTTTTTACTATGCAGATTTTCCTTAATAGACATCAATCAACTGTAACTTTTTCTCTAGAGCGGAAACATGAAAAGTAAAAATTTGTATGTACATATACATACATACATATACAAAATTTTCACGTTTCCGCTGTAGAGAAAAAGTTACATGATTGACTCCCTAAACGGGCCGAGGAAATATAAATTCCGCACCGCGTACAAAAAAAATATCTGCATGTGAAATTCGCATAAACATAAAGACTCATTGATGCGCATAACAAGACACTGACTTCAGTAAAAACTTAAATTATTTCAAAGAGATATCTCATATTTTGTTCCGATCGATGTACCGATAAATTACTCCGAGTTAAATGCAACGTATACACACAATAAGATCCTTGTTAGTGTCGTTCGTCTATCTGACATCACGAAAAACAGCAGGCGTAACAGCATTCCCCGGGATATCTGCCAACCCCGCGACCCGACACGACCGTTAGACCGGAATCCAAATCAAGGATCAGGATCCTGCAGGCCTCGCGTCGGCCGGGATCGATCCGGGACGCGCAACGGGAGCCCGCGGAGGAAGGAACGGGAGCGTATCGAAAGATGCAGGCTTCGATAATCCTTCAGGGTAGGTCGGTACATCGTGCTCGCCAAGTCTTGCCTATCGAGGTGAGGCGCTCCACGGAAGGGGCATCCGCGTCTCTCTTTCTCTCTACCTCTTTCTCTTGCTCCCGCTCCTGCTTTCTCTTACCATCATCGTTCTCATTCTCGCTCCTACTCGCTCCCGCGGCCGGCCAGCCGACCTACGTGGAGATGCTCAGGTGTAAAACCGTTGATTGCCAAGGCGCGGTATTTTCTCTTTGTACGGCGATGGTAGCGGTGGGCGTGCCGGGCACGACCAAAGGGAGACGGCCAAGGCCTCCTCATCGCGCGCTACCGCGATTATGTTTATTATACTTCGGCACACGCGTGTGCGTACGTGCGCGTACTTACACGCGTCCCCGCCGCGCCCGCGCCCGCGCCGCGCCGTTTACTGCGTGGTCAAGCATCTTCGTCGCGGATGTGGGGATGCGCAACATGCCGTACCGTAGTCGGAGTGAATGGCGAATAGCTACCGTAAAGACGCGTTGCCCGTCACAGAAACGTTGTTTAAAGCCTCGCGGAGGCGACGCCACGCCTAATACGAGAAAGAGAAACAGAAATCGCGCCTGATTGCATGAACTTAGTTTAGAGGATCGCTCGCGTAGGATTAACTCTTCGTGCTAACGACCGAGTAGTCGTGTGTGCGGAGGAAGGAGTTTCTTTACAAAAGAAACACATTAACTGAAAGGAGCGTTAACTATAGCATTAATCAATCATCACATAAATCATATAATTTTATATTTGACTTACGTAATAAGTATATGGAAAGTTGGAATATATTTATTCCTTGAATCGCATTTGCAGAAAAAAATTTGATACATGCTACGTATTTCCAATTTTATTAAATACAACCGGAAGTAACGGTCGAGCGAACTCGCATGTTACCGATTTGTCAACAATCTAAGAGAAATGAGAACGTTCCAATAAATATTACTGGAAGTAACACCGGAGCATATACTCGAGGCGACTCGCTAATCATCCGGCAGGTTCCCTCCGGGGCTCTTCGAGAAGAGATCGATCATCGCGATTCACGACGGCGGTAACGATCTCCACTGCCGTCATCGGCAGTGACGCTCCAGCGACGCGCCGTCGTTGAAGATAAGACTGAGTTAGAATTCCATCGAGATGGAGCCTTGACATTTCATGGCCTGGAATCGACCGGCATAATTGATCGGCCTCCACGGCTCCCATTCGACGAACGACTGTTCCATTCTGTCCGGTATGGTTACGACGAACTGCGTTATATGACCTCGCGCCGAGTGACGAAACGCGACCGCGTAAACGACTTCGTAAACTGGATTTCAGTCTTTCGCGGAACGAAAAAGAAGTGGGACCAATTAAATTGGACCATTAGGAGGTCTCGACGCTAAAAGAGGAAGGCACGAAATTGGAGCGATCGCAATAAAATTAAAAGTCGAACGTATGCTTGCGTTTAATGCATTGCTTGCATCATATTATATTCGATGTATAATTTCGACATAATAAATGATTGTCGAAAAATAAACATTACTGCTACAATATTTTAAAAAATTAGACAATTTTGTTATTCAAGCATAAAATGTTAAGCAACTAGGAATGTCATTCGAAGTGCAAAAATGTCTGCGTTATCTAAAATTAACTTTAACTGCGATGCTTTGTACAATATAACTGCAATGTTTCTTTCAATCTGCCGTCTTGAGATTTCAGTAAGCATCGACTGAATTTGAAGAGTAACGAGAAAAGTACCCACAATTTTCATGTAAAGTTGACGATACCTGTTATTACTACGGGTGCTCCTACAACGCGTTCTGGCTAAACGAACGCGCAAATATAAACTCGGCAGCAGATACGACAAACAAATGCCACGGGTGCTGCAATTTTCTGTCGTTAACGACCGGTAGTGTCTTAAACCCGTGTGCAAACGTACCAATAACGGTCGCACTCGTGCGTACTAAAAATTTTATAGCGTCGCATTTATCGACACGAGAATGGCGTTGGCAAAACCTTGTTTAACAAAATAATGACTACAATTATTCTACTTTACATTTGCCTGTTGTGTAGCGCAAACGATATTTTCTTGCGAGAGAGGGGGGCCGCTTCATCTTAGCAATTTACTACAAGTAATCGTCGATCAAGAAGAGTTATAACTACCGGATTGTCAGCCACTCGCTAGCATTAAAAGTACGTTTTTCAGTTGCATCGGCGGTCAGTACGTTACAAGTAGTCAACGTTTACAGAACCTAATTGCCTATTCGTCATAGCACGTACTACAAATTTTTCATTCTTTATATTCCTTAAAAAAGCTAAACGTTTTATAAAGTCTAAAAAGTTATCACACGCAAATTTATTATATAAGGTCAATATAAAAAGAAACACGCTTACGCAACTAATAAAAAATATAATTTAAAATGATATGAAACGATCTGTCGCGTCTCTTCACGACTGAAGACGATCGCGTGCGATTCTGTAATCTCTTTCTCCTAGCTTCCTTTCTCGCCAATAAAAGAATCATTTAAATCTGATGCGGCGCCCAGGGTGCAACTATATAGCAAAAGTCGCTCGCGTGGTTCGTGTCTCGACTCGTTTAATTTACATAAACACGTACTCATTGATTGCCGGACCAGATTGTCCGGCGTTATTACTTCTACGACCGGTTAACTTCACCGCAGGACCGCGAATAATCGTTAAGCCCTAATCACTTCGCTACGCACGTAGCACCGACCTCGCCCGATAGATATGTCCGATACACGCTCGGTGCGTAGAGTTAACTTGGTCGGCCTCCGCATAATCGCTCGAATCAGTGGGACGATGATTTTCACTTCCGACATTCGAGAAACGACGGTTAATACATTACTTTGCTTACATCAAATGTATGGCTACGTTATCGCAACGAATTATCGTGGAAGAAATAGCACAACGACAAATAAATTGAGAATTATACAGACTACTGCATAACGATATTTGCTGGATGCAGAAAAAGTACTCACCGAAATGATACGAGAAAGAGCCTCCGCCGTCAGAAAAGCCGTTCTTCTCGGATCCTAAAAACAGAAAAGGAGAGCGTTCTAACAGAAGAATCTATTTTACACTAAAACTCTGTAACTTTCGCAATTTTCCATTTTCTCACTTATAACAAAAAAATGTTATATTTTTTTTCACTTTCCCGCATACGATAACTAATCAATAATTCGCTTTAAAAGGGAGTACGAAAAGGAGCATCGATCGATCGATTGATCGAATACCACGCGCACTGCAAGTGCTAGATAGCAGTCTAGAGCACCACCCACGAAGCGGCTACTTAGCATGAACGACCAGCCAGGAGGTACCTTCCTCCCTATCTGACAAGGTTAACTAATACAGCTTCCACCGATCGCGCGCGGTCTCTTGATTAGAAATACGTCGATAAATCAGAGAAAGGAGAGACCCGCGGGAGAGCCCCATGCGCATCGGAGATAGCTGCGAAGAAGGAAGGCTCAGAGAAGAAAAGGACAAAGGAGAGACGTAGAACACGGCATTCCGTGTAATTGTCCCGCTTATATGCCCATAGGGTAAAGAATTCGACGTTGAACATAAGTAAAGACGGTTGAGCGAGCTGTATGAATCAGAGGGATTATTATAGTGGTTAGCGAATAAATCATTGACTAACGTCAATGTTATTTATAAATACTAGTAAAACGAAAATCAATCATATTCATTAACTACATGATATTCTATTAATACCAGCAAATGAAAATATAAAATTTTAGTGTAGTTCCATTTATTATGTATTTGTGTGGCTTTAGCGTGAATTATATTAATATGAAAGCGTTTATTATATAATCTAATTTATTATAAAATAAACACTGAAACCTTTGAATTATCTTATTACGATATTTCTTTTCGTAGTTGTGTTAACAGATATGAGTCTTGTTGCACCCGCGTTTCATGTAAGTGCAATTCGCGCTGCCGTAACGAGATAATTAAATAAATATAATCAAAGATAAACGTACGCTTCTCAAGTAATCGTTTAATTGGATGTTACGCCTGTCAAAGCACGTTGCTTCCGCACAAATGCTGCGCGCTGCTGCGTCAAATTAGCGAGAAGGGAGAAATCCGAATATCTGATTTTTCCTACCGTATATATTGTATTTTTAAATGAAAAGAAAAAGATAAAAGATTAACGTTACGTTAAGATTACGTTGTCGGAAATTTCTTACCTTTGTATCGGTTCGGAAGGAAACCGAAATCCCAGTCAAGGCTGAACATGCTCATCAAGGATATATGTAATATCTCACTGTATACTGATATCGATTCACCTCTATGCAAAGCATAAAATCAATACACACGTCGAAATATCCCAAGAGTATATAGAAATAAACTCGAACAGTAAGTCACTTAAACGAACACATGAAATTCTTTAAGCTTGGAAAAATTTGTGTAAAATGGTTCATATCCTCTCTATATACTTACATGTAATATATATTACATTATATATAAATTATATATAAATAATAGCTTTATTTCAAATTTTACTACCAGTAGATACTGAAAATCTATAGTGCACGTAAGATATATTTTTTAGCGCTAACAGTGAATTTTGGAACACAGCTAATATATAGTATATAATATATATATATATATACACAATGTAGGTAATATATGTCATGTCACGACAAATTCTTTATTAATAAATTAGAACTTGAAATATTTTTTTAAATAATATTCCACAAATCCATGTACTTTATATACTCGAAATGATTACCTATTTTGCGATAAAGGCAACATATTTGATTAATATAATTTCACCGCGATCGTTACTGACACAGGTCATTTTCGTGTTTCTTCTCATCGTTTTTTTTTCTCATCGTCCGCGTTTCTCGTCATCGCGGCGTACACAGGACGAACGCATAATCGCGCGGCCTGGAAAGGCTGACGCGATCGCGCGCAGTCGAGATTCCGCTCGTTCTTACGCGGCGAGAGCATATATACGAGAGGCCATAGATTACTGTTTTATGCCGCGATGAAACTATCTCTAGGCTAGGTGCGGCCTGGCACGTTCGCCTGCCCAAGCCGACGAAAAGGAAAAAGCCACCGCAGATTTCCCTCGCACCTCTACAAGGAACCGTTCAGTCGCGGCGCGGCGGCAAGCAAGCTACGCTTCGTAACGCTCCGGGCCGCGCGCAGGTACCATTGGCGGCACAGCGGTTTCGAACAACTTAAGACCGCGGTTGCGTTCCTTTATCACGATGGTTTTGCCATCACGCCGCTAGAAAGGAACGCGGCCTCGTGCACTTACTCGCGGATCATAAAGCACGCCGTAACCGTACTATTCGCACGACGTGCCGTAAGTCTAGCCGATATCCGGTGTACTATCGGAAAACGGTTCACCAGGGCAAAAAATGTATGAATGTTTAACTTGGCGAAAAAAACTAATTTTCGCTGTGCGGTTGAATACATTGCAATTACGACAAATTTTGTTGCTATTCTAATTTAAAAAGCATTAAATATAAACAAAGTTTTCTTCATCAGATGTTAAAATTTTTTAATTATAATAGTAATGAAAGATTAACAGACGGTAAAATAAAAATATTTCTTTTATTTATTTAAGAACTAACATTCCGACATAGTACATAATGCTTTACCTACTTAAATTTTATCGAGATAAAATAATTTCGCCAATCATATAATTCAATATATCACTTAAAGTCGATCACTTAAACTATCACCAACCATTTACAATTTTAATTATAACGAAATACTGATGCGTAACACCATACGCTTTTTAGACGAGAAATCCATTTTACGAAACAAGTACAGTTAGATCAATCGATCCGTGAATTCCAGTACGAAAGAAAACATGTCGAGGCGAGGGAACGAAACGCGTCCGTCTCTCCCGCATAGCTCTATACGACCGTGAAATAATCGAGTTGCGCGCGCGGGAACGATCACTCGCAATATAATGGGATTTTCTTTTATACCGTGACTCACGCGCCTTCGCACAGTCCGGCATCGAGAAAGAAAGGAATTAGAGCGAATACGAATGATCGACGATCCCGTAAAATTCGCCCTTCGCCATTCGCCCTCTCGCCATTCTCGGCTCTTGTATGTCCCGTTAATGAGTTTTTCGTGCCTGCTCGCGCGTGTCACGCACACGGGACACCTACCCGATCCCGATGTCCATTAACTTGGCAAAAAGCCCGAAAAGAGAACTGTGTCCACGGTTATACCGCATTTATGTACGAATTAAGCTCGCAGTAAAGACAATCTCGCGGCTCGCGCAAGACTGCCCGATAATTTTCCACATATTAACTCACATCCGTGTACATCTCGTAATTCTGTATAAATCTCATGACTTTTGTTAGACTCAACGTGTGGATTTCGTAGAGACTGAATACCTGTGACGAAACTGTTGACGATTAGAATGATTTTAATTATAATAAGCAAGACAACTGATATATCAAATCTCAATGATTTCAAAATTGGTTTTCGTAATATTTGTTTTTGCATTATAATTCCTATTCTTTTCTTGTATGCAATAAATAGCACACCATTTTTATTATTTTTATTTTATATTCTTATGAGTAATTTTTTATATTGATCATTACAAAGTTTTTAATATTGATCATATTGTACATTGATATTAAAAACATTCTTTTATAATAATAAATTTAAAAAATACTAACAGTTATAAAAATCATTTACAAATTTCCAAGGTTTCTCGAACAACTTCGAAATCCTTGAATATAATTAAGATTTATATCTTTTTCGATTAAAATTGATTGCGGTCAAACAAGGTCGGAAAAAAAGGTCAGATACCGAAATCTCGTCGCGAGAGAAACATATCGAGAGTAACGGATGAAAGACCAAAGACGAGAAAGGAACAAGCACGTGGCGTGGGAGTTCACGGGGATGGAGCGAAGGGAATGAACAAGCACGCGTTGTGGGCGGATCTCGAGGAGGTGGTGGAGGTTAAAGAGGCGGCATTGGTAGGAGCTATCTCGATAAAACCAGAAGAAGGTATACCGACTTGTTTTTTTTTTGTACGAACATACTGTCGCTCATGACAATGATATTAATTGCCAAATGACCAAAATTATCAAAATTATCGATAGATTCCTACAATAAAGTAACTAATAAAACATCAAAATTTCAACCATCAAATAATTTTAAGATTTAATATGGTAGAGAATATATTTCCATATTAAATATCTGTCAAATTTCAAAAATTACATACCGCGAAGTAGAGGTTACAATATTTTCCCTTTCTCCAACGCAAGGCTACCGAAAACTATTAATTTCAGGTCCCTCGAAAAGTCACCGTTCGCTTCTGTGATTACAGGTTATCAAGATATTCTTTAAAATTTCGATGATCTGCCAGAGTATCCTAGAATTAAGGAAATTACGCTCCGCGCATGATAATTCAAGAGGTGATGGAATCGCACATTGAAACCTAATTTACATTTTCCTACGTATTAAGAGATTGAAGAGGTCTGTAATTGGAGTTCGTGAGTAACGTGTAATTTCTATGTGAGTTTCACCTAACGAGACCTTTCAGTCTCAGGTGGATAAACGCAGGGTTAAGAAACGTTCCGCGAAACAGGAAATGAAGTACTTGGATAAGGACCTCTCTGTACACCTGCGGATAATGACGTGTCGCGACAATTTTCCAGTTATTATGTTTACTGTGGCATTTCCGGCAAAATCAACGATAAAAACTAACGAGGCTAACCATAAATCATTCCACGCATCGCGTTGTATCTAGCGGAATCAAACAGCCGAGTTTATTAAGTTAACTCTTTGCAATTTAGCACAATATGATAACATAATGATAACACAACTATTCTATCGCATTTTTTAGACAATTTCGTTGCAATTTTATTACAGAATTTTAACATCTTATTTGTGTATTTTAAGATGTTTTAAATTAAATCTTATGACAACAGAAGCATAAAATCATACTCGTGCGATTCGTTTCAACTGCAATGATCTACTAATCGTTTTCTACCTTACTGTCTTTTCGAGGCCGGATTTACATAATGTTAGCACCAACCGCGTCCGATTGCTCGTAATTAGCGACACGTAGCGCGCGCCCACGTCAGGTCACCGGTGTACAGGATGGACGAAGAAGGAGAGAACGATCCCCGTTAACGAACCGTGGTGTAAGGTCATACGTGAGCCGGCGCGTGACCCATGATACCTACGCACGTATGCACCCACGCGCAAATGAGATGTATACGCAACCTTCCTCGCCGCGTAATCAAGGGAACGATTCACTCGGTAATTGTAATGCAAACCGAAGCTACCAACGCGATAGCGACCCTCTTCATTAATGACAGTATTTACAAATCCGATTCAAACACAAGACCCACAAATGCTATTCATTGTCAGTATCGCTCAAGTCAATTTATTACCGAATTGTCTACGCAGAAAATAATATTTTGTGAATTTAGCGAGATTTATAAGAGACGCCCATGAAGTAACCGATAAAAAGATTGTACCTAGAACCATTGTACCTAGAACCTCTCGCAAATTACTGGTTATTAGCTCTCGAGATCAATCACGCGCTTCTGTGAAACGTATTTGCGATACAAACGTGTGTTACGGAATTATGTCATTATGGGTTAATTTTTCTCAGTTACCTCAAATTCGTTTATGGATCATTAAGCGATTTACCGGACGGTCGCGTAGCTGCTCATGATTCTCCAGAATGGCGCGCTTGATTGCTCGTCAATCCCGCTTTATTTACGATTACGCAGGAACATCGCTAGGCGTGAATAATTAAAACTGCATCACGAAACGCGACTCTCGTAAGGGGAAACGTCGAATTTATAACGTCGAATGGGATCGTGCACGCCCGTTAAGGCATCTTATGAAGTAATGAAGTAACTAATCACGCGACCACGCAAATCGATATTAAACGCGTGACGCTGACCCGGAGAAACACACGATAACGAGTAGGGCTCTCTATCGTTTATAATAGATTCGATAGTATGAATATCATACGCGCAGGTCGTTCCGTCAGGTCGAACGAAAGCTTTGACCTCCCTTTAATGTGCGTCTCGAATTGTCAGGAAGGTTGACGAAACTGATCAAAGTCGAGCCGAGCGATTTAAAATAGACTAAAATAGCATTTCGGTACGTATAACGACGAATCGATCAAACGTCTTCATTGCGGAGCATTACGCGCACATTGCCGACGCGACGCGACGTCGCGGCAACACGGTTGATTTAATCCTCAACTCGGTTACGTTCACGATAAAACGAGTTTATTGCTGGCACTTCGAATAATTTATCGTCATTGTCTCCGTCGGGCTACGACCGTAATGTGCAATAATGATTTTCAAAGGGGGCAGGAGAGGGGGAGAACATTACGCTGCGTCGTTATTGTGTAGTAATGGCGATTTACGAACGATTGCCGAAGTGTCAAAAGGAGCGTACTCTTGTTAATAGTGAGTAGGATAACTCCTAGTAGGTTAACAATGCGCGGGATAAAGCACGCTTACGTGACAATGCGCGTCATCATTGCGACGACCCGTGACCCGTGACATTAATGACATAGACAATTCACGATGTAAAATTTACCGCACTCTCGATTAATAATTAATACATAGACGTTGTAGGAAAAATTGATTTTTTCGTAATAAAGATACTATTTGTCCTGTCTACATATCGTTGTTTAAATATACTTTCATTAATTAATTATTTAAAAATAATTATTTTTTAAGAACTTCAAAGAACACAAAATCATTGTTTACCCAATATTCTTTTTTTCCCTTAGTCGCACCGTTACAAAAGTATAAGAGCTGTATTATTTTTCAATATTACGTTTGCGTACCGCGTCTGTAGCAGATGCACTCGCGAAACATTTAAAACATATCGATACACGTAACAGAAACACGTAACAAGCACTCTCACACCGACAATACACGAAAAGCCCGTAGCGTCCAAAAATTCGTTTCCCTCGTCCCTCTTTCCCCCTTCGTATTTTTCCCGGACCACGACGACTCTCCGTCGCGAGAGCCTCGCACTCGAGTCGGTCACGAAGTAGAGTCGGGGCTCTAGGTACGCTCTTGGTAGTGGTCTGCACGAGGTCTCGAGAGAAGCTGGAAGGGAGATAAGGTCGAAGGTCAGGGCTGTGCCGTACGACCCGCGACCTCTGACCCTCTCGATCTCTCCGACCCGGCTCCGACCCGTGCACGTTCTCCCTCCCTCTCTCTCTTTCTCTCTCTCTCTTTCACTTCTCATACTCATACCTCATACAGCTCCGTTTCTCTCTTTCGCTCTTTCTCTATCTCGCTTTCATATTCCCTTCTTTTTCCTCTCTCAAATGTCAGCCGGCGCGGCAACCGCACAATGCGAGTTATACATGTATACAAGGCATGTGTATGAACGGCATAAAAGCCGACGCATACGTAGAAAATGCGTTCGGGCAGAAATATTATACATAGATGCTTCTCATCTCTTCCAGCCTCTTTCTTTCTAATATTATGTTTGACTTTATTAACAATCTTTCGTTCTCTTGAAACAAGAGACACGTATTTCCATTTGTTAGGAAAACAGCAAAATAGGATTCTTTAGAATTAATAAAGAAGTCAACGACACCAAGCGTTTCCGGTGCTTTGTATGTGATGAACAAAATCATTGAAATACCTTGTGCGTGGTTTTGGTATTATGTGCATTATTTATGGTTAGCGTTGACATATTCCAATACGAAAAAAGAGAATAAAAAATATACAGAAACAATCTAAAAGTTATTAAGAATCTTGTCTAATATAACATGTGGAAGTGCAACTCGTTCGCATAAATCGTAAAGTCTCAATGAATTATTCTGTAACTCATTGTTTGAAGTAATGTCTGACGAGCAACGTCAGTGGTTTGGAGTAATTTTGCGAAACGCGATCCTCGCATCTGTTTCGTTGAAGCGATGCCTTCTTTTTACAACGATAATTGCATTTGCTTATCCCGAGCATCCCGATGCGTGAAAGTGAGCCGCTTACTATGGATGTGTGTGCGGAAGACCCCCGCTTTGGACCTCTGAACTATGACCCTCCCGCATCGAGACCATCAGCAGTAGCGAGCCGGTCGGCAGGCAGGCTCGTGCAGGCTGAAAAATTTCATGCTACGCGCGTGAATGTGGCCAATTACAATCGAAGTGCCCATTATCTCATCAAGACTGTTTCGGCTTCGCCTTAGTCGGCGTGCGATGTGCGCGCCGTTACAAGCGTTAAGATTGATTCATTATGCTCTCCACTTCGGCCTGTACGCGAAAGATACACTCGTTAAGACACTTCTTCGGTGCTGCTTTTCCTGCTTCGACCGTCCGCGACGGAATGCGGCGCCCATCCGTAATTAGGGTGTTACTGCATACCCGCATAAAAAATGAGAAATGGAAAATTGAGCGTACATTACTTTGAATTAACTCAAAATTAATTCGGAATTAACTTTGTTGCTTGATGCGAGTTAGCATTTTTCTAATGGCTTGGAATAATTAATAAAAAAGTTGAATCGCCTTGGCCGTTGACTCACGACCCCGCATCTAAAGCAATAACCGCGAGCCGATCGGCTAAGAAACTTTCGC
Organism: Mycetomoellerius zeteki; assembly: GCF_001594055.1. NCBI lineage: Eukaryota > Metazoa > Arthropoda > Insecta > Hymenoptera > Formicidae > Mycetomoellerius > Mycetomoellerius zeteki. The sequence goes on from NW_017257150.1 coordinate 300,866, forward strand.
GCTCTACACGCGTAATTGTGGCTTATTACTATGGAACTACCCATTACATCATTGCGATTTTTCTCGATTACCTTTAGCCGCATTCGATCGCGAGAGGGAGTGGGCTTGATATTTTTTAATGTCTATCCACGTAAAAAAAATATGTGCTATTATCTTTATATTTTTTACATTAAATTTTGAAACAATATTTTAACCAAAAAAATTGGTTATATACGCATTAATTATAAATTATTATATCAAACAACAATAATTTGTTATCTATACATATTATTACATTAAACAATTTTCAAGTGTTAAGAAATATTGACCCTTCGTAATCACACATTGAGTTTTTTTTTACCCACGCGAAATTTCACTCTCGAATTTCTTGGTACAATTTCAATTTTTATTAAATAAAGGTTTTAATATGTAAGTGAAATAATTATTTGGTAATGTAGCAGAGATGTTAAAAAGTAATCTAGTATTTTTTCTAGATTTTTTGAAAGCCTAGAACAGTTAAAAACTTAAACAAAAATGATCCGGAATGCCTACAGAGTAAGTAAAAACATATGTGTCTACAAAGGAATATCTGAATGTAAAGATTCTCCTAATTTCTTATCTGATATAACGCTATTTTTATTTTCCCGGATACTTTAGCATCGAATAAATTTTTATAAGTATATTATTTTTTGTCAAACAAAAGGAAATTAAAAAAACTAATTATGATAATTCTTAAAATAAATACAGGTAAGACAGTAGCGCGAGTCAGTCTGTAGCCAGACGCATTACTCACATACAAAAAGATATCTCTTGTCTTCCCATAAAGACTCTCTGTACTTAATCTACTCAGTTTCTCGCTGAAAATACTGATTAATACTATTTGTTTTATACCCGACAATATTTTCAATATCCGCAGAGAGGCTTCGCATCGTGGCTGCCGGCGGCGCTGTAATTTTAAAAACAAAATAAATCGGGCTCGAGCAAACGTGCCGTAACTTTATTAAACAGGCGATAGCGATTAATACACCTCTATAAATACTCCGGACCGATATAAATCGCGGAGAAAATAAAAAAGTGCAAAGATGCAGAGAGGAATCTTCTCGAAAAGTCACACGCACGGGCTCACGCGGCGTGCACGATCGCACGCGCTCGGCAATCTTGATGATTCCCGAGTCACGAAAGGCAGAAGACAGGTAAATCCGGTGTGGAGCGATGAAAAGAAAGAGCCTTTCGCGCTTCAATCACGGTTATTACTACCATAATGCAACCTCTATGTAGGTTTAATTGTATAAAAACCAGAGTTAATTTTTCTTTCATCTCAATATTTTCCTCCAAAGACTTCTGATAATATATTACCCAATTTTTAGAAATGATTAATATAAATAAGTTTCCAATTTTATTTATACAGTTGAATGAAACGTATGAAATCCAAGCGCATGAAACGTTTTATTATTAATTGTAAGAGAAACGTTTCAGCTGTGAAATTGGATTTGAATATTCGGATATTCGAGTATTTATTCAATGTTTCATAAATCCAGCAATCCACGCGAATGCGACTGTCCAAGAATCTATATTTACGACACGCAAGCTCTCGGTCCCAAGTTTCAACCCTGCCAGCCGACGTTAATCATATACGGCGGGCTACCACGTAAAAGCACCGGACTTCACGAATTGATGATTCCTAATTAAGGTCCGGCGGTACAATTAATGAGACGCACTCCGTTAATTGCGACGATCAATAAAGACGGAGGCGGGGGTGAGGAGGGACAAGAGGGCGGTGTCGCTCGATAAATGTTTTCGTGCTACTGTACGTATGTACGTGCTCTTCGTGGGCCTACCCATCGGGCCCCCCGAGTATCCCCCAACCCCGCAAACGGGCCCTTGGAGCGCGCCGCCGGAATTTCTCAATTCGATTTCCGTCCGGAGCGTTCATTAATTGCGGCCAGCTCCTTAAGAGGCGAAACGAAGGCACCGCACAGCAATGCACTCGAGTCGCGCTTTCTTAATTGGATCGCGAACGTGGTGCATATTCGTTCACCGACGAGACGGTACGGTTTTCTTTTTATACCCAGCTGTTTCGCAAACTCTCTTCCATGAGACGTGATGATTTCACATCCAGAAACATGAACTCGTGTTATAATTTGTACTACTACCATTTCGAAACTCTCATGAGAATACATTTATCTTAGCAGAAGTTAAATCTATTATAGATCGCCAATAAAAAATATTGCAACTGCATATTGTGAATAAAGCGTCTTCTTCTCGAAACCATACATACATATGATAAACATATAAAAAGTTTACAGATTCGAAATTTCAAGTAAGATTTTGTTTTGTGCCAACAAATATTAATCCGAATGTAAAGTATATTAATTTGATCACAAGTCTCCTCATTTCTAGAAATGAGAAAAAAGTATTGAAATTTTACAAATAAACCTCCTAAAAAGTTACAATTTTGCAGAATATACTTTCTATTGACCATAGAAAACGTCCTTTAAAATAACAATACAAAATAATTTATTTAAAATGAAATTAAAAAACTTCTGATCTCGAATAATTTCATCATTTTTTTTATGTTACAAATACATCAGACATGTAATATCTATACGAATTGTATCCCACGATTATCCCGAATCACCTGCGATTTTATCTATTTTCAGAATAGCGGCACTCGATAGTACATCTTCGGGATCGGTGAGTGACATCGAGTGTGCAGAAGCCAATTCACGAGGCAACCGTATCGGAAATTTAAAATCGTCCGCAACGAGAAGCGGGAGGGTGTCTCGTCTGAGACTACGCGACAAGTCGGCTCTTTTTTTGACGAGGAGAGATTCCGTTGAATCGAGACGAATAAATTCCAACTGTGACAAAAGGAGGACACTCTCATGCGAGGCCTAATAGCCTCGGTTTGGCTACCGCGACGGACGAACAGACGGACGGGCAAAGCGAATCCCCGTATTCCAACTCCTGGAAGCCGCACCGAAATAACGACTGGAGCTCGAAGGTTCCTGCCTCCAACGCGGCCAACCCGCAGCATCGCGTCGTTTGTCAGGATCCACGCACGCTCGGCTTCTCGTCCCGCCAGAGGCAGAAACCAGAGAGCGGTACGCGATCTTGTCTCGAAACGTTTCGCGGTACCGGCCATGTAAATGAAAAAATGTAAATTGGTCCAATTGCCTTTATGGATCGCGTGGCCCTTCGGCTACGAGACGAAACGTACCTTCTGGATCCCCGTACCCAGAAAAAGAGATTCGCAACTCCGGGCGCACCTGCGTAACGCAGATGCATCTCGGAATTCGGTAGCGCATTTATAAGTCGATAAGACGAAGATCGAGTTATGGTGTTTAAGGCGATAGATAGTATGTTCTTGGTTTATACAAGAGTTCTTATTATGTTCCACCACCAAATTTCACAACATATAATTTCACACTTGGAATCAAATTAGAATATAAAATGACAAAGAATAGTATTTTTGTCACATACTCGCGGACGTTTTCGAAAATTGATAATATAACAACTTATTTCAAAGTAAAAAAAACTTTTTTCGTCTAAAATGAAGATTTAATACACCAATGATCCAAAGAATATCGGTAATGCATTATAAATAAAAAAATAAATTGGCGATTGCCCTTACCGATCGCGGTCTTCAGAATCTCTCGTGGATCGAGAACAGAGGAAAAGGATTTAAAAAGCAGAATCGACCGCGAGGAGCGAGAGGGTGAATGCGAAAAAGAGGGAGACGCGGCCTTTCGCTAGACTGAAGAGACAATGCCATTGTTTTTAGACTTCAAAGGGATCTGGCCGCTCGCGAACTGGGCCTTTGCTCTTGCCGTCGTCCCTAAATTCTTCTACGTCAACCCGCAGTCCCCGTAAACCGCGAGTCCCACTCGGACCTCTCATCCTCTTTCTCCTCCTGATCCGACCGCCACACGCTCCCTTTCTCCATTCTCTGCATTATGTACGAATGCAGCTGGAGGGGACGTTCGTTAACCCTCTTGAGAGAAACACGATTCAGTTCCGCCCGTACCGTCTTACAATTCCTTCTTTCCGCGATTCCGTATCCTTGCGGCGCGGCGGGATGTTAATCGAGAATCGCTTAATTGATCGTCCAGTGGAAATGCCGAAAGAACAATCACGGAACATGTATCTCTTGTGTTGTCATTATCTCGACCAAGTATTTCAAACTTCTGAAAATAACGTAATCTTAAATGCTGAACAATTTTTAAAAAATATCAAAGAAAAGATATCGTTATCATCAAATAAATATGTCAAACAAACAGCTAATATAAACCGAGCAAGTACGAGAAATACTCGATGACCTTACCCGCTGCTTTTCGTAGACCACGAGCAACCGCGTTTATGACACACTTTCGCTGTTTGCACGCAACATCAGGGGAAGAGCGACGTGTTCGGAGAGCTGCATTCGGGGAGGAAAGGGACGTGCAAGGCGGACCTCGCCGAGGTGCATCCGCAGAAGCCGGCGGGCAAAAGCACGGTAATTGCTGCGCTGGCGCGGCCTTCGCTCCAATAAGCCATACCATATGCTTTTGCGAGATGCAGCGCGGGACGTGAGGAGCGCGGCTGCAGCGGTGGCGGCGAACGGAAGAAGCGAGTTCTCTCTTGAAAGAGAGAGAAAGAGGAAAAAAAAGAAAGAGAAAAAGACCCGTGTACTCCCTTCTCTCGCACTGTCCGCTAACGCGAGCGGCACGTACGCTCTTCTCTCGCGCGTATGTAAATGCGTATTGTCTTACGTCGCCGATAAAAAGACCTCCACCGCGCCGGCTGCATTACCGGAGCCTGCAGTATATTAGCCCTTTGATTTATGCCGGATCGCCATATAAGCTCTACAATGTCTTTGGACGAGGCGGAGGTGTACGCGAAACCTGATAGCTGCGAGGAGCAAACCATAAAGACGATATTGGAAAATCGTTTCTTCTGTAGACGAAGTTTCCATTTCTTCTGAGCATACAAACATCAATCCCATTTCCTTATATATAATTAATTAATGGATAATTTCATTTTTAATTTTTTCATCGTTGCAACTGTTAGATTTTAATTATCCCTTTAATTTCTGCAGCGTTCAATCATTATGTTATTGCAAATAGAAAAGTTTATTATTTTTTCAGATTATTTCTTATATACTAAGCTTAACTTTAAAAAAGTATTAACTTTTATACATATATTCATACTTTGCCGTCGATCAGCATAATAATTAAATGTGATTACTCATTTGTTTGCAAATACATTACACTACGATAACACAAGCTAAGTTATTATGCTTTATATGTACACGAGCTAATTCCTTATGGAAATATTGATTATCGCGATCTTAATGAATTTCACTGAGAAATGCCGACACCATGCAGAACATTTCCATCTACAAACAAGAAATGAATACAGACTAAAGAATCGTGTGGCGTTTACAACTATTGCAGCATAACGGGGCGCTGGAACTCTTATCTAACTAATTTAAAGTGCACACTTTACTTTCCAAGGCGGATCTACGCCGCGCCGCGCTTAACATCCAATATGGTCGAGAAACGGCACAGGGAACAATGAGAGCATAATCTCGCGAGCTAATTTGCATGTTCACGAGAATATCAGTGTATTTGCAACGTACAATTAATAAATTTGTTCGATTTCTGCATTATTCATAAGACGTAATTCTCGTTCGTCGTTATTATTACCTTTGGCCTTTTCTTTTTTTTTTTCGCTCCATACAAAGCGTCCGCGCTTGGAATACCTATCTATATAACGACTGGCGATCTAGGATGAAAGCAATACGAGGATAAGTTTCTGTCTCATATTGCGTGTAAATGTTTATATTTAAAGAGCTAGAGAAAGGCTATTGGAATCTGATTTTGTCTAAATTATCAATTGTATAGAAAATTGGTTGTTTTATAAATAAGTAGTAAAAAAATTGCAAATATTTTATCTTACTCAAAGCCATGGTCAAACTAGAATTCAGATGGAATTTAACCAATCAGAAGAAAGAAAATCAATCTCAAGTTTAATGAATTTTGCTTTGATTGGATAAGTTCTATTCTCAATCTCAGTAGTCTGATCAGTTTTAGACTTACAATTAATTGTTGCATATAAGAAATAACAGTTAATCCATTTACAGTTTCGTTAAAAATTAACAGAACATTTGTCAAAAATAGTGTAGTCTCGACATTTTGATGTTAGAATTTTCATTTCGAAATAATCTCAGAAATCTGCTATTAACAGATGTCACGCGAAGTCTTGGACACCCTGTATAGACATTTGTAAGCAGAACACGAAATAACTCAAGAGATTTCACATTATTCAAGAAAAGTAAGAAATGTTAGATTTTAAGAAGTCGTCTACCTTCAGTAAGCAATTCGTAAGAGTCTCGTTTATCGACATCATATGAAGTTCATAGGAAATTTTTTCTGACCAAGGAAAAGTTCATAGAAAAATCGGAATTCGAACCTAGGCCTTTCCCCTTCTCAAGCGACTTTGTCAATGAAACAATTGTTTCTTCTTATTACTTCTGTGTTTCACTGACATATCTTACAGTTTCACATGGACGAGCGGCGTCGGTCTCCTCTACAGAAGGCAGTCTTCGAACAATAGGCCTGAATATCCAGGTTGAAGCTCGCTCCGGCAGCGGCGTTATTTGTAACAAGAACCACTCTCTCGCCGCGCAGTAAGGAGATGCGCGCGAAGGAGCGTGAACGCGGGGCGTGGATGGAGGAGCGATGCACGCCATATATCAACATCGTACCGATAACGAGGTCCCCAGGAGGCTACTGGTCGTGGAGGATGACGACGGGGACGACGATCGAGTTGCTGTGGCCGCCGTTAACTTGGGTCGCTGCACGAACTCCGCTGAGTTACCGGGACCTGCTTTCAGGGATTCCCGCTGAGGACTCGGGCGATGAAAAAGCGGTGAACGCGTCCCCACGAAAGGCCAGACACGTCGCGCAATAATTTACGACGTTTACCGCGTCGGATTCGTTCGAGTTGCACGTTCTGCTATCTTTCAGAATCCATCCCGATGCAAGCAAAGCTGCAGTTTTCGCAGCTTCTGTAGAAGAACCGTGACTTTATTATCCTCTAAATATTCAAGTATTATACGATTTTTTAAGTAAAAAAGGAAAGAATTCTCTGATATTTCTCGATCGAATAGAATTTTTTAAAATTCAATTTTCGAACAATAGTGAAACCGTTCGAGTCAATCATCAACGTGGTCAGCGAAGACGATGCAAGGGACGGAAGGAAAGTACGAAACGAAGAAGAACAGGGGTGAGACGAAAGGTAGATGCGAGAGGAGCGGGGACAAAGAGGGACAGAGCCGGCAGAGTCACCTCGGCGTGGCAGGCAGGCGCCCATTCGCTCGAGCCGACTCGCGGTGCACCGGAACAAAAAGCCGGTGTTGGTTTAACCGGCTCGCGCGGGTTATGATGAGAAATGTAATTTAAATTATCCACGCTTCTTGCTCGCGACGGCTTTTTTCTGACGTAACAATCGCCGGCGAGAGCACCGCGCGACGCCGAGTCCTCTGCCCTGTGCTTCGGCGCGACGGAAACTAAAATGAAGGAGAAATAAAGGAAGCCGACGAGAGTCGGTCCCGGCACTCCCGGCTGGTTCCGATAAACCCGTCGAGAGAAAGCGAACGCGCGCGAGGAATACAGTAGCGCGAAGGAGCAAGAGGAAGCACTCCTTTTGTGAATGAAATTGTAACTGCCTGCCGCGTAACTATGATAATGCGTTCTCTTATGCAACACGTCGCGATTTCCTGTCAGCAGATGAACAACACGGCTAGCACAGGGCTTTGGATGAGCGATGACATTCCGAGGCATAGTTTGCCATTTCATAAATTCCATATTCCGAGATCTAATGACGTAAGACGTCATTCAATACAAACGCGCTTCCTCTGTTTTGAAAAATTTTGCTCGCTAGAAAAATATAATCGCCAGTAGACGTCTGCATGGTGGACTCTTCTGGACTAATCAATTTTGCTTCAAATATCCGTTACACAAAATAACGGTTATTTATTTAATATTATTAAATTATCGTAAAGAAAATCATACATATATCATTAACATCTTGTAACAAGGTACAAGTACGAAATCATTTGTTCCAATCTTTTTCTAAAACAATTTACATTTAATATTTCCCGATCAGATTTACACCTGCAATAAGTGCTAAATTTCAAGATAGCGTTTGCCCGTTAAGCGCGGCAGGAGCGTCATTACGTTAATGACTTTCGCGGAGATACGCAGCGATACCGGTAAGCGCGTTAGAAGCCTAATGGTTACGAATATTAAAACACAACCTGCGTTTAAAATGGAATAACGCAAAGCGCATCGTTCTTCTCTCAGATCTTGCGGGTAATTAATTTTTCAAGGCAGAGAAGCAACGTACGCACCGCGTGCTGGGCGTGTAACAACGCCGGTACTGACCGGTCGCTACTCGCGCGGCCCAGGTAATGGGACTTAATGCAACGTGGAAAAGCTTGTGAATGAGTTGCGTGACACATAGAAGAGGTTTGCAAGGCCCCCATGCGAAGTTCCGCGCGTCTTATAGTACATAGGGAACCTGGACTTCCTGTCCGCGCGCTCACATGTCCGACTCCCAACCATTATAGCATCATCTACTACCGCTCGTCGTTGTGGGAGAGTAAGCATCGCTCACACGTCACGTTATGTGACTACTCGAGTGAAGGTGGAGAGTGGAGACTCCTCATCTTCGTCTTCGCCTCCTCTCTTTCTTCTTCTCCTATTCCTCTCTTCTGCCTTCTCTTCCGCTCCGATCTCCTCCTCCTTCTTGTTCACCAACTCTTTTCATTCAGCTTTGCGTTCCGCCATTCACGAACGATGCCAGGTACTCGTGTACGCTGGCCGCGATTTTCTTGCCAGACGGATGCGGAGACGAGACGACTCTCATCCTTTTCGAGAATTGCGCACGGGAAATAAATTGCAAAAGCAGATTTGTGTCCGGAAACGACCGCTGACTGGCTGTCACGCAGCCCTCGGCTTTCGGACGTATCGGAATACTCGTGTGAATCGAGACACGCCGCCTAACGTCCGTCCGACGCGACGCTCCGTTCCACCAGTAAAATACAAGGTACAACAACGTGTAGGAAGCATAGAAAGAGAAAAGGAACTATCATTAAGCGTCCTCAGACCGAAACAAACGCACTAGCTTTATGTATAGGTTGAATTACTCAATTGTCGTACAACAGGTTTCGCTTATTCACGTAATCGCTTCCGAAACTCCTAACTTATAACTGTTAATCTCGTAACTTATAACTAAAATAATAACACACTGAGAAGAGTGAAATATAATAGAGATATCAGAGGGGAATTAGAAACAGAGATTAACTACAGGATTACGATACGATCTTAAATCTTATTCCAATTGTGTCGCGGTTGACGAACGTCGGTTAAATTACACGTGTAACACTTATATTTACGACACACTCCCGTCACAATTATGTTCGCTTTGGTGACACGCGGCGTTACAAATTTTATTTTACGATATGCTGACTGCGTCGTGAGAATGACTACAATGGTCTCGTGAATCATATGCGCTTATAGGCGATTCAAGTTAGATTTATTACGTCATGAGCTTTCTATATCTCAAGCACTTTTCCGTACTAACTAACACGTCTCCATACAAGTCAAATCACAAGTGCGTTTTCAACTACGCTGATAGGAAAGCTATAAATATCTTCAATATGCATTCTTTTCTTTATAAGTTGCCGATATAGAATAAATTCGGATATTATGGCTTTTCCATACGGAAAAGATTGTCATAGGCTATAATTTTTCAAATAATTGTTAAATAGAGCATTTTTTTTATAGTCATTCTAAAAGCCTATGGCCATCTTCCGTATAGCCATATTTTACCCGAGGTTACCCCATACTTAACTATATTGATAATATTGATAAATAAATAAAAATTGACATTTTCGATATTTAATACAATCTTTATATGTTTAATAATTTTTATGAGCTGTTTCAATAAGACCCTCATTAGCATCAATGATATTAAATTTTAATTCAATTTTTGACCTTTTGTAGACACATTTTTGTTTATTCCGTAGACACTCTAGGTCTTTTTTGTCCATGCAGTTCAAATCTTTTTACTGGACTTTCTAGGCTTTTAAAAAAAGCTAGAAAAATACAGAATTACTTTTCAACATCTTTGCTACATTGCTAAATAGTTAATTTAATTCAAATGTTAAAACCTTTATTTAATAATAATTGGTACCAAGAAATCTAAGAGTGAAATTTTGTTTAGGAAAAAGAGTGTGCCTATAACGAAGGCTTAATAATGCAAAATTACATTTTCTGCTTTGACACAAGACGTCAAGTTTGAAGATCAATCGGCACATAGTTTAAAATATAAAAACGAAATATTGCCCTATTTTCAATCGCCTAAGGGCAATGAACGAAGAAACAAGATAACTGAGGTCAAAATTATTGAAACTGAAACTTAACGCAGACATTAGATTTATTAATGTGCATTGACGCGTAGTAAAATTGTATTTCATGAGAAATGGATTCCAAAGGTATTCGGAGTGCAATAGAAGATACGCAAAAACTACATATTCATGAAAATAAATTTTATACCTTCATATACGTCACCGTAGTTCTTGTCAAAGCGAAAAAGAATGATTGATATGTTTTAAGATATTTTCTCCTCTTCTTCATCGAAGAGCGTGAACTTTAGATATCCGTTTTTCTCCTCGTCTTTCTCTCTTTTTCTTTCTTTTTGCTACAAAGGAGAGCCGTCGACACTCCTTAATGTAACACCGTTACAACATCATTAATAAGATAGCATACCCGTGGTTTTAGACACAGGTAGATGTAAACAGGGTACCCATGCGAATAAGGGTCGCGGCTAAAGCACGTCGGTAAATGCGTGCAGCACGTCGACGAGATTGGTCGTTACTTTCAATCAGGCGTTCTCGCATACGGCGCGTAGCGGTTCGCCGTGGTTCCGACCGATCACGTACGTAGGAGATTCGACCTGAATGCCTGATATCGTTTTATTCGTCGATCTGACTGGTGACGGTCACGTCATTACCGGTGTTTACCCACACGGCACGCCCGCTGCACCAACATCGTTAATTACCGCAACGGTCGCACAACTGGTAGTCCATTAACTGCTGCAGGCTGGTATAAGTACACGTCTAATAACTTCGTGTACTAATTTATATTTTCCGGACTGCGTAAAACAAGTAAATTCTTGAAGAGAATAAAACTTGTGAATGTGGAATAATGAATGAATCGAGAAATGTGTGTGTTTTTCTGAGCATCGGAAGAATTGGATCGCCTAAAAATAAAAAATGAACGAATAATATATTATTATATAAACCTTATTGTTTAAAGTAGCCTAAATACGATATAAAGGTGCCACAAAATCAAGTAGGTATACACTACTTTTAAAATAAAATAACCATAAAATAATTTTATTATCCTTATTACCTAATTGTCTAATCATCGATGAATCTATTTAAGAGAATCTTTTATTGTCTATACGTCTACGTAGAAAACGAGTATATTATCTGTGAATATTTATTTAGCTATTAAAACGCAGTTGGGCGTGTTCGAATAGTAGACTAGTTGGTAAATAGCAGAAAGATTTGAGATCTTGACAAGATCGACCTAATGGGAATTTATTGAAACGATTCAACTTTGTTCTCCTCTATTGCGTTTCGTGAATGCATGTAGCTAACGATCGAGACAGATACAGAAACGAGCCGCTCTTGTGTCGCACAAGAGGAAGAATTGTCAGATATGGACACCATCCAGTTACGACAGTATTTCTGTCATGCATTATACCTATAAAAACGGTGCAATATTAAGAAATGACATAATATATTACCTAACCCATTATCATTCTATTGCACCGATATTATTTACACTCAGAATTATAAAACTCAAAGAATAATAACTTCTAACATAATTCTAAGCAAAAACAGCTAACCTCAATTTAAAAAAAAAATGCTTATTTTTCAATGCCATATTTTTTTATTACCGCATATTTAAATTTGAATATCAAAGCAAATCCGAGTAATTTTATAATAAGTATGAGATACAACGATGACATCATGAAAATATAACGAGTAAAAATATAACAGAAACATCCTGATTTTTTCTCCTTATCAGTAGCTCGCGTTTTTAACTATTCCTATATATTTTAATCATATGCAAGTAATCTCATATAAAATATAAAATATTAGTCAGTGCGGATTGCGGAGAATGTATAAGAAGGAAGACAGATATGGCGAACAGCTACGACGACAAGCGAAATCGGCATGTTTCGGTTCTCTAACGCAATACGCATGTGACATCGCGTGGTGCGCTATGCGTTTGATATACGTGATGAAAAGCGGCTGATTCCTGTCGATCGTAATGAAGTAGATACGTTCAATCCATGAAGCCATCTATTGTGAGAGCGACAAAAATTGAGTTACAATCAGCAGCAATATTTCTTTTCTTTTATGTGGTCACCTGCCTTGTTAACGATAGATATCGAAAGATCGATATAATGCCATTATTTAACTGCCATATAGGTACATCGTGTCATTAGCGACGAGTCTGCCTCGCTCCCGTGTCGACTAATGATTTCATTTCGACGTCGTCGAGCTTACTCTAAGAGCCTCATCAACGCAGACGGACATTTCATCCAATTCGATCGCACGAATGCGGCTCTGCGTGCACGGCATCGATAAGTATCGAAATTCTCGTCCACGCAGAAAGGTTTAATTAGACCGTAAACGCGGTTTATATCCCCACCGAGTTACGAAACCTTCTTCGAACAAGCCGCACATTCCGAGTTGTAATTATAACACGCAGGAGAGTGGGTCACCACTTTTAAAGCATTCCATTCTTGGCGACAATCATTCGATCAAGTCTTTTTGTTGCGTTATCAACCACGTGAAAGATTAGTGATTAAACGTGAAATCTATATAAGAAGAGGTAAACCAGAGTTCAATTGGATAGAAATGACTAATCATCATATTTTGTAACTTTACATGTTATCGATGTATTTACATGTACATACATTAATTACTTTACTATTACATTTTTCATGAAATTATTACTTTTTCATGATAATCATTATATTAGAATTTATACATTCCTAAATGTTTCTGTGTAGATAATAAGACTGTTGGCGTTATACTTGAAATGTCCAAAAAGAAGAATGTTAAAAAAGGACTGATTTCTTTCTAACCAAAAAGGTGTAAGTAAAAAGAATGTTTTTTGTAAATTTTGACCTCCAGGATACAATTATTTAAAAAATTCATGACATTTGACAAATTCTTCGAAAATTAAGCAAGAATATTGAAATTTGGATAAATACACCACATTCGTGCTCAATTTTCGAAGTGTTCCCGAACACTACGAACTTTTTAATAATTTTGTCGTATCCAGGTCAAAATTTACAAAAAATTCTATTCCTTTTACTTATATCTTTTTTTTTATAGAAATCGATCTCTTTTTAATATCCTTTTTTTGCACTTAAAATGAAATAAATATATATTTGGACGTGAGAGAGAGAGAGAGAGAGAGAGAACGAAGATTCTGAAGATTCTAAGTGCAAAAAATGCAAGAAACACGAACAGACCTTTTAATCAAGCCAACGGATTAGAATCCAGGCGGAAAATCGGTGTACTCTAGCGTCTTTCATTCATTATCTACAAAATTGTGCGACTCAATTAAACCGCTACAAAAAGAGATACGACGCTGCATCCTCTCAGTCGCAAGAATATGCCAGAGTGATCGTTAACCAGGATTCGGTCGGAGATATCACATTTATCGTGAGGCTATGAAAGTCGACCCGCGGGGCCGGAAACGAGCGCTTACAACGCGGCGTTCCCCGGATAAGACTGCGTCCTGACCTTTAATTAGTTACCGCGGAACTGCCGGTAGAATTAACGGCTTCCTGGCCTGCTAAGTAAATAAAAGAAGGCGTTACGCGCGCGCGAATGCAAGAAGTAGGTAGACATACCGAACCACAGCTTTTCTGCTTGGCGACGAACGAGAAAAAGAGACGAGAGAAGAAAAGAAAAAAATAAGAGAGAAAGAGACAGAGAGAAGAGTGAGACGCAAAGTAAGATAGAGAGACAGAATTGAAGAAGGAGGGAAATAATCGGGCTTCAGTCTCTCTCTCTCTCTCTCTCTCTCTCTCTCTCTCTCTACTGCTGATTATATGCGAAAGCCACGCTCGGCGGCTCAAGCACATCGCGAGAGATTCGCGTGGAAATTCAAGCGCGCCTCCTGCGTCCGTGATCTTGGCTCCTTCCTTTCTTTCGCGGTAATTAATTGGCTTCTCCAGTCTCGTCGGTGCCGCTGCACTCGACCGAATTTCAACTGAACCGTAAGCCACCTCCGGCCAGATATCAGCCGCATCTGATTTCCGTGCTCAGGAAAGGAGGAGAAGCTATATCCGCCAATGCGGCAATTCAATATAATTTCGGATATAATTTTCATGTTCAACGCCCGTTTTTCACGTATACAAAAGAAGAATTCGGCGTAATCGACTGTTAACGCGCACGATCAGATAAATCTATCGACCTCAATTTCACGACTCCTGTTAAATTTTAGCTGAATTTTAGAGTGTGCCTTTTACACACTTTTATTAAAAAATGCAAAAAAATGTCATATGTAATGACATCTTTTTTACAACTAATATTTTAATCATTTATTAGCACTATGAATATTAATTAAACGTACTGTTTATTTTATTATATCATTTATAATTCAACAATATAAAAAGTGATAATCTTTATATTAATATTAATATTTAATTTATATTTATATTCTCAAGTAATCTATTTACAATTTCCAAATAATAAAATATAATTTTATTTCTTTCTTTGATTAGACATGTCTGAAAAAATTCCTTATGATTCGTTATAAGTTTATCTTTCCTTTAGGATTAAATAACTTTATCTAATGTTTTTCTACGTGCATAATTTTCGTCAAACCTACAGATAATATTTCATTTGGAATATTAGACTGCGAACACTAATTACTCTTTCCACGCGTTAAATATTTATAATAGCACAAAGAGTATTTGCACGTTTCCATCGTGCCATAATTAATTTCAACTTTAACGCAGCTCGTGACTTTGGCACTTCTCCAGCTGTAAGGGATCGAAAAAGAATGCGGTGCAATCAGCTTCCGTGACGACGAGGAAGGCTGCGCGTCTTAATAACGCACACCGACATTTTCTTACCTCCGACTTAGACCTGGCCTATTGCTAACCGTCACGCTGGTGATCCTAATTAAATCGGCGCCAATTAAGATCGACCTTAATGCACGCTTTCGCGAGATATACCGGCTACTACGAACTCATTTTTCACGCAATGCCGTCAAATCTGCGAATTCCGATCTGCGCTTCCATGCGCGAATCAGATCTAATCTCCGGTCAGCAACAACGATAATATCGACGAAAATACAAATTTAACAGCAATGCGCGCAATCTCCGTTACGTTATTTAATGGAAATATGTAAGAATAATAAAAGTATAAAATAAATTGGATTTTTTCTTCGACGAATGAATAGATTTGATTACTAATAAACTGGTAAACACATAAAATGAGTAAGCTTATCTGTTAGATCTAGTTTTATAACGAAACGTAAATAGTTGGCAGGAACTCAGCCATTATACGATATACTCCATCGCAATGTGTTCAAACGCAGATACTAATCCCAAACGGAAGGAAGAACACGGAAAAGAAGAGTGTGGAAACGAGCGACGTGTTTCCCAACGCATGACAAATGTTTGTGTTTACGCTAATAATGCATTTGAATGGACTGCAGGGGGTTCATTTGGGGCAACAAATGCTTCGAAATATTTGGTTGGTTAATAGAAAGAATTTTACTAATTGACCAATAAAAAATGCTTTGAAGCATCAAGGACCGTAGGCTGTATGCAATGAGTATGCTGTATAAAAAAGTACGTGTAGAGAGAGAGAGAGAGAGAGAGAGAGAGAGAGAGAGAGAGAGACACTAGCATATATTGCCTCAGAAACGCGCTAATCGGATTAAATCGTAATTAAATCTCGTCACCTGCACTGGCGCGACGGCGTTGTTTCGCGAAAGTCGGCAGAACGAGGGACCCAATTTGGTGCGCGCGTTCCGCAGGATCCCTAATTACCTACCGCGAACCGGAAGCTCGTGTGCAATCGTCGAGTAGCAGACAGAAGGGGGTGGCGGTGTGCAAGGCCCACGAGCGTATGCTTCTGGGTTCGCTCGTTCGACCTTCCTTCCTCTTTTAAGCAACCGCCTTCCTCCACCGTCTCCACGGTGCCCGTCTCTTGCAGACGAGGAGAGGAAGGGGCCGCCCGCGCTCGCGTACGGAGGGAATGAATAGCGTGCGTTCACGGTAAGGCGATCCCCATAATGGTGGCACACGCCGTTACCACTACGCGGAAAGGCAGCCGCTCGCCCGCGCGCGCGCGGCTCTACTTACGATAATTAACATGATTGCCATTATACGTAGGTACGTGCGCCGCGGCCGGTGTGCGTTGTAATGGGCAGCCGACGACCACCGTTGCGAAACCCCACCGGGTAGGAAACGCCTCCCCAAGACGGATATTCCTCAAGACATTGAGGATGCTCTGGAGGTCGTGCTCGCTTCCGAAAGGAAGTTTGAGGGGGAAGGGGGGAAAGGACTTGGATGTGGCTCGAACCGCAATCTCGGCGCGCATTTAACGTTGATTCCGTCTGATTCTATGCAGGAGGATGTTTACAAATCGTCCTTTTTCCGTTTCACAGAGTTGACAGATGTAATTATCGTTGATATCGTTTATTTTCAACAGTGTGAGTCAAAAATTATAAAAAATAAAGTTTCCTATGTGAATTTTCAAACACGTTTTTAACTTGCACTTATTGGAACATTTCCTTGTGAGTCCCTTATTCCATTCCCGCAGCGCCGAGTTAATCCGTGACTGTCTTATCTCCGGCGGCGCAGACACGTAGTACATTACGCGCGGGTGCCTGATAGCGGTTATGCGTCCGTGAGGTAGGTGTATCGGGCAACTTACGGGCGAGAGAACTTAGTAGACACGAGCCATTACCGTGGTGGGTGAAGAAGGTAGCGAGTACGGACGGTAATGGTCATTACGAGCACGCTCCGCTGATTGTACACCGCCACGGGACCGAGGCGGAGAGGGCATCATCGCCGACCCGGAGACCCGCTCTTATACACCTCCGCGCCGCGTCGCAATGTAGCGAGGAAAGGTGGGAGCATCGTGGCGGAATATTCTTTTATTAAGCTAGGCGCACTGCCCACGACTGGACTCGTTCGTTAACTAATTTAATGCCGGCCACTGAACGCCGATGCCACCGTTAAAGCTCCCTATATCACTTGAACGCCGGATGCGGGTTGCGGCGGGTACGATGAACTTCGAGCTCCGCAATCCACAAACCGCACAACTCTCGTAGATAAAAAGAATATTTACAAAAAAAATAATAAAAAAGGGAATTACAAATTTTTAATCAAGAAGAATAATAAAATTACGAATATCTGCTTTTATTCCTGTTCCACGTTAAGTGTCATAATTGTATATGAATTGTAGATATAGTCGTATGATTGAATATATGATTTATCGATTTCATATTTTAGAAATATTATGATCAACTATATAATCGCGTCAATTTAAAACTTTATATTTTATTATTTAATAACTTTATATTTTATAATAAAAACTTTTCATTAATCGATTCAAATTTTCATTCAATTCTGAAATCTTTGTACGGTATATGTACATTCCGCACAAGAAAACATTTCCTGATTGGCAGGATAAAAAATTTTCGAGGCCACAAACAAGCAATCCGCAACGACCAGAGACGCGCCTGGAGTCACCGGCGACAGTGCACGCCTATAATTCTCCGAGTAATCGTTACGGTTCAACCCGTTAAACGATTATAAACCACGTAACGTTCGTTAGCGAATTTAATGCCAGTCCGTACAGTCGCCGCCACGGTCCTATATCACTTTAACGCACTGCCGTGAAGTTCAGGGTTACGCCAGGTACGATGAACCCGTCTGGCCGTACCATGATATCAAGCATCGGGAACTATATATAGCGATATCAATTTCTGCTTTACATTACTTCATAAAACTCGCAATTTAAATCCTAGTAATTTTAAAATATAATTTCATTGTTAAAGCTGAAATGTCAGAGATATGATAATATATAAACTACAAAAAAGATATTTATACAAGACTTATTCCAAAAAATTTCGAATTAAGATTCTATTAAGCTAGACCGGAAATTAATTGAAGCGTTATAAGATGTATTTCGTATTGATGTTGTAGGTAATTCTCTAAGAAAAGAAAAATTCATGATTACACAGCGAACTCAATTAACGTCCAACTCTTTACACTCGCTAGAAAAATTACGTTAGAAAACGTACGATGCAAAACGTATTGGCTACGTTTACACCGTGCGTTTAGTCCGCGACCTATACAATAGGTACGTTTGTTTAATATACAGGATAAACAAGGACATCTATTGTATACCACCGCGGCCTAAATGCACGGTGTAAACGTAGCCACTAATGCAAGTTCAGTGGCGCATTCGTGACCGTCCGTCATGCAGCTGTGAATGAGCGTGAACGAGCGAGCAAGCTAGTCGCGAGGTTCAATAATGCAAAGGAAAAAAGGAAAGGAAACTTACACCCGTGGCGGGACGCTGCGAGAGCGGCGCACTCGTTTTCGCGCGGCTCTGGTGCAAAATGCATCCGCACGACTTCGCGTGGCATGGAGGATCAGAGAAGCATTCGCCATATAAGACCCCCGTTGCGTCTGGCGGGCACAGGTGGCGGCGTGGCACGTTCTAACCAGACCTAAGCGAAGAAATAGAGTGCAAGCGGAGCAAGGCAAAGGGAAGGAGCGAGCGAGCCTCCGTAATTACAGGCCCAATATGCAACCGGAGCCCGGGTGCATCGGCGGCGGTATGCACGCCGCTTAAAGCCGCGGCCGATCGCGAGATAGGCGTATCATGAATACCAGTTTCGCGTGCAACTTCCAAGACCAGCCTCGTTCCTTCCTCCACCCGTTCGCTCGCGCACGTACATTCAGAATGATTAATACGCTCCCGGACCCACGTAACACCTGATCTGTCTCGAGCTAAAATTACGCGCTGCCTCGATACAGGAGCTGCACGGTGGAGCCGTGCCCCGGATGACACCCGGAAGATCGGGGATCGATCAAGAGAATCGACCTTCGATCGTTGAACCTGAAAGAGGTCGACTGCACCTCCGATAGAGGCGTGAGTTCCCTTTCCATAAACACTTAGGTCTACACAAACGACCACGATAAATTTTAGAAAACTGAACTCAAATATGTACTGGTAAGTATATTGCGTTTCAGTAAATAACACTGTTTTAAATTTTATTTTCTGGTGTTTTATATTTTTAATATTTAACGATTGACCGTTTTGTTATCTACAACGTTCGTATCACGCGCATTATTTATTATCGAACACCCACGATTATAAATTACACTTATCCGTACATGTGTGTACGAACGGACTTTCAATGTACTCCGCATCCGGAGGCAAAATATCTTATCGAGGCGTTATCATTAAGAAAGCGAGCAGTCTCGTGGGAGAACGATTACGATAATCTTGACGGAAGGTTTGCGGTAAGGGAGACAGAAAGATAGGGGGAGAGAGAGAAGTCTGTATCTCTCCCGCGGCGGAGTAAAGCTTGGATAATAAAACACTCGTGGGATTCACGAGGAGACCAATTAATGGCTCTCGGTCCACTCTGTAGGCATAAGCCACTGGCGATACGCCTACACGTACATCCGCTGTCGGTCACAATGTAAAACGGGACGGAGATGTCGGAAGATACGCTCGGCCGCCGCTCTCGCATCGTAATTAATTATCCGATTCGATATTACGGCTGCCACGAATGTGGTACGCCGATCCAGCATTCGCCTTACACTGAATATAACGCGCACGTGCGCAACCGGTAATAATCACAGCGAATTCAAATGTCGATATTCTCAAGCACAGAAAAACTTGTGTGCTTATTTGAAACAGCAGACAAAGCATGTTGCAGAAAGAAAGCACTCCAAAGAAGAGTAATTGTGAACAGTTTTATGTCCTCATTAAGGACGACATAATATCGTAATATAACGTGATAAATACCTATCTTATAATATGACAAAACATCACTTTAATTTTTATGATGTGATACGCATTGCACAATTATCGAAAAAATAAAACATAAAAAATTTGTTCCTCTTTTATTCATCTATATGTTTCTTTTTTTATCTTAAAGACTCATAAACTTCCATAAGAGAAGTAAGCAAAACAGTTATCGTATTGCTCTATAATCATATCACAATATTTCGTTATGGCTGACTATCCTAGGCTCTTAAAATTGCAAGATAAAAAATGTGACGAGAGAAATCAATCAACTGGATATACAATAAATAATGTCGTAAGAGAGCGCGTCTCACAAACTGTCGCGAATACGAACGTCACCCACGCAGCTATTCAACTGACATTGTCGTATATCGCTTATACGATGCAGCCGCGCTGCTGGCATTGGTATTCACAAGCCTCAACTGTGTTCCGCGCCCGCGCAAGCGGGCAAAGAAAATCGAAAGTAAGCCGAGAGGCGGCTCCTGTGAACGCGACCAATGTTACTGTATGCAAAGCAGCCATTTATAGGTAAGTATCCCACGGATGTACCTTTACCTGTCTCCGATGCAACGCACGACTTTTACGCTTAAGGGTGAAGAACGGTGGCGAAGAGCTCGAAAGAAGGGGCTGGTTTTATCGGCTGCAGTGTCTCGCAATCTCCTTTGCTTGCAGATCGTTCAAGCCGAGGAGCGAAACCACGCGAGTGAATGAATGAGATTCGCACGTATTCAAGTAGCGTGCGTGCATACCGTTGCAGCTGCCACGAGATACGAAACTTGCGACTATGAATGAAAACTCAGGTCGGATCGGTGGCGAGAAACAAACAAATTGTTCAATAAACGTTCAGAGATGAGGGGATAGTTGTATTATTAACGAAAACTGTAATGATTATGAAAGATACGTCTGAAGAATATATTTACCTGCATGTTTACCGACATTACAAAGCCTTATTAGGCGATTGTAGAGAAATTCCGCCAGCGCATTCCGGTTAATTCATTCGGGATGAGCCGCGTGCTGCTAATTCAACTGTGCCCGACGTGCATTCACCGACCGGGCGTACATATACGTGCATCGTACACCTGAAACGCGCGCACGTGCGTCGGATGCGCGCGTTGCCTCGTGTGCGTGCGATTGGAACGAAGGTAGCACGCACGGGGAGTTCAGATTGTGAGATTTCATTCTCCGAGCCTGCAATTTGCAAAATTGACGGGGCAATTTGTTTACCGGTAATTGCGATACAATCGAGCGGGAACTCGTTATAAACGGCTAGAATCAGCAACGTTACACTCGGAAGGACTGATGTATATCGAAACGATTCTGCCTTTTCGAATCTGCCACGCGCGTAAGTTTCGTGATCGCAGTTAGGGCAGGTGCGAAGTTACGAGCAGAGCGAAGATAATACTTGATTTTACTGAACAAGTTATTTGACTGTGAAATCGTACGTCTTCACAGCAGATTTATCTTTCAAAATTTGTATTTTCTCTTCTTTTACTTTATGTTTGCAATTTTCTACGAAAAAATTAACTTTTTAAAGTTTTAAATTACATTTTTTTTATCATATTATCAACATATACCTACTTACTCCAAAAATAAATATTCATCTGGGGTCTTTTAATTAAGTTTAATATAAAATTATTTTCATGAAAAGAGGAGAGAGAATAAAACTCATAATATTACAAAAAATATAACAATTGAGATCTGTTGGAAATCAGCAACTTTTACATTAATTTTATATTCATAAATATCAATGCCTACGATATTCTCTCTCCTTCTTTGCTCTAATTATATTCTAAATTTCGTTTTAAATAAACAGCGTCTTCCTTCCTTTAATATCGATTAAATCTTTCTTTAGCAACGCTTCTATTAATTAAATGTGTATCAATAATTCTTTTGCTCTTTTAAAGTCTACCAGTACGATTGGTACGATATCGCGAAAAATGTGCAAGTTCACGTTTGCAGCCGCAAAAGGCGAGTGAGGAGGCGCGATACAACCGAGTACCTACGTACTTCGATCGACGCTGTAGATCGACCTTTGTTCCTCCGTGCCGACATCGCGGTGGCCCGTAGTGTAGTTAGCAGGGATATACCGGTTTGCATACTTCGCAGTGATCAAACGTCACAGGGCCCTCCGAGCCCCCTCGAAGAGGAGTTCCTGCTTCGTGTATACGAGGAGGGCATGAGGAGCGGAGCGAAAGAATGCCGGTCGGGAAACGAGCGATCGTTCCATCGGCGAGGTCATCGTCAAAGTCATCGATCAACCTCAGACCGAGGTCGCCCCACGACCCGGCAGCAGCTGTTCGGGCGGCGCGGTCAGTCATCGATCTAAGGATCCTGTCGTAGATCACTGGTTTTGATATACTCTACCTCTTCTCTACCCCTACTCCATTCCGCTGTAATACACGCATGTGCGTGTGTATACGGGGTGCCCGAGAATTAAGGCATCATCGTCCAGATTCTCATTCCTCGGCTGAACTATCGAGTTTGTCGTTGGGAGATCTGAATATCTCGACAGAAAGCGATTAAATCAGGATTTAGAAGAAACGTGAACCGTCTTAGGACTGAAAAGCAATTCGTTATTCACGTCTGTCACGTGAACCTATTTCAACAGGAATTATTTTAAATATGGAGATCTCCGCGTTAATTTCTTCGAATATAAAAGAAACGTCTAGGATGAAAATGAATTTTTGTACACCCTTTATGCAGACAGGTAGACGCGAAGGAGGATACACACGTCGAAAATTACGAGGCCATTATTTATACGCTCGTAATCTGTCATAACTGTGGGCCTCCCTTATGCAACCTGACGATATCGTTACGGTCTAACGGAAACGCCTACCAGCTCTCTCTTTCTCAAGCGCGCGACGACAGTTATCAGCCTCTGAATCACCTCAAGAAAAATAATCCGGCGCTCTCTTTCTCGCTATCTCTATACTTGTTTATCGAAATCAACAATTTATTGATTCGAATGGCGGCCTCTTTTCAAGTTTTATATATATATATATTCAATTATTACAACATACAAGGAACAATATATATAACACAATTCTTCAATAGCATGAAGAATTGTATAAAAAAAATAAAATCTAATAGATTCTATTTCAGTGTTTATAGCATAATCAATGAGCTTAGTTTCAAAAATTATGAATTCAAATAACTAATACTTGAATAACTATTACACGATTAGCAAATTCCTGTTAATAATTTTCTCGGCATGTTAGTCGACGATTTGTCCTAACAATTCATCGACCCGTGAAGTTGAGGTCTTTGCTCTCATAAAGCTGATTGTCGTTTCGCGCCACCAACATACTCATGAAATTTCAGCAGGTCTTTATAATCCCGTGTGCCGAATTGCACAAGGGGCTAATAAATGCATCCCGCGTGCTGTGCTTTACCACGTACCTTTACAACGCCGGGCCATAAACGCATAAAAAAGAAACACGCGGAAAATGCAAGGCTTCGTGGCTCACCTAAAATCATCGCAACAGTCGTTTTACTGAATCGTAAAGATCCTGCTGGAACATGCGATTAAATGAATAAAACGATAGTACTCAGTCACATTTCACAAGCGTAGTATTTTTTTCGCGTTTCTTCTTTTGTTAGAATTTTATAATTGCGTCGCGAGTCGCATACCGGCGTAATCATTTCAGCAGCATAATACTGAAGTACAAAAATATCTCCAACAATTCCGCAACTATTATATATAAGAGCTCGAATTATCATAAATGATACAATTCTTATGATCGATCATCTGCTGAATGAATTTCATTTCCAATTGATCCAATGGCAAGGCGAACCGTGCCTATCATCCTTTGTTATTCCCTCGCGCTCATCGCAGCCTCGCATTCTTCCGACCAAGAAAGTGTCGCAAGAAAAAGGCGCAGCACGTCGATGATTCGCGAATAACGCAGAAGAACGGAACTTCTGAGATGCATGGCCACCACTTGGACTTCGCACTCTAAAGCAAGCGAAAAGAATGACAATGTCTATAAATAACGAAAGTGGCGAACAGAAATTCCGATTAACCGACATGACAACTCGGTGGCTATGCATGCCGTTGCCCACCGAGAGCGCACAAGGGTTTCCTCTTATCGGTCCTGCGGGATGCGCGCAGGAATCCGCTATGACGGCTAGCGTCGAAACGCCTCGGATTCCCGTGGTCCCGGTGCGGTGTTTCGCTCTCTCGACCTCGACTCTACCGCCTGCGTCTCAGCGGCGGAATACTCGCAGCGGTTCCCTTCGAGGATCATGGGCTCGTACTTCCAGGATCATGGGAATTCCGGAACCCTCCGGCACCGGTATTGCGGTTACATGGTTCGCGATGAAGCGATAAAAGTGATTCCTAATCGTTGACCCGCGTGGATAAAGCTTCGCCGCGTTCGTAATTTAAATGCTTCGAGCGACTACGACCTTTTTTGGACATTCGCGCGCTAGCGAAGAGTTTACCAACGTGCTACGCGCGCCACTACGACGCTTACAAATTGGTCCTGGCTAAATAAAATTACACGCGCGCTATAACGGGCATAACACGATATGAATTTATGCGGAAGTATATATCCCTTACGGGAATTTGTGACGCTTCGAGAGTTTCGTTGATCACGAATATATTCGTGTATTTTTTGTTACAGTACACCTAATTCCACACGTAAGCTTTAATTAATGATAATTAGAGACTGTCGAAAATATTCATAATCACCAATATAGGAAATAAAGCCCATAGCAGTCGAATCTGGATCGTCAGTGCTTAATAATATTTTTGCGCGTAAAATGTTGTCAACATTAAATTTTACTTCACAATCTTACTTTTCATTCGCAGATATGACGATCGCAGTGCTCGTGTCCCGCGTTTATTTTCTCCAATACGAATTGGTTATTCAATTTCCTAGCGTAATTGCTTCTATCGCTCACCGGTTGTCTCGTTGCCAATCCGCGATCACGCGAGCCGATACGACTGCTCGGAATTGCATAAAACACGACGCGGCGCGCCGGCGTCATTACTCACGATTATACAGACGCGCGAGTCGGAATACGCTAACGCCGCGTGGCACATCGATCTAACGAAGGCGCCCAAGAATCCATTGTTTCCGTAATGAATCGCGTCAGAGGGCCCGCACCGCATCATACGTCATGGCCTCCTCTATATAACATAATCGCCGTCGAATCGTGCGGCAGCATTAATAACATTGAGCACCGAGGCCCGATTGTCTGTTCGGTCTGTCGGACCTGACTAATTTATTATTTCTCATGTACACGCCAGAGATTCGTACCCATGTAATCGTAAGAGCACCCACGAAGACTACAACGCCTATCATTAATGTCGATTTCTTTCACGATCTTTTTTCCCTCACGTTCTTTCTCCCTTAGTCACATCTCTTCGATACGGGTGTTCACAAATGGTGATACGACAATGTTGTATAAATTATTATAAACACCGTTATCCCTTTGATAACGTACAGTACTAGTTACTACGAATTATTCAGGAAATCACTCTATAATTTAACTCGACAATCATCAAATCATTCCGTAGATCGTTCCGCTATAAAATGCTATGCTACCATCGCGCTATTAAATCTATGTTCAATCCTCACGTCGCTCAAAAAGGATTAATTGGAGCATAATAAACGTTCAACCTATACGTTTATAAGAACTTGCGTTTGCTCTTATACGCGCACACTGATACAACAGATATTCTCGTTTAACGAACTTTCCCCATACGTTCTATGATATAATCCGGCCGATTGGTACTTTGCTCTTCTCCGTTTTCACGCTCGCCACTTTCGTGCAACCTGTCGGCCAACTTTCGTTCTGACATTGACAGATGGGATTAAATATCGTCCGTAACTAGCGGGTCATTAATGCGAGGAGGCAAATCGCTCCTATTCCGCGCTTTGGCGGCGCGCGAGCCCGAGCGTTTGCACTCCCGACGATTCGTAGAGAACCAACGCCGGCGTCAGAGCTACCGGCCATTAATGAGCGGCATTGTACGATCGCACGTATCGTGCCGCTGTCCTCATATTTCAACGTGTAGCGGTTCACGCGCGTTAACCCGCGTGTGGGTGCAACGCGATATTAATAGGACACGTGCGGTAGCGCACACGTCGAACACAAGATGCGATTTAAACATTCCGTCGCAACTACCAACGCACGAGTGTGACCCGGGGTAAGGAAAAGGAGAAGATAGGAAGGGAGAAAGAAAAAAGGTCTATCGACACACACAGGTACAGCACGGAGCGCGTGCTGAAAATTACAGCGAGTACCGTCGATGACTAATGAGAAATTCACGCGGCCGCTAATGCACCGTATCGTTATCACCTAGCGCACCGGCCAGGATTGAAGTAGAAATAGAAGTCTATCCGGGTGCGATTTACCGGCCAGACAATGTGATCCATGACTCGAGAAATCATAAAACGGCGAGGCGAGCAAACGCGGCAAGTATTTGTCCGCTAAAAGCCAGGACATGGTCATTTTGAAGAACCGGAAGAAACGCAGAAATGCTGACTATGAGAGTACAACACGCATTATCTTTACGTACTATAAATGACATGATATACCATAATTCCATTGAAATGAATATCGATAGATTATACGGGCAAGATTGAGTTAAATTTACTGAATATTTTCTATTGAATCAATTCAAGGATAATTCGTTATAATATTAAATAAATTTAAATATCTCTGACATTTACAACATTCGCAAGTCAATCAATTCAGCAATATAATAATAAAAAAAAACCCTCGCAAGACTGGGCGAGGGGAATAATGCAAATTATCGCCATTAAGAACCAAGCGCTCGACGGCCTCCAGGAATCTCAAGGAACGATCGCATGCCGATTTTGCATGGCGAGAGGGAGCAAGCACGGAAGAAAAGAATCTATGCGGTGTGGTACGCGCGCGAGCTACTGATCACGAATTAATTAAAACCATGTAGCAATATGCGCGGTACACAGTTCCGTGTGGCACATACACGAGAGACAGGGATTTGAATTGTTCGCGATCACGCGCGCTCTTTCGCGTATAACTGCCTGCGATATATCGCGATTATCCGCGACAGCGCGGCACTTCCCCTGTCTCCTCTTATCCCCTGGAGAAATACATTGAAAGGAACAGAATTCTTCGACATTCGCCCTTTGACGACACGGTTCGCCGAGCTACAGATATTTACCCGTGCGGACAATCGTTGCACCGTTGAAAGAATCGAGTCAATTGACCTCGCGATTGTTTCGTGATTTATCCACATTCTACGTCCTAGAAAACTTCCTCTCAAGAAAAACAGAACTCTCGTTAAAGCGTGTCTTTATTGAAATACCTTTATTGAAAAACTAAAAAAGGAACATTCAAGACTTCAGAAAATATCTAAAATAAAATTTATGATTTAACAAAGCAATATAATTTCACACATCAAATTCCTTTTGAATTTTATTCTACTTGAATATGTAGGTAAGTTTCTCGGCTTTTGATCAGCACGTCCAACTTTACTACAACTTCGGAATGCGTTCGTACGCGTTTCGACTTTTGCGGCGCCGTAATCCTTGGCGATATCGAGGGAGTCAATCTCTCGATCCGATGTAGGACAGAAAACCTCTCTCGTATCATTTCTAGCGAGAGACGTGCCACTCCCGCCGGGTTTAAGAGGGTCAAATTCTTGACTTGTATCTCGAAGCACTACGGCGGCGGCGGCAGCGGCGGCGGCGACGTGGAAGACACTTTATAATCGAAGTAAGCCGACGGCCGTGCTCTTTGACACGGAACGGACAGGAGAGCGAGGAAAGAGAGACCGTATATACACGGTGTCATTTTCAGATCAGGTACCAGCTGACGCGCGCCAGCATCGGACTTTCCTTTCCGGATCCGACCTTGAATAAAGGCGGCCGGTCCGACCGCCCTCTTTACACGCTTTGCTGGGCCACGTTAACTACACTCGCACACACGACTCAAATGCACGAGATATGTAGAAAAGCGGATACGCTTATCTGGAATACATCGCGCGTGGCAGGTCAGCATTTCACGAGAGTTGACTACTCTGTTGATAGCGCGAAACTTTTCGTCCCGCCAGATTAAATCGCGATTTACAGTTTACCGAGAGAACCAATGGAGTCATGATATCAACGACGTATGGTACTTACAAGGTTCTAGATTAAAAATATTATTAAGTATATAAAAGAATTGATAAGATTTTTCTTTTCATTTCTATTCTTTATTTTTATTCAAAGAGAAACATGAAGGGCAAATATAAGAGTCAAGCGCAGCTAGTGAAGTACAAATTAAATCATATACCTATATATTCAAAATTTATATAAACATTCAAAGGTTTCTATTCCTTTTCAGACCAGAATCAATGAATAATGCATCTGGTTCTATTCACTGATAATGGCCCGAAAAGAAATCAAAACATTTGAATATTTACATATGTAGGGGGGAACATGGTGTTCCTTTGACCGGTTGTACTTTTAACCATTTGAATTTATAAAAAATCTATTGGGTATTGTATAAGTAAAAATATGTAGTTTGTACTACGAGTACTAGAGATGTTTTATAACTTATAATTATAATAATGAAGAGAATTATACTCCTATGAGAAATCATTTATTGTTTTCAAGTGTCCGAATGAAGTAATTTCAAGACGCTTTTTGATCTCATAAAGTGTTGTATATGTATTCTGTCTTATGCTGGAATTGTCTAAAATGTTAAATAGATATTCAGAAAAAATTATTTAAAACTTAATACTGTCAATCTTAACCTATAATTTATAAAAGTAACAAATAGGAAGTGAGCAAGCGTTGTACCTTTAATCAGTAACTAACAGTAATGTAACTTACACTAAGTATACCTTTGACCAGTCAATACGGTGTCGGATAATTATTTAGTTTAGCTATCTTACCTCCAATATTAATAAAATTATGCTCATTAGACGCGATTTTGAATGAAATGAACGAAGGACACTATTTTTGCCAGATTCAATCGTTTCGTGCAAAAACAAAAATCGCGTCTTTGTATGATAAAGTTTATTCTTATATATTTTATATACATATAAAGTTATATATGATGTAAAGAAGACATTAAAAATATAAAAATATAAATAAAATTAAACTTTTGTTGAATATCTTATCTTTATACACACATTTTATACATTGGTTAAAGGTACAATACTCCCTGGTCAGAGGTACAACATGGGTGTTGTACCTTTGACCAAAATTCAATTTTTTTCTAATGTTAAAAAAGATGTACAAAAGATAACAATTTAAATCTATAAAAAATATATGTTAGTGTCAACAGTTTAAAGAATATTTTAGAATTTTTTTGAATTTTTAGACATCAAAATACAACTTGCACAAGAAAAAGTGTCAAAATTGGTCAAAGGTACACCACCTTCCCCTACATTTTAAATATATTTGTGCTCCATTAGATACGCTTGACTCTTACTTGCTCTTTTATTTACCTAAGTTTTCTTTTGAATTTTAGAATATCGCAAGCTCTTCGATCATATCTTTATTTTTATATTCTTTCTTATTTTAGTCGTTTACGATGGCTATTTCTTCAAAATTACAAAGATTTTGAAAATATATAATCTCTGAGTATATATATTTAAACTCGTCGAGTCTCTCTCATTAACAACTCAGTCTTTTTTCGCATAACCAGCACAATTATCATCAGTAAAACATCATATAACGGATAGTCGTGGAGCAGTTTTTTTTTATAAATCATGCGAGATGTGTGTAACATTGGACAGCTGGCTCTGCAAGCAAGAAATGTGTGCTTCTTTACCGCGTGTCTCAGATGAAATTCAACGTCATAAAGCCGGCTGGCTAGCGAGCGGGACTCATAAATATTTGGACGATTGGGACCCGATAGCGCGACCCCGAGGTTGCGTGCGGACAAGGCGCGATGCACCGCGCCGCGCCGCCACGTTTGCAAGCACGCTCGCTTCACTTGTCCGCTCACGCGTGCAACTGCAACCGACCGACGCGACGGAACGGTTGCACACACCCAGCTCCGATCTCGAATTAATCCGCGGAGAGGTTACCAGTGCTGGTACCGGTAACTTGACCGAAGCACGACCGCGAAAGCCGAGAATAAGGAAGGAAAGAAAGAGAGAGAGAGAGAGAGAGAGAGAGAGAGAGAGAGAGAAAGCGACAAAAAGGAGAAAGGGGACGAAGTATATGGTCAAGGGAGAAAGGATTGAAAAAGAAGAAAGGGTAGAGAGGGACGACGAGAGCTCTGGTCCAACGGCTAAGAATTCTTCCACGCATCCTGTCTGCGGTTGACGAAAACTTATCCAGACACGAAGCTTCCCAGAAGCTCGTTTTCGACACGTAACGAGGACGACTCTCGGCTTTTTTGCTGAGGTTCCTACGCATTTCGAGGACCCCAACGACGCGATACCGCATTATTACCTGCCGATCGTTAATGCGGACGAAGCAGAGAGAGGCGTAGTTTTCGCGAGAACATTCAGAGAAATAAATCACCTTAAAGCGTTGATTGCTTTTCGGAAGATGTCGAAAGTTCTCGTACGACTCGCGCAAAACACCTGCGAGAACCGGCTACGGTAGCAGCATTTTACTCGCCCGACATGTAATAACGGCGATCTCGTGTTGCTGGAATTTCTAATTTACGTAGTGCGCTTTTATTGCACGGCATATATAAGTATGGCTTTGCTGCAATTCTCCAACCCGGTCGCATAATACGCTATACAATACGACGCCGCGACCATCGCGTGCCCCAGGACGATAATCGTGATATTTACAGCGACGCACGGCTCGCAGCAAAATGTCAATCCGGCATCGTCGAAAAGCGAACGTCACGAAGTCGAGGAGAACGAGAAGGAAGCTACGGACGAAGACATCTACTTGCATAGCGTGTTGCTAGCAGCTACCAGAGTTGCCCTTAGGGCAACCTACCTATCTGTCAGAATCCTGTCTAACCACTGAAAGCTACTGACTATCGTATCTTGCCGGATTGCGAGCGATCTTCAGTTAATACTGTTCCAACAGCTTCAAAGATTACAACTAAATGTCTATTATCATATACTTTGACTTAACCCTCTGTCATATTTGTACGCTCTCCGTCTGCAATATGTCTTTTTACAGTTTTAAGCTTGTGAAAAAAATGTGGAAAAATACATGGTTATTTTTCAACATTTCTATTAAATTACTAAATAGCTTTTTAACAAAATATTTTAGGAAGAAGAATCAGATCCGGTCTGAAAAAATTATGGCTGCAATATATTAAATAAATATAATTTCAAAGTTCAAATTTAAAATGACAATACGAGAGAAAATTTATAAGACTTTTAATTAATAAGCTATGATTCGTCGATTATATAATAAATAACATAAATGATTTTTTTGCAGATACTGAATTCAGCTATTGTAACAAAATTAAAATCAATCCGAACATTACGCGGAAAACATTTCCATGCTTCTTTCTAGCAATGAAAATGCAATAGCACAGTGTAGGAATTTAAAATCATTAAAATTATAGTGATTTCAACTGCTTTTCAAGTAGATTATAATTAAACAATTAAATAATTAAACAATTAAATAATTAAATGCTTTCTCTCTCTCTCTCTCTCTCTCTCTAACTATCGAATAGCAAGGAAGGTTAAACTCTGAGTAAGGAGCACAAACAATGAGAAGATAGATTTCACAGAGACGAAGATAGAAAACGGTAACTTCGCGTGTTGCTCGTAGCTACTTCAGGAAGCTGAAAGGTAGCCGCGTACTTGTCGAGGCCTGGCCTCGAGTTGCCGCTGCATGTTTGCTGACCCTTTATCACATTAAGGTCGCACAGTTGTGTTTTCAATTCTAAGAGCGAATAGCGAAACGCGTAACTTAAGAAAGAAGCAGAGAAGAACAAATATGACGAAGAACTTGAAGCAAAACGGAACGGGATAAAGTTGGTAGCTGCGTGCATCGAAGTATCGAAGCGATTATTGCCAGTCGCACTGCCTAGCTCACTAACACACACACAAATTACTTGCACAATCAACAAACTTACAGGAATCAAAATAATTAAAAAGAAATATCTGTAAAAGTTCAAAAAATTAAAAAAAAAGTAAAACAGAGATGAAAAAATAAATCTTAAGTTACGTTTCTTTAAACATAAGATTTAGTCTACAATAAGTGTAGGAAGTCTTTAACTTTTTGCTCTAAGATCTAAACTATGATTTTCTTTTTCGGATAAAAAGTGTTTCTGATGCTGTCTTAAGCCGTAATTTTTTAATTTTAATTTAACTGCTAGCCAGACAGCAGTTGTAAAGTTTAAAGCTTAGAACAAACTAATTACAATTTAGAACTTACAAGGAGAAGATCAAGTAGTGTACACGTGGATCTCATCTAATTTTAAATGTTTTAATCCCCCATTAATTCATGGACAGGTAGCAATATTCAAGTATTGAATTTGCATCGAAAGTTTCTCGCGCTCTTTCTGTATTTATATTATGAATGGCATTTCTGCTCGCGCGCGATGAGCGTGAAATAAGTATTTATTAATAGCGAATTCGATTGAATGCACTCAGTACACATTGAAATGTACGTTAAAGCCGTCGTACGCAGATTGATGTAAAAATTTGTTAAATATAAATATAGAAACGGGTTAAATCGCGAAATCTTCCTTTATTGTTCTGTTAAGTTAAATATGTATTTTACAATTCGAAATATTTGCATTTCACTTTTATACTTTGATTAAATCATTGTACAACTTTAATATGCGCGCAACCGAAACTAGTGCGTCCAACTGAAAATTCGCCATAAAACGTATTTAAAATTAGGTGAAATCCATGTGTACATTACTTGGCTCTTCCCTCGTTAGAGCAAAAATCTGTATTTCACTACATCTACTATAATCGAATCTAATAATAAATGATACCGCAGTGGTTATGTACGAAACACGGTGCCATCGATTGTCTCGAATGAAAATACCATAACGATGAACGGTTGCAATTTTTGGGCTCATTCAACATCTATACTTATAGTTGATGATGCACAGATCCGCACGACAGACAACATTGTGTTTGTTTTAATGATTGACACGCGAAGTTTGTCCATGATTAGGTGGCCAATCTCGGAGACTTCGAAGAACGACGAAGATGATGAGTGCAAAACATACAATACAAATTTCTGGAAGCGTAATTGGCGAAGTTTAAGAAATTGACTGCAGCGTGGGGGGGGGGGGACAACTGTAAGGTAATAGGGCCATATTTCCAGAGAAGAAAGGTAAAAGTTGTCTAGAACGATCGTTCTTTTTTAATAATTTTTTTAACGCGACTGCATTATGTGCACCCATCATTTCGTCATGCTTCGACTCCATCGGGATAAAAAAAGTCAACTGAAGCCGAGTTGGAGTCACCGTATACGTCAGATAGCCGTTACACAACACCGCAACCCGCCGCGAAACAACATTCGCGTGGAACAATACGAGTATGCGGCTTCAAAATTTCGAAAGTACCCACAGGACTGTCGAGAACGTGGTATGCCTCGCACCAGCGCATAAATTCTGTCTAATTTGGTGTAACTACTAGTGGCGTGAGTGGTCAAAATAATCGCCGCCGGCGACGTCGACTATGTAGCTCTCTCTCTGCACGACTTTTAAAATAAAATTCCCTCAGGAGTCAAGGGTCGAGAGATCACGCACGACATAAGCATACCTTCGAATACCTCACGATCGCGCTGGGCACTGGCTACCTGTGTAACCACATCACTTTGCGATCATACGGACAATATTAAACGTCTCGTGCAAGTAATGAAGGCAATAATCGAAAATATAGTTGCATCCTACATGACGAACAATTTCAATTTCCTAAGGCGGAAAACGCCAGTTAATTTAACGCCCGCTCGCGATGCAAATGGGATCGGCACGAAACTAAATCGGAGATAGCGCAAATGAAGGGAATACGAGCGACGCGACGCGTGATTTATATTTTATAAGACTCGGTAAATTAGAAAACAAGCTCGATGCGGAAGCAATCTCGTTTATACCGAGGCGAAAGATAGATGAGAGTCATCGGGACAGAGTAGCCCTTTCGTTTCCGATCGTCTCGCGGTGAGACCTTGAATCGGGGCGTTTGATTTTTCTTTCTCGCGGTGAGATACCACCGAAGGCGAGGCTGCTGCACAAGCGTTATGACGTATCTCCAATCGGTAATTATTGCTGATTAACGACTTGCTGAGCCTGTTATCTCGACTACACTGTCCAGCAGGGACCCGATAGCTCGCAATTGCCTTCGATTTCGGTCCGTCGAGCTCGTCGATCTGACTCGACGTATCTTAACGAGCCCCAAAGGACCGGCATACCTCAATACGTGGTGAAGCATTTTAAATTCACTTTCACGTGTTTATTTTGCTCCGTGTTGTGCATGCGTTATTCGTTCGCTCGAGAAAACCACTTTGTAAGTCGATTCACATGTCTAATGAATAACAACGTTCAAATCTTCGTCCTCTTATATGTATTAACTTACTTCGCGTTATATACCATGAACGAAATATGTACGTCGACGAAGAGTAAAATGAGAAGTACAATCCGAAAATATACACCAGCTCTATGATAATTGTAGAAAGGCTGCTCGATAAACGAGATTGCACCGCGATTAAGGTAGTGACCGAGCGATAGAGTAGTCCCAAGCACCTTGCCTGGCTCGTCTCCTCTCTTCTATTTGTCTTCTTCGTCCTCGCGGTGAAGGGCCCCGCCTGGACTTCTCCTACTGCGGTCACTCTTTCAGCTCGCTCCTTTTTTTTCTCTCCCTGTCTTTCTGTCCCTCTCCTCTTCCCTTTACCCCTCTTTCTCGGCCGCATTTCTTGATGGCTTCTTCTTTTTGCCTCATTCTCGGTCGATCCTCCTCTCGCCTCGTCACTCTCTTCTTCATCGTCGAGAGAGCCCAACGACTTCCACGGGTCGACATGATTACTTATGGCAACTCCGGGGGAATATAACCTTCTCCTCCGAATGCCCCGCGCTCCTGTTTCCCTCCTGATAGAGAGAGATTAACGCCGTTATAAAGCGGACCCAGGTTTGTCGAGGCTGATCGATCATCAGTCGAGGTCGACGGCGGCGGCGACAACGACAACAACGATGACGACGATGAGCTGATCTCGCTCTTCGAGTTCCTCACATTTACGATAGGGGATTACTGTCAACCGGTGATCTGGTTGCGATACGTGCTCACTGTAATTATTCCTCGATGTTCTTGTTACGACTAAATCGCCCGCGGCGTCACGCCGGTCCGCGTGTATTTATTAATAATACCAGGAATAGCAATTGGGTATACATTGTATAAGATTTCATATGCACACGGAGCCATGCACTCGGCCGAATGTACACATAGAAAGTAGACGCTGCAACTTAATGGATCGGGTAAGACGGTGAGAGGCAACAAGATTTTTACCGCTCGTCTCCTCAACAAGAAGTTGTAATGAGTTTGTCGTTATGGCTAAGCGTTCCTTAGCGCATGCAATTAGTAAATCATCTGTTTGGTCCAGTCGGTACAGTTACTTGTCTCTTATCATTTACCAATCTCATTTCTCCAGAGCTGATTAAACGATTTTAAATAACAAAATTATTATCAATGTGGCTTTCAAATACATATTCAACGTAATATATTTCCATATCAAGAGAAGTAATATATTAGCATAGGTTACACAAGATTATTAAAATATTTATGTGATACGATTTATTAAAGCTTCAACTACAATTTATCTGAGCGTTATTTGTCGTACTATTTTGATAAATATAGTTGCTTTTACGTATTAAATTAACAACTCTCGTGTCTCTTTTTGTAAAATTCATCGGGACATCGCGTCGTAATTTAATCGGCGCCTTCTGGCACGTCGCCGTCGCGGTGAACGTTACACAGCAAGTTGAATTTCAGTAATAGCTATACCATTTTCTTGCACTATGCGAGCGAGCGGGGCTACCGGCTCAGAATCGGTGGAAAGCATTCCAGGCATTATCCTGAACACGCGCCACGTGGAGCGTGTCGCTCAATCAGCTTGAACAAAAAGTTAATAAGTATACGAGTCGACCGGTCGTAGGTAGGTAGTGACAAGTATGATACAAATACTGGCCTATAATCAACGACCGATTCTTATAACATTTGTTCAAGGCACAATCAAAAGAACCAAATTAAGACGCGCTCCATGAGAAAGATCGCAATTATTTCTTATTACTATCTCGGTATACAAAATTATGATAAACTATACTTTATCATCATTACGCGAAGAAAAAGCAGACGCGCGCGGATCAAACAGTAAATTTCGCTAAAGTAATAAAAGAAAATTTTAGTTTCTTTTTTTAAATGCTAAATATAACACACGTTTCACCTAGTTTATTTAAAAAAAAAACATGACAACGATTAATAATCTCTAGTTCAAGTATATGAATTTTTGTTAATTATTTCTTTTCTGATTCATAACTCAAAAAATTACATTTTTAATTGGATATACTAAAAGAAAGTATGTTTCTTTTAAACATTCATCCCTTAAATTCTTTCGTTAGCTTATGTTCTTTCAAATTAAACTCTCTCGATGCGATCATTCGAATAAATCACAGTCTTGTGGAATCCGTGTTACTTCAACGGTGTCTCGACGACGTTTAAATAAAACCGTAATTTACACGAGACCGCATCGCTATATTTTAATCGCATCAGTGGACGCAAAGCATAAAGGTAAAAACGTCGTCGGCCGACAACCATCTACGTGGCTTCCCTAAGAAACTATTATACCGGAAGCTGACAGGAGCTACGACGGGGAGGCTCCTGTACCGCTTCGTTCGTGCCGTGTATGCGCGCTCACGCTTGTACCAGGAACACCATAAGGATGGTGACTAAAGCACCGGTAATGTCCCGAAGACGAGTGGGTCTTTTTCGAT
The DNA here is from genome assembly GCF_001594055.1 of Mycetomoellerius zeteki. Classification (NCBI taxonomy): domain Eukaryota; kingdom Metazoa; phylum Arthropoda; class Insecta; order Hymenoptera; family Formicidae; genus Mycetomoellerius; species Mycetomoellerius zeteki. Next base: position 337,851 of record NW_017257150.1, read on the forward strand.
GTCGCCTCGCTGTGCTGGGTTCTCTCAGCAACAGTGGCCGTAACGATGGACATGCCACCAGGTTCAACCGTGAAAGAGAATACGCGACGTGCGCGTCGCGACAAAAACTGAAATGAATATGCGTATTCGGCACGAACGGTACCGCAACGCAACAGGCACACTATGAGTATTTAACGGCCGACGTAGTGAACGACAATGTAAAGTGTAAATGCAACGGCGTATATATAGTGGAATCACAGCGGAAAAATACAACTTTATAAAAATATTCTCCTAGGAAAATAATAATGTAAATATAAAGAGAGATATCTAAATTTATATTATTAAATGCAATTAATTTCTTGTACATATGAATAAAAATATACTACGTGTATAAATTATTACCTTCATCAACAAGCCATTTATCGACAAGTTTTTTATGACTAGAGAAAAATACAAGAAATATGTCTTGCGGAGTAATTGCTGAACGAGAAATAATATCTAAAGTGTTAAGCAAAATCAATCAAAAACTAAAACTTAAAAACTTGATTTTTTTGTTTAAAATTTTAAATATATTTGCATACAATTTATTTTGTTTAACAATGAGTATCATAATTACATTCTGATATTCCATCAATAATCTAAGCCTCAAGTTCTTTTTATATATGACGTCGTAATGTATAAATCTTTTTTTCTTTTAGCGATACAGTTTGCTAAAGCTTCGATAATCATTTTCTATTGCGTCTTGTTGCAACATTTTAATTACTCTCGAGATTTTAATTACAAGGATCGAGATAACACCAGCAAGATATTTAATATTCCGCAAGGTGCCGTAGATATTAGCTCTTACGACTTTCCGGAAAAGTTATCCGTCAACCATTCATAAAGTGTTCGATTCCGAGAAAATCTCGCGATGATGCCATCGTAATTCGCCGGTTTCGAGAAGTTGCATGAGTCGCGAAAAGAAAATATTTTATATCTCGTTTCTTGATATACGTATATCGTTCGTGTGTACACTATAAATCGATAGGAAACGGTAGAACAAACTATATCTTTATATTTTTCTGTATTATTCTTCTTATTATGTTATCTAAAGCCGTTTAAAATATAAACCAGAATAAAATATCAACAAACTGTGAGTGCAGTAAAAGTATTCGTATACACAAAGAAAATTTTTTTTAAAAAGCCTTATTTGTAGAAAATAGACATTAATATTAGCAATTTTATACAATGAATATGTTCTATTCTAATATAAACAAACAAGCTTCGCGTGGTCCCTAATTTTAAAAGCTAAATTTCTAGACTGTATGAATACTTTTTGTGCGTTCAAATAATCCCATTTTTCATTTCCATTTATTTTTAATTTAATATATTTTATTTAATTATATTACACATCTTTTTGACACAATAATTTTGAGAAATATACAGTCTATTTTATTCTTTATAAATAAATTACTAATTACCCAGCAAGAAATGACAGTCAATTAGACGTCGAATCGCCATCGAATTGATGTCGAACATTATCGTATTGATTTACTTTTTAAAAATAAAGTTTTTTAAAAAATATTTCCCCTGTACGAATATTTTTTGCACTGTACATATTAATGCTTCAATTACTTTCAAAAAACATGTTTCTTTCTATTTATCTTTTTATGAATTGATAATATTTTGTAACTATATATTTCTATGATTTTACTTCGTATAAAGTAATTTTATATAATATAAAATTTTAGATATTTTATATAATATAAAAATATACGCACATAGAGATCATGCTAACGTTTTTGCGCCACCAGCGGCGAATCATCAAGCTGTAACCAATTTCTCACCAGTAACTCACGCGTAATAGACAAAAAAACGCAAAACGTTACCGCGTCGACACTTCAAGAGATCGTAACTTCTTCGAAGGACAAGAAGTACCGTGTACTTCCTAGCAGGAAATTGCCAAGAACTTGCTGCTATTCTACGAAAACCTCGTAGCCAGATGTCACACTGCTTCAATCTTGCATCTGTTATTTTGCGAATTGTGAAGAATGCAAAAGAAAAAAAGTACCAGAATGAAATTCTCCACCCCGATGAACAATACATTCTTTCCGTCGTGCGAAAACAAAAACAAGAAGAAGAAGAAGAAGAAGAAACATCTTACGAGGGTAGGTCGCAGTGATCTGGTACCAAGGTGTCTACCATCTCGACTTCCACCGAAATCGGTAGCTCGATCGAAAAGAGAAAGCGAACGGAATGGCCATACGGCGAGATAAGAACTCACCGGTTAGAGCATTTGACGCGGCTCGCCTAATTGCGATCTCTCGATCGCTGTCGTTGCCAAACAAGGAAGTCGCTGCTATCTTATTGGCTGCCAATGCCTTGGTCTGACCCTTCGATACCGTGCTCTTACACGCTATCCACTCCGCGCGCCTTATATCGCGCTCCCGCTCCGGCTGAATAACTTCGCGGCAGTTCCACACAGTGAAATGACAAAGCACGCGACACTACAAATTAATCGAATTCATCGATATTTGTCACACATAACTAATACGCTTCTAAATTATATTATTAAGATATAATCATGTCAAATGGAAACTTCTTATACCTTTAGGATTACTGCGACTGTTTATCAAAATGTAAATTAACAAATATCGCTTTAAACGATATTTTTTTACAGTTGCTTGTTAATCCATATTTAGATATTATTTATTTATTTTTTAGATTAATTTAAATTTAGATTAATTTTAAGATTTTATACAAATAAACAATTTAAGATGCAAATATTTATTGTCGCTCGGCGTCGTCGTTATAACCCATAACCGAGAATCTTCTCTCACTTTCGCAATTGTTGATTCTCTCGTATTAATTAATCCTATTGAGATCCCGGTTAAGATATTATTGTCTCGCGTGAAGTTTTTGTTCAATGAAAAACAAACTGATTAAGCCGCCTCAACGTTTACACGAGGACCAAATAATTGACACAACTATCTCCGGTAGTTCACGATGTAAATTCAATTTTGTACATGCAAAATTAACATACTCAAAATGGCATAATCACATTACTATCGTTATGTATTTAAAGAAATTATTGCACACAACAACTTATGTAATAGAACATCACAAAAATAAAAAGTAAAACGAAAAGTAAAACAGATTTACGACAATTTTTCTTTTCAGATTTGCTAAGCTTTTTATAGAAGGAAATAAACACAGAATTATATTGATGAATTAGCTTTGCTTAAGAATTCAAAGAAACGTGAAGTTATTTACATGCAGCTATGTCCAATTAAATATTATGGTTTTGCTCTATTCCGTATAATGTGCACTTAACGTCTGCAGGAAGCGTGCATTTCTTAATTTAAAAACTGGTATCGAATTATAGGTATCTTTGAGCCGAAATGGATGCGGCGATGTGGATTAGATAATAAACGGATCGATTGAAAGTATAATCGCGGAACAGGTCTCGCGTTGCCGCGAGAACGAGGTGCCGAGCGTTTCCAATAAGCCGATAAATGTTCGTCAAACCGTATATCGAAAGCCAATCGATTATCGTCGCGAAGTATGCAGCCACTTGCGGCTAATTTAAACGAGTCCGGTGAGAAACAGGATCGCCCTGAATACCGTCTGTCACGGTCAACGATTCCGCGGCGATTTCCGTAATAGAAGCAAGAAGGCCGTACAAACGATCCATGCTGTTCATCAATCCTAAAACATGCGCTACGTCAGCGGGAGCCTTGCAATGGAGCGAAGAAATCCCGATGATCGCGATCACCGTTGAGACGATGTATAATCACCAATCATTATAAAACAAAAAATCGACGAAATCAACCAAGAGAGATCAACGATCGTCGATGGTTTAAAGGAAATAAACCGTGGTGATGCGATAATATAATTATAATTTGACTCAAGGAACTTCCTTAATATCCATCAAGCGAGCCATATATATTTATAGTTAACATAAATCTAGCAAGCCGCACAATCTGTGCTCCAAACGGCGAATTTACGAGTGGCGCTAACATGCATATGTTGGAGTATTATAATGCCGATGCATATACTGCAAATTCAAGTGTGTAAAAAGTGACTTCACAATATATTATTATATATTAGTGTGTAATTACTGATTAGTTTTCCGTGTAAAAACAACACACTGTACAAAAAAGGACTTACACATTTAAAAGTGTAATATAATATCATCTTTATACAAAAAACTATAAATCACACACACATATTGAAGTCACTTTTTACGCATTTGAATTTGAAGTGTGCATGTGCATTTAGTAAAAATTTCTTTATTATATTTAAGCAAAGATCTTTTACACAATCAATAGTATAGCCTACTATAGTTTAATTTACTTTATTTTACAAAATAAAAAATCAGTAAATCTTTACAAAGTCTTCTCGTAAATATCAGCGTGTGTGTATTGGACGACTCTGGATCGTACGGAATTTCGAATTTAGAATAATCGACTTAAGTGCACGGCTCACGCTTTCGAGTTGACGCAAACAAAAAATTCACGACCGTATGATTAGAATTAATTATTCAATATTATAAAATTCGAACACTAGTAATCACGAGAGCACAGCGAGTTGGAAAAAAGGAGCGGCGAGGGATCCGTCGAAAGATTGTTGAACGGTCGACACGGCAGCCCAAGATCGCGGATAAAGGGTTAACCGAGCAAGGTACAATTACACTTAGACGCCGCATGAAATCGCGCAGGTGTATACACTCGAGAGTGCCTAATTAAAGGTTTAACGACGACGATGCCTGCATTAGCACTCTCTAACCGATTACGATCGTCGCGATTGAATCTCCGTTGTGAGTCTTCGATGCGTATGTCAGTCGCGAAGAAACGCAATTTTGCGAAATTACCCACGTGGAAAATGTAATATACTATATACGACAAAATCACACAGATCGTCGAAGCATGTTCAGAGACCTAATTCTTCAAGCGGTTATTTTAGTTCATTGGTTACAGAAAGCGGTACTCTCTCGCGCGAATAGAGTAGTCGAGCGAAATGATGTGATATTTGGGAAAACGTGACACCGCTTTGAGGATATAATTGATGGTCATCGATCCTATGTTATATCCATTAAGTTAGTTATTATTTTAAAAAAAGCTTCACAACCATTACAGAGTTCACGTAAATTGAAAGTTATATTCTAGTATCACGATTATCCTGATTGACCCGATTTCCTTAGATTGCCTTATGCGTCGCAACTAATCTCGTCGAAATCATGCAGAAACCCGATAAAAGAGAAAGTCACGAAAATGCCGCGATAAATTACTATATTTCGTATTGTTTAACGTGATATTTCGCTAACGAGTACTCTCGTAACATCTGTGTCTTAGACAGGTGCGAGCGATAAGGAGTGAATTTCATCTCCGTGCCGTGGCAATTGAAGACCACCCTGAAATAACGCGCCGGAACCAACAACAAGCGGTTGATGATGGTCATTGCACTCGTGATTATGCACTATTGTGTAAACGACGCACGCGCCAGTAGTACATCCCATCTTCTTGTTTCCAATAAAATGCAACCGACTACTCCGTACCTAACATTTCATACATGATTTTCTAATGAAAACATGCAAATAAAGCTGCAGAGAAATGATTCTAAGAAATTAATTTTACACACAGTTTCAGATTAAATCTAAAGACTGTTATTATAGCAATTTTCGATAAAGAGCAACTTCTCTCTAAAATTTATTATTACCGCGCGCGGATGAGTATGGGACGATCTTTCAAAAAATTCATACTGCATCGTATAATTCTCGTAACTCGACTATAACAGCAGAAAGATCGGCTCAATTGGTAATCACGCCTGCTTTTCTTTTCTGTTCCGGCCGAGATATAATGATGACTGACGTAGTCTTTTTTTTCCTCTCGCAAACGCGCGCGCGGAAAGGACGAGCTTCTAGGAAACATACGTTGCACATCGTGCCAGGTCCCTCGTGGCCGAGTGAAATTATTATGAGAGCCGGTTACGTATGTAAGAGCCATGGCGAGATGGTGTTCGCTCGCTTGTCGCCGCCCCGAGCAACTAACCTTCCTGTTGTTGCATGACCTGTGCCTTCTTCAGCATCTCCTCCTCGTTCGCCTCCTCTCCGCCGTTTCTCCTTTTTATACCGTTCTCTCATCCGCCGAAGACACACACCGGTCTCTCTAACTTGTGCATGAAATACTTATTCGCGTAAATGTACCAGCGACACACATCGCAAGCAGACCTCCGAAGATGACGCACGCCCATTAATTATTTATCGGGCAAAAATCCCGATTATGCAAAAACGCTATGCATGCTATCTAAAAAACAGATTTTGACGCAAATTGTATGATTTCTTGTATCTTTCTGAACAATCTTGTTTAGTGTTCCCTTAATCTCATAATGAGTATTATAAAATTTTTAAGTAATCAATTATTTTATAATTTTCATAATTCTCCTAATAAGTCCTAATAATCGCTTTTTTCATTAATTGTTTAATTAATTTCGTATAAACTTTTCTTTATTAAAAATATCAGCTTTGCTTCACAAAAATCATAAAAATAGGAACTCTTTCTTACAAATTAAAGTTCAAAATGATCGGATCGCGCATGTGAAAAACTCCCTTTTTTCTCCTAAATAAATGAAAACATCAACTGTGTTGCGTGGAAAATTACGAGAAGGTACGCCACTGAACGCGAATGATCTCGTAATCAAGAAGGGTTGGCATCATTATTCGGGAACGTTTCATTGAAAGGCAGGTCTTCGTCCGGCCAACGTGCTCGTTCCTCTCTCGAGTCTCGAACCCGGTTATTCGTTCCTCGATGTCATCGGTGCCTTGGGCAACCATATCCTTCGCGCACACAGCTGACCTCGGTGGACCTCTAAGAAGCCCAACCCAGTCTACCAACCCACCGACCCACCAAGCCCACTATTAGTAACCTACTCCGTTACCGCCGACGATCAAGACGATTTCGATTCGCCGCTCGTCCGTCCTTCCTCGCGAGCGGCAACGATGCATTAAAGTAATGATACGTCGCGTCGTAAAAGAAGAACATGTAAAAATACTTATTTCACATTATTCCCGTACGAAACACCGGGCGTCGTGACTACCTGTTTTTTTAAACGCATTTCGTCGGTTATCTTAATTTACACGTGGACATAGTGCGAACAACGCAACAAAATTTTTATAACATCTCAAGAGATCGGTAAACTCGATTACAATAAGTTTCGTAGGACGAGTAACCATATTAGATTAGTAAATCGATCAATCGCGTACCGTTCTCCTGACAAATCTCCAAATGGATCTCGTGAACGAACTATCATACCAGTTCACCAAATTGGAGACTCTAGTTCTACCCGTGTCTGCGCCTTGACATAATCTTTATCGTGATCTGCCTTATGCAAATCTAGAAGTGCGTTCCACTTGATGCTCGCAACGCTCATAAAATCATTTCATCCTTGTTGTTCATTAAATATATGTTAAACAAAGACAAATAATACTCTCAAGCGATGTGAGCGTCAAATGGAACGCACCCTAAATCGTTATTAATTCACAGACTTCATAAAACACGATATATAAAAAATGACTGACAATAAAATTTTGTACCCATACTGAAAACAAACTTTGATAATTATAATTCAGCCTAGTTGGTTATATTCATCATGCTTTGGTGAAATAATTTCAATTCAATGTTTGGTATACTATATAACCGAATAAAAAATTAGCGTTTAATTTTACCAAATAAACGCTAATTATACTTTTCTAAATATTTAATAATTATTATATTATATCAAACAACTGATTACTATTATTATATTTGGTAATACTTACTAAATATAATACCAATATTTAGTACCGGTAAAATACATTTGGTAGTTATTACCAGACTTTCTTCTCAGTGCGTAAAAAGTTCAATTCGCGTTACAAATAGCATTAGATTTTACAACCGATGTTGTGTGCACGCAAATCCAGTTCTAACGTTGAAACACGTTTTTATGTTTCAGTATGATCAAAATTAATTACAGGATATTAATGCGTGACATGTTAAAGCAAATTTCGCTGCCGCGGCTCTCGCAACGTTGTGTGATTCGAGGACGAAGGTGAGAAGAGCACAGAAAATATTCATAAATCTATCCGACGCGCGGGATATCTTAATTATCCGTGTATGAAGTCGCTATATAGAGGATCAGCGGATCCGGCCGATTTCGACACGATAAATAACGATTTACCATGATAACGCTACTGCTTTTCTCTATAATTTCACGTTTACGTAAGCTTACTCGGCGTCGCGAAGGTAGCTATTAGCGATCAATTAATATAATACTGAACATATATCATCAAAAAGAAGCGCTACTGCTACATAGCACCAGAAGTAATATAACTATTTTTGCACACACGCAGCACCTTCCATTCCACGCATGATGTTACGATGGAATGTAAATTGTCTTGGACAAGTTCTATGCAACATATCATCGATTAACTATTCTATCATCGTGACGCAGAATCTCGCCATAAATAAGAACAGGAAGTCGTTGATAAATCCATCGATCGAATATATGGTATCTTAATTATCTCTTCGCGGACAATCTCATATACGTAGGGAAATTTATCTTTCTGAAAATATAGAGACCCTCAGCTTTTCACAAGAAGAGAGTTATTTTTTGTAGGCGCGCTTTTCAACATAACATAATATACGTCAATAGTCTATCTCATAACATCTCGGTCCGATTATCGTGTCGACACTTGCTATTCCCTCTTTGCTGCTCGCTTGTTGACAGCCGTTGAATTTATGTAACTAAAGCCTGTGTCACACTACGCATTGTGGACGCGAATTGAATTCGGATTGCGAACTGCGAATCGTTGACTAATCAATTAGATTGGTTGATCAATGATTTACAGTTTGCAAACTGGATCCAATCCGCGTTCACAATGTGTCATACTAATTATAAGTATGCATTGGGGAGACTAAGGATTGCAAATTAGAGATTAAAATTCAACCAGTCAAATCACTTTAATTTTAATCCATTTCATTTTGATTGGCTGAATTCTAATCTTCAATTCGCAATCCTCAATCTCCAATACGTAATGTGACTTTAGGCTTTAAAAAAGAGAATTGTAAACGTCAATACGAAAATCGAGCCGAGATATTCATCCGATGCCGATCACTGATATACGTTAACATTGATATGTTGTAAATGTCGTGCATAAAGAAAAAAATGTATCTTCTTATTTGCAAATTAAAAAGACAATCTTTGAAAAGGGATAATTATCTAAGAAAGATCTCTCTCATCTCCGGATAGTTCGAAGATAGCCGAAGGGCAAGAAGTAGTAAAACTTGATTTCATGATTTCGCATAAATTATCGGCAAGGGTATCTCGTGTGTGCACGCAGACGGTACGGAGAAAGGCCGCGCAAGAGAGAGAAGCGCAAGACGGGAAATATTAATAATCCCATTCACAGAGGCGTCCGATGTATCCCACATCTTTATTCTCGCGGAATTTGATAGCTCGGGGGAAGACTACGTCGGTTTTAGCGCCGGAGTTTCCGGATGTCTCAACCGTATGTAGTTCCGTTAAAGTGAACAGATCGAAATAGAATAAAATTTAACATTGTTTATTTATATCGTATTTTTTATTTCCTAATCATTAATGTACCACAAAGCACAAATCAAAATTAAAAAAAGAAAGGATCGCACACTAATCGTATGAAAAAATGGTTTCAATTCAATTGGTTGAGTCAGCACATCTCATAATCTACAAAATATCACAGTTTCAATCAATTCGACTGAAAGCACTTTTATCGCGTTATTAATGCGAGATTCTTTAATTGTGCGTGTCTACTTTTCTAATTAAGAGAATATGAAATACAAAATTGTTTATTTTTACAATAGGCTTGCAGGATATCCGTTTCCACGGAAGTGCATATGTTCGTCATCCTGCCATGGTACTCCCACGTGCGACTGCGGAAATATTGATCATGGTATTTGACCGCGACCCCCGATGCTATCGATATACGCGCTCAAAGAAACGACGCTACAGGCGACTGGCGTCGACTACCTCCTCAAGCGTACGACTCTCTCATTTACGTTTTATGCTTACATTTTGCGTCCTCGGTGCACAACACGGAGACCACGCGATCGTTATCCGCGAGGAGTTTGTTGCGAGCGCGCCTTTATACGTCGCGATTTTCTCGGATACGGTGTGGGATTCTTAAGGCGGATAACAGGATGCGGAGTATTAATCATTTCATTCACCTGATATCCGCGATCGTTTATACAGCCCCGTTCGCTCGCTAACCGGCGACGCGCGCGCGATCAAATGCAAACGGCCGCGATCAGATGCAACAGAGTAATAAAATTTTCACGATTCCGCGCGCATGAATAAATTATAGGGACGGGGCAGTCGTGAGTATACCCGACGATGGATACAAATAACGGGCGTGTCTCTGCGAACGACATTATTTGCATCGTTTTAATTCCGCTCTCGGTAGTGCGCGTCACTATAAATTGGACGATAAAGCGCACTCTCGGGCCTCGGATCGACGCGGTTCAAGAGGTCATAAACGCCAAAGTTAATAAGCCGGTGATATGGGTGAAATACAATAACAGCGTTCTAACGGTGCGATTTGCATATCAGCGTAGCGTTGGAACAATGCGCGAACTGCTCTTGTCGGCAGCCTGCTTACATATACGATCGTTTCCTAGTCGTCCTGATAAAATATCACCGCGATATACTTGTGCACCTCGTAATACAAAGAACGTATACCGGATAAAAATGATTCTGCTCTAATCAGGTTACATACGCTGAGAGAAAAATTCTTGGTATTTGTAACTGTAATTAAGTGTTACTATAATTATAATTATTAGTACTATAATGTTAGTAATAATAGGTATATGCATAGTTCTAGCGACAAATACGTATAACAATTGGCAACTGAAAATAATTATTATTAATATAATTACTACAAAAATGGTTGCAGTTACTATAATTTAACTACAATTATATTTTATATGGTTATCCGAAAAAAAATAACTATAAATTACAGTTAAATTTTAGTGATAATTAGAATTATATTTCAATCCTTGCATACTCAACTGCAATGTAAATAGATAGTTCTGCAGTATCAATGTCCGAAGTCATTCTTATGATAATGAATATGTAAGAAGAAGGAAGAAAGAAACTCGTAGAGTATTAAAAAAAGGAAAGAACAATAAACTCATTTTCCTTCTCCGATATCTTAATTCCTCGAAGGTGTTGAAGGGGTCATGTTACAAGTTCAGCTTCTACTTCGTCGTGAGTTCCTGAGTTTCTTGCTCCAGAAGGAGAGGAGAAGACTGCGCATAGCTGACACCGACTAATGGTCGACCGAAGTCTCGCAAAGGGTACGCGATAAACTTGACTGGACACTAGTAAACTCGTTCCATTTTCTCGTTTACACGTGGCCGGCAAGACGTTTTGTCCCGCGAATTGATCGGATATACAAAGCCAGGAAGATGCGAGGTGTCGGGTCAGTCGTTAAGAGAAACCGGACCCTGGCCGATAACTTCGATGAACCGCGGCGATTCGAGTACTCGCCGGAGATCGACCTTTTTACGCGAGCGACGACCTGCAGCCTCCTTCCTTCTGCCGGATATCCCGCAATTTCAATAAAATCATCGTGTGTCAGTTTCGAATTGATTACTAATAAAGCGACCTGTTCAAAGTGCGAGAAATAACACGTTAAAAAGCGATATGAAGATCTGGACAAGATAATGCTTGGATAAAACGTGAAATCGGATTAAGTAACAGGGAAGTGTTCTCAAATCCACTGAGGTATTCGCTCCGCTTCTTTAAAGCGTCTCAGCAATGATGTACCGATAAACAATGAAAATTATCGACTCATCGTTTCTCGGGGGATAATGATAAAGCCGCGAGAGGGTTCTTTCGCTCCACTTTATATTAAGACCGCATCATCCGCCTGGTCTCCGTTCCGCAACATCCGTATCAACACCGCGTCGGCCAGCC
>NW_017257150.1:349832-354958 GCF_001594055.1 Mycetomoellerius zeteki
CTCACGATTGCCTGGCCGATAACGCGTATATCCGAGTAAGCATCAGAGTCTCGAGATAGCACCACCATCTGGGGCACCATCGCCCGTAACATCATCCAACCAGACCGGGCAGCATCCATTACCCAAGACCTGCCTCGTTGCGTATTGTATTGCACCGGGAGATTCCGGCCGCGCGCTGTTCCTTCTGCGTTCCCTCGTCACGAAGAGCGCTTTATTAATGTCTCTATTCGCGACGTCCGCGCACGGATAGACGCATTATTAACCGCCGAAGAACGTCGTGAACTCGCGCCTTCTCTCGAACGCACGACGTTTAAATCGCGTGTCAATCACGCAGCGCGAATAAGTGCGCGCGCGCGCGCGGACGTGCTCCAACTTTCGCCCCATTAATTGTGTTTATCGTTCTGAATGTTGCGCGTGTTACGAAAGCGCGAACGGAACAATCCGGAATGCAGTCAAAGGTGTGTATAGGTATAATCCTGTCTAACGGATTATTCATCGCAAAGATCGCGGCTGTCGCAATTAGCATACAAATGCGTTGCACATGCAGGAATATTTCGCGACTGATTTGTTGTAGAACGGTCGCTTTGACATATCGCCGTTTAGAAGCGTAACGCGATTATTTAGCGTTGTGTGTCAATAACGAAAGTAAAACTATATTGCTAGAACTCTGCTACCGTTGGCGGAATTCGCGTCAAAAGACTCGTAGCGTTATGAAAGCTTTTGGAGAGAGATTGAAGTAATAGAGATCCTTTAAAGAGATTGCTAATAAATACACGGTAAAATAAATCGGATGTTCACACTTTCTACAAACAATTTGTAAAAGGCGGAAGATGCATGATTTGTTGTTTGTTCAACGCGACGTACAATATTTCTCATTGCGTCGTCCTCGATCTATCTGGTTTCGTTGTGCGCAGAAGCTGCACATCAGTAGATCGTAATGCAGATGCATCGCGTGCTACCTCGAGATGCGATAGGGAAGACACGTTCTCGGGACGATTGATGAATGATTATCGTAATTATGCTCGCGATTAACGGGTTCGGGCTGGATTTGCCTCCCTGACGCAAGTGCGCTCATCTAAAATCACTAGTTAAACAAAGTACCGCAATTTGTACCGCCAGTTTAGCTCAAAACGCGTCTATTCAAAACTAAATGCAATTATCCTAATCTTTGTTAGGTTAAATCCGTACCAGATTAGAGATTGAAATTGGATTAGAATTTAACAATCAAAAGAAACCAATAATATCAAGTAATTTACGTAAACTTTGCTTTGATTTCTCAGATTCCAACCTTATCTCAATCTCAATCCCTAGCCTGATATCTAAAGGCTTTAGAATAATTGTATTTGAAATGTAGATAATAGTTACATTAAGTGTGCACTATCTGACGTCATTTTGACACATTATACTAAATTGCGATACTTTATTTATTTAATGACTTTATGCTTATCTATCTTGTAACGTTAATGGAAAGGAAACTTTTTAACCTAAGTAGAAAAACATTTGAATAAATTGACTGTCCAGAAACTGTCTAGTTTTTACTATTTTGAATTTACTGAACAGTAACTATCCAATAACTGGCCAGAAATTTTAATTAGGTGAAACTGGTCAGAAACTAGCTAGAAACTAGCCAAGTCAGATGGACCAGTAAATAAGAGCTAGTAAAACTTTTGACCAGTAAAACTCGGAATATTCTTATTGTTATTTTCTGAACAATATAATATTTCACCGATGTCGAATTTACGCCACCACTGATTCACGGGGAGTCTTAAACATTAATCCATATAAGTTACAAACCATCACAAATATCGTACGCGCATGCAAAAACAAGAAAAAAAAATCAAATGACAAAGTCGTTATATTATCCCCTTATAGGTATGAATCTCGTAACTCGTAAAACTTGAAAAAAGTTCATTGTAAATCAAACGTCTGAAAGAATTCCGCACATACGTCGGAAAGGTGGATGCAACGCGATTCTCGAGTAACATTTATTTCTTTACGCCATAAATCTCGAAAAGGGCAACAGGTGAAGTCAATCATCTTGCCTAATCGCTAAACATACTCGACGCTCACGAAGAATGGTGCTCGCAGCTTTCTTCCGAGAAATGATTATCCTCATTGCGAACCTTCTATGGATATCCTGGTAGCATATAGGGTCAAAGCTCATCCGCGCTACCTACCCCATCGTGCTTCTTACTCTGGCAGCTCGTCTATCTGGAGTACGTCACGATACCTTCACCGTCGGAAAGCGGCTATCGATTTTTCGATCGCCCGTAAAAGCCGCCGTGAAACGAGCCGCGCTCTCGATTTCGTGAACGAGCGAACGAGAAGCTGCCCCCTCGCGAACCCGCGCACGCGAGAGAGGTGTATTGAAATTCTCTGCCTCTCCTCGAACGCGGAAGGTGAGCCTCATCGAAAGTGATTTATACCTGCACGCTTTGCGATTAATCTCCGCTCCACGATTGATTTTAATGTCACGATAATACTCGGCAGGTTACGCTCCGCCAACGATTTCGCGTGTTTGTTTCTGCTCCAGCAATTGCGTTGCTGTTATTTTTCGCGCCTACGTCGTTAGTAATTAGGACATGTGTCGATTAACAATGACGTAAACGTATGTTTTAACGTCACGTTGACGGAATCGCGTGAAAAGATGGATATTATACAGATCTATCGTGCAACTTTAATAACAGATATTAACGTTTCCGATAAGAAATCTGAGGATTAAAACTTTCTCCTAAATATTTTCAGTAGATAAAATACATTTTACGATTAACTTAAAGTAAACTCCAAGTAAATTTTATGCTGTATACGCGCTAAAGAAAAATAAAAACATATATACGCGTCGATAGTCAATTTAAAGTATTGATGTATGAAGACATATCAGCAAGAAAATAATCAGGTGGACAAAATTTACGAGACATTTATCGAAATATGCCTATAGCGAGAAATCAATGAAGACGAATATGGGAATAAAAGCAGCGACAGGTGGAGGCGCGGATCTTCTAAAATACGCGTAACTTCACGCGTTAAGCGCTACCGCATTCAATGATAATGGGAAAAATACGCGGTTGTAAATAACCACGGCTACTCGCGCGAGGAATCCTCATTAGCATCGTAACGTCGACATAAGTTATAGCTCTTAATAATAGAGGCGTCCCTAGACTATGGCGAGAGGCGAAAAAAATTCGCCACGTTCCGTACGCAGGAAAGATGGAAACAGACTCGTAAGAATCTTCGAAGAGAAGAACGATACACTCATGGCGGAGCATGAAATACGCCAATGTTCTACGATGACATCTAAATTTACTAAATTTGCGTTTAAAACGTACAATATCTGTTTTTATGAAATTCAAACCGGAAAGAATACTAGAGACTAAAAGCGTCTTTAAAAAAGGCTTAAAAGATTTAAATATTTTTTCAAGTTTATCTTTAAAATTTTTCTGTTATTTTATTTCAAACGGTAACGAATAGAAAGATATTAGGAGAGACTCTCGCCAGGATAAACGAGCACGAACGAACAAACGCCATCGTCACGCCGCGCCAGGGAGCGCGTTTCGAACGCTGGCCCCGCTACGTAAGTATACGACGAAGAAATAATGAAAAGCCGAGCGATAAATAATGCATCGGCTACCGCGGGAGGCATATAACTCATTCCACGGGAATATAGCCCCCGTATCGGGACCCGACACCGTCGGTTCACCGCCGCCGCCGTCTCTCTCTCTCTCTCTCTCCTCCCTCTCTTTCTTTCTTTTCCTATTTCATATTATATATTATTCACATAAATACTAGATGATAAAACAATTGGGGTTCCAGTTCAGACTTACGAATTATGCTTTATGTACTTATGGTTTTTAAATTGCCTTCTCCGGAAAGTACATGATTACGAACGTGACTTGCTGCTTACAGACCCCTTGTTTCCGTCTACTTGTGTTACATGCAATTTTAAGCTTCATTAAATGAATAATCTCTTAAGATTCATCCTCGATGTTTATTTGGGATGTTGTAGTGACTGGTCCTGCGAACGATCGAAATAAATCTTGCTTTCTCGTTTCAGGTTTCTTCACTGGTAAATTTTCGGCCTCGGAAAGGGCGTTAATTATGGCGTAATGAGTGGCACACGTTCGACTAATTGTTCGCGTGTTGCGATATCAATTCTGTGAATTTTCACGGTGAGTTAAATATCCGTGAGATCTTATCGTACCTTCGCACCTGGCAAAACGACGTTCAGGGTTAAGTAAGCGTAGCCATCGGTCAACACTTCTTTCAGCCACTTCTCAACAGCTGGGGAAGCAATTAAATGGCATTAGAAGGCAAAAGAAGAGGAAAAAGAAGTAGTACTACATTGGAAGTCCGGCGGGAGATCGGCACGGCGGGGACGGGCCGGTGGTGGTATAGTGGACTCATGTCAGATGTTAATTAAGGCCAAGGAGCGGAAAACGCTGGTCTCTCCTGCGAAGGGTGTCGCAAGCCAAGAAATAGCCGGTCTTTCTGCCCCACCACTGACTACCACTACCATCGGCGGCGGTGGATATACCGGGGAGAGCGTGTGCCAGGATTTTTATCCTGCGGGAATTAACGACGGCTTTACAACCTACCGGTTGTCCGTCGTTACGAGGTGGCCTATGCTCGGATCGCGATCACTACTCGGTTGGCTCTTGGCCACCGACTTGGCGATTGCCTAGCCGGCCTGATGGTGGGGAATAAAAAAAGACGAAACGAGAAGGCAGGTCAGGAACACTGCGGAGCAATTGCGTCACGGAAATCGATGCTCCACCGCGGCAATGTTCCGACCACTAACCAAACGGAATTGGGCTAAACGGTTGTATGATGATGGACGTAACATCGAGGATGATGATTACGGAGCGTCTCGAGCATGTAACCCGTTTAACGTCGCAACACTGACTTGACATTGATCATGGTAATTGTGCGAAATCTTAGAGCGAGTTCGGTTGGGCACATTAATGTTCACTGATGCATATTAAAATCGTTATACACTGATTTAATTTGAATGTAAAAGTGAAATGAAAATATTTCGAATTATAAAATATATATTTTACCTAACGGCACAATAAAAGGTATAAAGATTTCGTAGTTAACTCGTTTCTATACACTGAAAAAAAGATTGGCTG
>NW_017257151.1:0-477 GCF_001594055.1 Mycetomoellerius zeteki
GTTAAGTTATTTCTGAAATCTTTTATATGCAATAAATTTGAAACCTTTCAATTGAGTTATCTCTGAATCATTTCACATAAAATTTTTTGCAAATCTTTCAGAGTTTATAGTCGTTTTTAACATCTTTCATATGCAATAAATTTAGAAACAATATATAAAAATCTGTAAATTACATTAATCAACAAAAAAATTTGGGTCAAATTTAAATGGAAATATATACAGGGTGTTTTAAACCACCCGTACACCCCTTTTATCTCGGAAACAGAGCATTTTAGAAAAAAATTTTTCAGACAAAAGTTATGGGGTCCTAAATGATCTATTTAGTAATCTAATCAGCTTGACCTTAGGTGGCGTCACCAAGGTCAGAGCAATGTCACTTTGAATTTTTTAAATGGAATCCCCTGTTTTTTATTGCATATTCTTGTAGCACATCATTTTCCAGAACACTATAACCCAAAAAAATCATAAAAATGAAAA
>NW_017257152.1:0-307 GCF_001594055.1 Mycetomoellerius zeteki
ATATATGAATGTATTATTTGAAACATCTAACCTTGATCGATTTGGCATTCTCATCTTTGACATATTAAATATTTTGGCAGGAATTCAGTCACCTAAAAAAAGAATTATTAGACAAAATATATTTTATTGGCATTTTTTATAAAAATTATTTTTTGTTTGAAGTAACAATACGAAAAGTATTAATTTTTAAAATATTTTTTATTTTAAACATATGTATCCATAATTATGAAAATGGGTGTGTCTAATTGTAAGTAAAAAGTCTTAAAAATACCCATAAATTATTATAATTAAATCTGATGCAATACAA
>NW_017257153.1:0-344 GCF_001594055.1 Mycetomoellerius zeteki
AACATCCGCAGATCTTGAGACAGCACTAACCTTTGTTCGCGACTTTGTCCTTGATCGAGAGCAAACCTTGTAACGGCTTTAAAGTTGCCAACCTCCTTCTAAGTTCCTTATTTGTATGATCTTCAAATAGGTTGCGTGTCCCAAGGACGCTTCGGCCTCAAAACCAAGGAGCAAAAGGAAAAAACTGGCCTTGTTTGGCGATACACCGCTTCTTTACGTCTTTTTTTAAAAAAGAATGTCCGGTAACGGAACAAAGAGAACTCTTCTTCTTCTATGAATACTGCTCGTCTTCTGTGCAGTAGCAACAACGCAGGCGCAGAGCGCGACCCGAGCCGAACGGCTCC
>NW_017257153.1:489-961 GCF_001594055.1 Mycetomoellerius zeteki
TTTCATCTGCATGTTATGCGGAATCTACAATAGAAGTCGTAGACGGTCATAGGATCTTAAGTCGTAAATAATTGACCAATCACAATCGAATATGAGCAAAATAATCAACTATGAATAGTTAATTTCCTAAAATTTAAGACCCTATGACTATTCACGTTTCCAATATATTGTAAACTCCGCATTAATCTGATATATAAATCTTTAATTCATTTTATTAATAATTTTGTAACAACCTAACTTTTTAAGCGCGGACGTAGCTCGTCGGGGCCTTTCGGCGCGGGGCTTTAAAAGAGGTTCGAGCAGGAGAGGCAAGATGCAGTTACGCGGGCGATTGATTAGAATGAGCACAGGCGCGGTAAAAGTTAACAACTATCTTTATTATGACATAGACAAAATGCACTATTTACACATGACAGAACAAGTAATTATATACATAGAAAAGATAACGCGCGGACGATGATTTGATTGACAA
>NW_017257153.1:1927-4677 GCF_001594055.1 Mycetomoellerius zeteki
CATCCGATGGAAGACCGATCGGGAACGATGCTTTTGCGGGTGCATCGTTACAATTTATTAATATTATAGAATGTCTATTACATTGCTCCAAAAAAAGAGGGAAGTAATCAGTCTCTCGCTAGAGGAAAACTTTTTGATAGAGCAAGAAATCTGAAAGACTGGATGAGAAAGAAAAATCTTCTTCCACAAGAGTTAAAACATTTAAACAGAATGATTATAATAAATCTGTCACAGAAACAGGTATTCTATTTCTCTGTACAAAAATAAATTATTTTATGATTTGTGTAAAAAATAAATTATATAAAATGCTATTTTATTTATTATTTTTCTAACACATTTACTGTTTCTTATGTAGCTATTCTAATGAAGTCCACAAATAACATAGAAATAGCTTTAAATTGGCTGAAAAATTTTCATGAACCATGGAGCAAAGTAGAGGAAAAATGGGCTATAACATCTAAGTACAAACGAGACGTATTGATAGCTTCAAGATCTCAGGCTAAAGAGCGACGTACAGAAAATATTAAAGCTGCAGCTTATTTGGATGAGCACAAAGTTCTTCGTCTCAGTCATGGTTATACATTAGTAAGAGTTTTTGTTAATAAATTTAATATTGCTTTGTAAACTATGTTTTACAGTACCATAAATCTCTGTATAAACGAAAGGTTACACATTGAGCGTTCTTCTGTTTTATTATTTATATAGATTGAAATAGATTTTGCAACATCTTGTCAACCTGGATTAGAGGATGCATTGATAAAAAATTGGCAATCGTTTACTCACAAAATTGATTTTATTTTAAAAAATACTTCTCAATCTGTGAAAGATCCTGAAGGAAAAATGTTGCAGCAGCTTTACTTAGAGACTACCAATATAGGTACAACTTTATATTATATGTGTGTGTACACACATACGCGCGTGCATATGCAGGCCTTAAATAAAAATTACAGGAAAATTTTATGGATATAATTGACATAATTAGAATGTGAAAAGAACATATTGCTTTATTTTTATTGGTTTTAGTTAATTGACTTTAAGCTAATTGTCCAATTAATTATTATACCCGTTTGTATTACCATTGTAAATTAATTTTAATCTCGATTTAACTTATTTATCTTTGTCTAGTCCAAAAAATTAAAAAAAGATAAAAGGTAAATAGAATTGAGAATACAATTAATTTTACATTGGTGAAACAGATCTTTAATATATATTATATTTTATGTATAGAGTCAAAACATATTCTGCTTATACAATGCTTACCTTCACTGCTACCTCCAAGTAGGCAGGTGCAGCTTGGCAAAAAAAAATTTAAACCCACAATTAAAGAAAGCAGAGATGCTTTTATTGCTAATGTTAAGGTAAGTTTTGTTAATATTTAACATTTTTAATCGTTTATGTATTTTAAATCAGTTAAATAACTTCATTCTTTAACAGATTCCTGGCCAAGTTCTAAATTTCATAGCAGAAAGACGTGAAAAAATATGCAATCAATTTGGACGATTTGCTTCCGTACAACCATATATTTTATATGTTGGTAAGGAACCAGATGTGATAGATGAAATACTTGTTGTGATTGACAACTTCTATTACAAATTAGAAAGTTTCCAGCAAGCATTGGATGTGTGCTTCAAAGCCTTTTTTGTTTTAGACATAATTTTTACTGCCCAATGTGATTATATATGGTTACTTATTCAAAAAGCTCTTTATGGCTTTACAACAATAGATGACGTAAACATTCTTAAAATAACAAGTTTCTTAAAAAAACTTGAATTAATGGATAAGGAAAACTATTTGTTTAGGAAACTTTTCACTGTATTTTTAGCAGTCCTATTTTTTTAAGAGTTCTATCTTTTTTTTCATTACATAACCGTCGTAATTATATAAAAGTGACTGCAACTTATTGTGATATTAAACTATACAGAAATGTAGTTGCTAAAACATCATACTGAGAAGAGTGTTATTTACCCAGTGAAAAATGGAAAAATTTTTTTAAATTAAAAACGTCGAATGCGTCGAATAGACATTGATTCGACGTCTTTTCAATTGTTTCTCGTAGGATATTGTTCAGCATATTGTGATCAACATCTATTCCTTTTTTAACTTTCTTTAATAATTTAATTATATTATATTTAGTAGTAAATGTTCTTTATTTGAGATAAGAAAAGACTATCTAACATTTTAATTGAATTTTGATTGTATTCATAGGTCAGTGTGATGTTCATCTTTAAATAGTCATTTGTAATGTAAGTATAAAATTGCGCATATATGTTGTTTTGAAAAATTTATAAAAGAATTTATTCTTCATAGTACTTAAGTTCGTTAAATATTTTTACCATGTTTGTATGTTTCGTTTGTAATGCATCTTTTCAAACATGTGACGTTCTGATGGCTCATATTAAGAGTAGTAATACTAGGCGGGTTCTAACCCATGGGGCTAGAGGGGAATGCGGGGCGCGGGGGGTACTCGGCGGCGAGGGGAAACGGAGCGCGGGGATTCTTCAGAGGTGGGGGTATGACGTCACTGGGCGAGCGGGAACGGGGCGCGGGGAAGGTCCCAGAGTCGCCGGTACCGCTGTTTACTTAGGACCCCTTTTTATTTTATTTTTAAGATGTGGTTTTTTTCACCACCCTCACCCCCGTACCCACCCAAAAATTCGTCAGGATATTATGTGGTAATGTGAAGGAAAGATGGAAAATAAATAATTTTATCCAGTTAAATTAAGTAATATTATCCAATTAATACATTTATT
>NW_017257154.1:0-8350 GCF_001594055.1 Mycetomoellerius zeteki
ACTATAACTAAAAATATCAATAAACGGTATATGCTCGTGAATTTAACCTGTTCATTTCTAAAACTCAGCTTTTTCGATTTCATATATGTAGGCTGTGTTCCAAAAAAATTTAATTTAAAAAACTTTGTAATTTTTTGAATATTATTTTTTTCGAGGTGTGGATTAAGAATATACATATAATTATTTAAATTACAAAAAAATGTGTGTATATCCAAAATTATTTTTGGCTCATTAAAGTTAAATATTTATTTACTATATAATTATACATTTTAAAATAAAATTTGATAATATGTATATATATATATAAAATATTTGAACGTAAAATAAAATTTGTATGACATTTATAAACGTATCATTTTGTGTGTGTGTGTGTGTGTGTGCGTGCGTGTGTATAATATATTTATCACGAACTTATTGTTAATATATATATTGCTGCATGTGGTTCTATCTTTGCTTGTTCATTGCAGCATTGCGCAGACTTCATTAAATCATTATAAATTCTCCATGTACCGTGTATTCTTCTGATGTATGCTATGTAATGTTGACTAGTATACGCGTTTACACCGGCCAATCTAAAAATTCAATATAAGGCTATATATAATAATATATTATATAGACATTTTATTATGCGAGAGTAAAATTATCTTACTCATAAATTACAATTCATTGTGTGCGTATATTTCCATATTTTCTATCACTTTTTTTCTATTACCTCTATATTTTGTTGTTATAGAAGATTTCTATTCAAATAGCTATAATAAAATTATTTTTTGTGCATCCAGTAAAATTAAATGTATTTTATTTCTTATTTATATACAAATTGTTGTGTAAGTTTTATTTATTAGAAATATAGTTTTAAATAAAGGCGCAAAAATGTATCATACCTATATTCCTGTTTTAGAATATTTATTGTTATAGGAAAATCTTGTAATTGACATCTAATGCCTGCCTTAGCATCCAAAGATACCCGAATGTCAAGTTCAATATATAGATGTAAATTAAATTTAACGTATTCAGTGCGGCGTCCAGGACATCCAGATCGTTGACATTTAACATTCTTTATTTGAAAATTGTGATGAAGTGCTTCTTCCAAGCACATGAATCCCTTTTTATGAATTATTTGATGATTAACACCAAGTACTGATATATTATGTATCTCTTTTTGACATTCATGTGAGGAACATTCAGATATTTTATTGACGCATGGTTGATCTTTAGTAAGACTTGTCCACATCACAGCAATATTATTATATGCGTCTATGATATGCACATTGCCAGCTTCTGTTGTTGGTAACTTTAATTCATTATTATTATTTAATAACAATATAATTCTCTCCTTATAAGTAGTGGTATTTACACCGTTATTTAAAATTAATTGACAAAATTTTAGAAAATTATTATTCGAATTACTTATATAATTAAAATAATTTTTATTTTCTAAAGCAATAAATGTAACAATTTGGGCAATCGAATCAAAAGGACAAGTATTTCGAATTTCATATGTAGTTCCATTGATTTTCAATGGTTGTGAGAAAGAACCATTTCGAAGGAAGAATTTTTTTGTTGATTTTTTTAACTTACTGTTTTTAATATATTTTATTTCCGGATATGGCTTGAAATATTTGGATTTTCTGTTAGTAAGACTGTTAGGTGATTTTGTACATTCTGATAATTTGATATTTTCATTGATTTCTTCACTTTGTTGTAATAAATGTGTTTCAATTTTACCTTTATTCATCCAATTTTCAAATTGATGCATATCTTCATTGTTATCAATTTCCTTATCAATATTATTATTTGTATGAATAGTTTTTATATTATTGTCATAATGATTAATATTTGAAACATTATTGTTCATATTAGAAGTTACAATAGCAGCAGATGCTATTTTCATAGTTCCATCAATGGATCGTAAATGCATCTTGATAAAGGACCCCGCAGAATCCTTATGGGAAATGGCTTTCGGCTAATTTTTTTAAAAATTTGATATGTTGTAGTTCTCAACACGTAGAACAAAAGTGTCCATGGCCCCAAGGTCCGATCACGGGTAGTTTTCGAGATACACCTCTCCAAAGTTGGACTTTTCGTACCTTATTGCAGCGTAATGCGGGTGCAGTCGATGTCGATGTACGATGATGCTTATGATTAAAGTGGGCGTACAGGTGCTTGCTTGCTTGCTTTTGTGTGTGTGTGTGTGTGTGTGTGTTTTGTGTGTGTGTGTGTGTCAGCAGAGATAAGGACCCCACGGTTCGTCACTCCCGCAGTATTTTATGACTCCAAACCCTCTCTACTGTGTGTGTGTTTTGCGTGTGTGTGTTGTTTGTGCGCGCGCGTGTGCGTGTATGTGTGTGTGAGAGAGAGATATGTGTGTGCACATTATTCATCAATAATCGCAATATTCTAAGGATTATGTGGAATTTCTCGGTCTGCGGCATCCAATACGGTATTGAGCAATGACATGTCAGGGTATTTGATGTTTTCCTGATGTCGTGCAAAACCTAGGTACCACAAAACGCTGGCAACGTGTGCACATGTACCTAGAGTACGAGCTCCAGACTGACACGTACAATAATATCCATTAATTGGCTCATTAGGATTGTGAGCAGCATTCTCATCATCCCTATTATCAGTCTCGTATGAAATGAAGATCTGATGTCTTGTTGCATTACGAAATCTGGAATACAACCTAATTCTCAGAAAACCTGGCTCATTGAAATGTTGATCAAGTTGAAATTCCTCATCATTATCTCTTAGTAACTTATCTTGGATATATGAAGATGCTAGATTTATTTGATAAATGCCCACAGTCAAATCTTTCAGGTAATTCAAATCAAATATAGGGAAATCTGCCACGTCACAATAATTGAGCCGTCTCCATTGGGCATTTCTTAGTCGCAAGTTATCTACCTCTACTCTCGCTTGTACGACATTAGGAGTTGTCGATCTCTGTAGCATTTCTCTAGCAAGCTCAGGATCTGCATTTTACATTTGAATAATAGGATGATACCTGTTTAGTATAGCTCCAGCTATGCGATAAAATTCATTAAGGTTTTTTGTGTGCTGGAGATTTATTGTTTATGCTAAGAACTTGAAAACTGACCTCAAGTGGCCATTCCGTGCTTCGACTACCCAACGATTTTTTGTGACGATACGTGAATCATTCGCATCTTGCGTTGAAAGTTGCCTTTGTCCGCGTTCAAGCAATGCAGGCATCTTGTGATCAATGCCTAAACGCTGGAGTAAAGGTATTGCATCACGATAACCTCTATCCACCAAAACGATGTCACCATTCTGAAACCAGCCTTGTAATGTTTCTGCATCTCTCTCGAATTCTTGACAAAGGATTTCGGCATCATTATTCTGAGCATCAGAGAAATAGGGACCAAAAATCGTTAAAATGTAACCATCGGAAGCTACAATTAAAGTTGGTTTAACGAGATGACGATGTTTGTGAACGGAATAGGATTGACGTAAAACCCGAAAATTGTTACTTTTATGTATATACGCGTAGGTACTGTCAATCACAGCGATAGCTCTTGGTTCTTCGGGTTGAGGATTATACAGTTCATTTGCAAACGCCGTCACATGCTGCATAATAAACTCTTGCCTTGTTATTGATTCGGATCCAATGTTAGTCGGGACGAATCTCTGCAAAATGCAGATCCTGAGCTTGCTAGAGAAATGCTACAGAGATCGACAACTCCTAATGTCGTACAAGCGAGAGTAGAGGTAGATAACTTGCGACTAAGAAATGCCCAATGGAGACGGCTCAATTATTGTGACGTGGCAGATTTCCCTATATTTGATTTGAATTACCTGAAAGATTTGACTGTGGGCATTTATCAAATAAATCTAGCATCTTCATATATTCAAGATAAGTTACTAAGAGATAATGATGAGGAATTTCAACTTGATCAACATTTCAATGAGCCAGGTTTTCTGAGAATTAGGTTGTATTCCAGATTTCGTAATGCAACAAGACATCAGATCTTCATTTCATACGAGACTGATAATAGGGATGATGAGAATGCTGCTCACAATCCTAATGAGCCAATTAATGGATATTATTGTACGTGTCAGTCTGGAGCTCGTACTCTAGGTACATGTGCACACGTTGCCAGCGTTTTGTGGTACCTAGGTTTTGCACGACATCAGGAAAACATCAAATACCCTGACATGTCATTGCTCAATACCGTATTGGATGCCGCAGACCGAGAAATTCCACATAATCCTTAGAATATTGCGATTATTGATGAATAATGTGCACACACATATCTCTCTCTCACACACACATACACGCACACGCGCGCGCACAAACAACACACACACGCAAAACACACACACAGTAGAGAGGGTTTGGAGTCATAAAATACTGCGGGAGTGACGAACCGTGGGGTCCTTATCTCTGCTGACACACACACACACACACACACACACACACACACACACACACACACACAAAACACACACACACACAGTAGAGAAGGTTTGGAGTCATAAAATACTGCGGGAGTGACGAACCGTGGGGTCCTTATCTCTGCTAACACACACGCACGCACGCGCGCGCGCGCGCACGCGCACACACACACACACACACAAAAGCAAGCAAGCAAGCACCTGTACGCCCACTTTAATCATAAGCATCATCGTACATCGACATCGACTGCACCCGCATTACGCTGCAATAAGGTACGAAAAGTCCAACTTTGGAGAGGTGTATCTCGAAAACTACCCGTGATCGGACCTTGGGGCCATGGACACTTTTGTTCTACGTGTTGAGATCTACAACATATCAAATTTTTAAAAAAATTAGCCGAAAGCCATTTCCCATAAGGATTCTGCGGGGTCCTTTGTCTGCACGCAAAGGAGTTTGAACATTTTTGAAAATGTATTCTCGTAAGTCTTTAAAATATTCTTCACAATGTGCTGATGTTGCACGTACATACTTCGAATTAAATATGGGAGCTAAAACTCCAGACCATAATGGAAACTCTAAACATAATCTTATTATTTGTTTATAGAATTCGGGTAAATAAAAAGCATTTAAACGAGAAGCTTTTTCATCATTATCCATTTCCGCTTGCATTTTTAACTTCTCAATCCAAATATGAATTTCGTCACTATACTTATCATCCTCATGATTATTTGCATTCATTATACCATCGTTTTCTTCTATTTTGTCGGTAACTTCTATATGATCAAAATTAGTATGGTGAATTTCAATTGTAATATAATTTTCTAATTTTTTTTTAGCCTCCTATGCTGGTGAAGGCAATCCCGTACTATAACATCCTTCATATTGTTGAATACTGACAGTTAACGTAAGCAATAAAATTGATTCAAATTTTTGGAATGATTAACAACTTATCATAAGTGCAACACATCTTACAAAAAATGTTTTTATTTCGAAATGTTTTTTATCGAAACATTTCCAACGGCAAACAAGTTTTATTAAGTGTGCAACATCAACTCTTATGTATGTATCAGCTGGTCGAATAATTTTGGTATCGCAATTATTAATAGCAGAATAGCACGATGATACATATTCTTTAATAGTCATTCGATTAAAAGCAGATGTCATTGCACCTAAAAAAGCTCTCGAATAATCAGAAACTGCTTCTTCTGGTTTATTTGCACCCGTACGTAACCATTCTTTAATCCAATATTCAATGGAATTGGTATCATGTTTCTCAGATATCATTTCATGAACTGGTATTGTTAATCCATCAACGTTTACAACAATAGCATATAAAAATATGTGGCCACTCTGTAAACCATTTGCAATTTGAATTTTTGAGACAAAACTTCCTGTTGCATCCATAGCAATTCTTCTATATGTTTTTTTTCGACAATATTCTTTGTATACATGCATTTGCGTTGGAGTTCTGTAATGTACACAAACTTTATCTAAAGTGATTTCATGTATGCTACCGCAGTATGGAGATGTATATTTCATTTTTCTTATAGTATAAATTGGATCTTTGCCGTCTTTTGGACCAACATCTAAAGTTTTGTTGTGATATTCTTGTTTTATTTTACGAAGGACAGATGATTCATATAAAAGAGGAGGTTCAATATCACCAATTTTCATTTCTTGCATGGCTAATCTTCTTCGCCAATTTGAGACCCCTTCAACTAATAAATTTTTACCAATCATTTGTCGTTTTTGAAAACGAAGTTGTCGTTTTATTTTCTCATGTGGAATTGTCGATGTATTTATTGTAATACACCGCATAATCAAGTCTTCACCTCTCTTAGGTTTTGTATCTACATAAGCAGTAAAAGGAGATCCACAGGTTTTACTTTTGCATTTCCCATTAATTATAATAAAATAAGAACGTTTATCAGAAAAAAAAACTTTGGCTCTTTTAAAGACATATGCACATGGTAATCTAAATTGACGCCAGAATTCATCGCTAATAATATCAATCCAAGCACCAGGCTTAAGGCAACCATATCTTTTGTCCTTATATTCTATATATCCAGCTTTTATTTCAGTCCAGAGTTCATATGTTATATAAAGATTAAATGTACTTAAATTATGATCCTCTTTAGAAATATCCAAAGTATCCAATGTAGTATTTGATTGTTCAGTAGTATCTAAGGAGGACGTTGTATCATTTTTGCATTTTTCGAGTTTACTTTCTTCAATATTTAAGTTTAATTTCATTTGAGTTACAATTCCTCGTCTATTTTCACGCACATTTGTATATACACTATGTGCATTCCATTTATTATTCAAAGCGTCACTAATATCTTGCCATATTTTGGAAGTATATGCTGGTAAATTCCTATCTTTTAAAAGAGCATCATTGAACATTTCAAGAGCTGCTACAGCTTCGTTTACTGATACAGCAGAAATACGTGGCATCTGTAAAAGGATTAAAGGCTGGATTTATACAATATCATGAACAAATGTTACTCAAAACTTAGATCAGAACGAGATCCTTAAGTAAAAATAGGAAAATTCTATAAAATTGTTAGAAAGACAGTACAACTTGTAATACATAAATCTATAATCTAAAATAAGGAACAAACAAATCAATGATTCCAATAATTTATTCTAAAACTGATTTAAACAGTATATACAGTATAAAATAATTAACCATCTAAAATTATATATTTGTATATGCTTATTCTTATGAAGACTATAATACTGTATACTTTTTGAATGAAAATGAACATATTTTCAATGTTTCTAACTGCAATTAAAGAGGTTAAACAATATATATAAGCAATTAACCTAAAAAAAGTTTAACTTTAACAGAAAATTATTAATCACACTATCTGTATACATTTCGTATCTGTATATGTATATGATATACATACTAATCATTACACATGAAATAGTCAATTTTTATGTTAAGTAAAATCATCTGATATGAAATAATGTAACATGTACTATAAAATATCAAACACTAATATGATTACAACATTGTTCGCAGTTCACAGCATGTTAATATTACATTTTGCTTACCTTATTAATAAATAAATTATTAAGTAAGAATTATAGAGTTCCCTTAGAAAAAGGATAAATAAAATAGGACAGTTATATGCTTATGCAAAAAACATATAAAATCTGGCAACTTATACAATAAATGGCATGATCTTAATTATTTATTATGAATTTATTATGAATAGATCCGTAGACAACATGATATTCTATAACACATTCGCTTTGGTCTAACGTACACAATTCATTTGAGCAAGAACAGTGGGACGTCATGTGACACGTGAGTCAAAAAGGTCACGTGGTCAGAGATATACATATAGTTATGTTTACACCGTGCATTAAATCCGCGGCCTATACAATAAATGTCCTTGTTTATCCTGTAGGTTAAACAAGGACATCTGTTGTATAGGCTGCGGACTAAGCGTACGGTATAAATATGTAGCTGTACGGTAACCTATGTAGCATTCCGGTTTCACTGCAAGTACTAAAAATCTATAGTTTATTACGTGATATAGATTTTCAGTACTGACAATAAATTTTGGAACACGGTCTATACGCAGTCGGCAAAGTCGAGTTTTAGAAGGGGGGGGCCAACTTCACGCGTATTCGTCTTTTTTCACATTTTCCGTTATTTATATTGACTACCAAACGTCCGGAATGGACTACCAAACGTCAGTAAGCGATCACCAAACGAATGCTTACAGTCATTATTGCATACGCAGTCGGGAAAGCCGAGTTTTAGAAGGGGGGGAGGCCAACTTCACGCGTATTCGTCTTTTTTTTCACATTCTCCGTTATTTATTTTGACTACCAAACGTCCGGAATGGACTACCGAACGTCAGTGAGCGACCACCAAACGAATCCTTACAGTCATTATTGCATACGCAGTCGGGAAAG
>NW_017257154.1:10592-10951 GCF_001594055.1 Mycetomoellerius zeteki
AAAAATCAAAACTATGTGAATATAAAAGCGCATAAATCCTGTGAATATGATTTTCCAAATCAGTTGTTATTAACACGTATGTGGGCTAACTGATAGTTTACTCAGCCCCCTCCGCCCCCCACAAAAGTTTTTTTTAGATAAACGGAATGAGCGCAAAAGTTTTTTCTTGAGGATTTTGAAAGCGCATTATATATTTTATTCATTAAGATTTAATTAAGTGGAGGTGCCGATGTATCTAGGCAGACGTAAATCATCGCGCGCATTGCGCGCTTGTAATGGGCTAGTAAGTGTAAAATTTAAATGTTAAAAAATATACATTACAAATTTTGCTCTAAATGTTCCAAATAATTATAGAAATA
>NW_017257155.1:0-358 GCF_001594055.1 Mycetomoellerius zeteki
CAAAAAAAAACAGAAGGAAAAATTTGAAATGCACGAATTTCACTATAACAATAAAATTTTTTAGCGTGACAAAAAAACTTTTCCGGATAACAGTAAAAGCATGAACTAAAAGGCTTTATCAGAGTAAATACGTAGGATACCTACGTATCGTGAGAAGGGATATCACCACGAGTATAACTAGTATGCAATGATTAAGCTAAAGTTTAGTCCTACGTTTAGAGTTTGAAGTGGATTGTCTTTGCGTCGACTATTTGCGAGTTTAATTCCATATTTAAAAAATGACACTTCGCGCGAGTTACTTGGTAAATTTTTCATCGTGGCTAGCAACTTAAATAAAAAATTAGTTGCTGCCGATTAT
>NW_017257155.1:4992-13151 GCF_001594055.1 Mycetomoellerius zeteki
CCCATCCCATGCGCACTCCGTTTACATAAACAGCGGCCGGCGCTTCTCTCTCGCCGCGACCCGAGCAGAAATTTTGGTTAGGCTTTGACAGGGACCTAATGAGCATACCCTGACGCCTGATCAGGGGCTTATCAGGTAACCCTAGTTAGGTCCTGACGTTAAATGTAACGTCGAGCATTAAAACTGCCTGATTATGTTTTCTTTATCAGGGCCTGATGACTGCCCCTTGTTGCGCCTTATGTTTTCTGAAAGGGTCCTGGTAGGGCCCCGCCAGTAGGCCTACTGATAAAATTTAGTTTATATAGGTTAGGTATGTTTTAATAATATATATATATTTTTAAATAATATTTTATTTACTTTTAACCATTTATTATAATTTATTAAACTATATTTAATAAGTATAGTAATATAGTAATTCACTTTAATATCTTATTTTAGTACTTTTTAGTAAGACAATACTATGAATATCTTAATAACTGGTTTTTATATATTTATTTTTATATATTAATATCTAATCTGCATATTAAACTTATTATGTAGTACTTTATTATGAATTAATATCACGTTGGACCACTCCGTCGACTACAATGAATTCTTTCCATTTGCTAGATAGATTAACTTTTTTTTCCCGCATTAATCGATGACCTTCCCAATCCTTAGCATTGTTAAGTACGCTACCTACTGCTAAATAGAACATCTTATTTGTAATAGAGAGTTGAGCGTCCGTCTTTGAATACTCTTCCATGACTACCTCTGTAATTTAATAAGATTTAAGAACTAGTTATGACACAATATTTATATATATAAAATTATAGATACATAAAGATTACGAAAAATTATTACTTTGAACGCATGACAAGAAAATAGTTGTTTTCAAGACTTCTTTGCCCTCCATTTTTTTTACGGCTGTATACGCCATAGCTATTTCTCTCGACATATATTTTTTAAAAATATTTGTCAATGACTTCAGTAAAAAGGTATGCTTACGTCCATAATTTTCCACACATTACGCTGCTAAAATAAGTATATACGTTTAAAATAAAGTATAACTGTATCACTGTATGCAATATGAGTATTTATTGAGAAAACGTCTTACAAAATCTTGCCGAAATGCACTGTTATTTAGTTTTTCTTCAAATTTCTTGAAATCTGCTAACGTTTTGCACGGAAATTCTATACTATATTTTTCAGCAAATTCAATATCAGTACAAATTTGATGAGAAGTGTTCTTTGCAGAGTGTACAGTATTCAATTCCTTTATGGCTAAAGTCAGTTGTGTTAATTGTGTACATACACTTCTAAATCCGGATGATATCATGCGCGCTAAATCTATAATATAATGCCAATTAAAATTAAGGTTTATTAAAAAATCACTCAGAAAATTAAAAAATAATAACTTAAAAACAAATAACTTAAAAACCTAAAAATAAGACTTACCGTTAGTAGCATATTGTTTACCCACGTCGAATTGAAAAGATGAACTCTTTTCCTCAATATGGTGTTTAGCAATTTTTGATGTTTTGTTACCATCGGTATATTGTGACGTTCTAGAAAATAATTTAGAGATATAACACTATATTATGTAAAAATATTATTATATTTATCTAAATAATTATTTTTTAATTTTTTAAGTAAATAGGAAATATTGCACGTCATATTTTGGTTTATTGGTGATACACAGTACAATATCATGATTGTGAAAAATAGCAAGCTACATTAAAAAAGAATTCCACAGGATTTATTTGGAAAGCTGGCATTTGTTAGCTCAAAGTAAATTTATTTTATCACAATTATATATTATTTTATAGTTTTACGTCCTATTTGAAGAAGTTGATTATACGCAACCCTGCATACGTACCTTTGCTCATTTCAAATTTTCCGCTGTTTGAAATTAGATTTTTTTCTGTTGTTTCAAGCTCTTTAGTCTCTAAAATAATTAAAGGTATAAAATATACATTTTATTTTTATTCAAATAGAATATATATATTATATTAAGACCGTATTCTGATATAAACTGTCCATACTAAAAATCTATTATACGATTTACGTTACATATACTCATACATCAATACTAGTAGTGTCGAAACACGACTTTAATATACATTAAAACAAATGTAGTAGAGAGTTTATCTGTTATAGCTGTACGATCTTTTATCTTCTCAGATTTTTTTTCATCAGATTTGTTTATCAGACACCTTGATTCTTTTTTCATATCTTTGGACATCACAGTACCTAGAAAAAAGGGTTTTTTAATATAAAAAAAATATAAGAAACAAATATTTGTTGAAATATAATTTAAATTTAGGAAATCGAATAAACATACTATTCTTTGTTGCACTGCAATCATAAGTTTTTTCAGGTTTTTGTACTTCCAATGACTGTGTGTCTTCATCATTTGAAGTTGCTGAAATAAATCAAGTAGATAATATTATTATAGTAGTTCATAACTAATAATACTAATATACATATATGTATATATATACATATATATAAATATACATATATAAAAATTAGAAACTTACATTTATTGTTTCTGCTGTCTTCGCTGGAAAGATCACAAGTATCATCGTCAGTATCGTCACTGTCATATAAAGGGGGAACTTCCAACAATTTTTTTTCCAAATCACGGTCAGTTTTAGTTGTTTTAAGTTTATATCTTTTCTTGTCAAACAGTGATCGTGCTTCACCGTGACCACTGTCTGTGGAATACACATAATCTTTTGTTTCAAGTTTTTTTAATTTAACCATGGCTGATTCGTAAGTTTCTAGGAATATATTAATGTTCAGAATTACAAATAAGATAAAAATAAAGAGAAAGATAAATTAACATAATAAAACTAATCATTAACAAACGATCGGTTTTATTATGTTACTTTATATTGTTAAAATAGTTAACTATTCATTATTAATTGATATTAGAATGTACAAGAGTTATTTGAAAAATTCCCAATCTGTTGTTTATATTCGAAATTTGGGGAACATTTTCAAACGACTACAAAAAAAATATCTAAAACCTGTTCTTTTTTGCTGCACTAGGGCTACACTGCCATAAGTTGAAATGAAATAAACGTATATATTTGTTTCACTTCAACTTATGGCAGTGCAGCCCTAGTGCAGCGAAAAAGAACAGGGCTCTAGATTTATTGTTAATACGAAGATGCAAATAATAACTTTTTGTCTTGTATCAAAGAAGTAGAATATTATTTTACAAAAAAATTGAAAAATGTCAAATTTGACTCTGCCAGTTAATTCTTTTGTCTTCATTGATATAATGTAAAACAGGTATTATGGTTTGTGCATATCTATTAACAAAATGAATTTAATTATAGAATTCCAATTATGTGATAGAGAAAATTTTGCAAAAACTTACTGGCATCACCTACAATGTTTACTTCATAGAATGGCCACGATTGTGGTGGCGTTGCCCTACTTTTGACGAGAGCATGCAATAATTCTGCTGTTTCAGTTGTGTATGGCGGTGGCATGAAAATTGTCTTCAAATTCCCAGTCACATTGTCATAAACAATCCATTCACACGGTACAACATCCACACTTTTACCCTTGCTTTTATCCTTTGCGATAAACTGTATTAATTTGTAAATTGCACTGGACCCTGCCATATTCTACAAAATAAATATAAATTTTATTATATTACAATCAATAAAGAAAACAAATATTACAATAACTGACAAGGAAAGATCCAGGTACATACAAATTTTGAAAAGTTTGATATTAAGATAAAGTGCCTCACATTGTAAAAATAATATGCACATTAAAAAAATAATATATAATATTTAGGTGTCAATAGGCCAAAGGGTTAAAATTACAAAAGCGTTGAGTTTGGAATAATCGCAGAAAAGTTATCGATTATATCTCGTGGTTTCATTATAGGTTCGCCTATAAGTAATATCAATTATTATATAGATTTTCAGCACTGGCAGGAAAAGCATTTGCAGCGTTAAATGAATCGCATCCAAAATGTGGACAACCTACTTGCATTGTTTATCTTTTTGTTTTACAATTTGAGGTTAGTTGATGTAGGTTAGTATGGAAATTACAGAACAGGTCAAAATCGCAATAACATATGAGAAGTGAGATCATATAAAGTAGAAATATACATATATACCGTTTGATAGAGTTTATTGCTGAAGCCACAATGCAGACGAAAGATGCATGCAGTCATAGATCCTGGCAGTGATGCGTTTTGGGGCAGTTTAGGGTCCGGGCAGGTAGGCTGAATAGGCTAGCGATTTCCCCCTCTACTCGATCTGTCCTCGCATTGGTAATGGCGAGAGGGACAGAACAATAAAAGTGAAGAAGGATAGAGCGAGTGGAGGGGGGAAATCGCTACATGCTGCTACGTGCCCGGATCTCAAAGAGCATCACTTAACTTAATGCATTCACACGTGTTCTCGATGATAATTCCATTAGCACGAGAAAGATGGAGATGTACACGGCTCTATGATGTGCACGCGCGTAAATACATACATATATGTGTTCAACGCTGCCCTACCTATCATGGTTGTGTTCCAAAATTGTTTGCCAGCACTGAAAATCTAAGGTGTGTTCCGTTTCACGCATGATGCATATGATGTATCATTTGTCCTTGTTGTTTACCGAATATTAAAGAAACATAAAATGACGCATCATGCACTTCATGCTTGAAACGAAACGCATTTTATATATTTTCAGCGTTGGCAAACAATTTTGGAACACAGACTATAATTACAGAAATGCGTTCCAAAACGACTGTGAACTCGAGTATCACTTTATCCTTGTTGTTCATTGAATGTTGAACAGATAAAAATTAAAAAGATATTCGGAATTGACAGAGTTGAGTTTCTTAGAATACGAGTACACCGGGATCCTTGAAAAATCGATAATTATGTAATCAAAGAGTTAGAAATGGATGATAATTAACATTTTATTGAATATTAGATGCTTGCACGATAATATGTATTTACACTACTTATATTACAGGTATATGTGTGCGTTCTCGTTATGCTTGAAATTTTTTTCCACAATTTTAACATTTAAAATGAGATAAATTGTAAGGTAAATCTATTTGAGCGTTGAAAAGAGAAAGCAAAGGTGCTGAGTACATGCAATGTGAACAAATGTATTGTCTCATCTGTTACATATGTAGAAGTGGCATAACAAAGATTTGTGTCTTCTCTTCATCGTCACTATCTTCATCATCGATATTTTCGTAAGTTGTAGTTTGTAGGGAGACCATTTTACAAGCAACGGATTGGAGTGAACATGTAATTTTTTTTTCAGTTTTAATTACTTGCCACATATCAAGTTTACCCGAATTGCAGGGATATGTGAACATTGGTTTCATAATTTTTAATTTATTTCCAATCAATGTAATATCCTCTTCTTCTCCATTTTGCGGTATGTACATTTCTTTGATGTTCATTATTTTTTTATTTATGAGAGATACTGTATTATTTGGTTCCTTACATGTCAATATAATTTCTTTGTATTTGATCTTTTTGACAGGAGTTTGTCCACATGGTTTAGGAAGATCTTTTTTTAATATTGTGACAATATGTGGTAACATCACTTTTTTTGGCTCTGTATAAAGCGATTCATGCAGCCGTCGGCAGAGCTGTGCAAGTGGTCGATTTCCACTTCGAAGCATTTTTTTAATTTTTCCTAACAGATTCTCAAATGGAAAGGCTGTATAATTGCTTAGGGAACATTTCATGTCTTCGACATCATCAGCTAGATGAGTGAGACTATGAATATTTAGAACTAAACTTTGTGTATTATAATATTGTTTTGTAAGCATAACAAAATTGTTCAAATAAACTTTTGCTTGAGAATTATATTTCAGACATAAGTTTTCTGAGTTTAGGATTCTACATGCAGCATGAAGGAGGAGAAAATGATTATAATACCTCTTTTCCAAAATTTGCTGCAAAATAATAGGACCGACGTAAAGTAAAAACAGTCTGTACTCCGTTGTTTTCCACTTGGAAATATCTGCTACTGATCTTGTTGTTCGCTGAAAGTCTGAAACTGGTATTTGTGATTGTAATTGAACTAATCTTTGTGACAACTGACGTTTTTTGCTTTGACTCAATTTTGTAGCTAGATTTCCTTCTAACCAAAAATCAACTAACATTTTTTTCATGACACCTAAATAACCTTGGTGCATGAAATCGAGGACAAATTGTTTTATCATATCGATTGGAGGTTCTAAACGAAGAAGTGGAGAGATGCCAACGTGGTGTTCAGAGTCTTCTTGCTGTCTAAATGATTTATCGGTTCGTTTAGCGCATCTCGTAGAGACATAAACAGTTCGATTTTGACACCGTTGTCCAGGAACGAAGCATCGTTCACATGCATTATATCCTCCATGACCTTTTATACATTTCAGAAATGAACGTGCGGGTATATCACAAATAAAACACATAATACGAATCTTAAAGGTTCGTTCTTCAATTATAAGACCTTCTTGTGTTAATTTGTTCATTTCCTCTATAAAATCACTTAAATAATTGTTTAAATTATAGGGCTTTCCATCACCAAAAAATACAGCCACAAGAAAAGGTTTGTATATGTCCGGATTGTTGTGAACTTTACATAAAATTGGCCAAAATTGTTTCGCACTGGACTTATATAAAGGAAGACCATCACAATTTATTTGCAGATGGAGCACATCTCTCAAGTGTACTTTTTTATTCACACATCTTCGAAGACCTGAAGCTATTCCAAAATATACAAATTCACCTATAACTATGTTTTCATTTGATCTAAATTCTTTAATTTGATAATTAACCGATACTGTCTTTAAAAATGTTTTGGCTGTTGCTGGCAAATCTGGAATTAATCGTTTTCTTAAAATCCGAAGCAATGAATCTAAATGACAATGTTCAATATGAGACTGAATTGCCCATTGCCGAAGTTTCTCTACTTCGTCCCATGTTTCATCGTTTTCATTATCCTTTGTTTCCTCACTATTGTCGTTGCTACTTTTGCTATCACTGACATCTCTCATTACTACCTCTCTACTGGTTTCGTTTCTTTCTTTTTCATTTTCAATTTCTTCATTAATGCATCTATTATCTTCATTAACATCTTCACTTTCCATATAATTACCTTCTGTATTTTCATCTTCCGCATGATCTTTGATACTTTGAGAGCTTTGTTTTTTATAGACATTTTCTTTACTTCTTAGGCTAATACCAAGTTCACTATCCGAAGACGTAATGTCAGATTCAAGGTTAGACACAGTGTAATCATGACCTTTGGATGTTGATGCCACTCTATCAATGTCTGCATTTAGATTGCTATTATCTGAAAATAATAGTAATTGTTTCAATTTTTAGATTTTTGTTCGTGATTTTAATGTATATAATTTTAAACAATTTACTGGATTATATTTAATTAATTAATTAATTAGTGGAAATGTTATTTATGTATTTCATTACAATATTACTATATATAATTATTAATTTATATATATATATATAAGATTCAGTTGTTGAATAAAATGCTGTACGAGCTGTTCGAAATCTTCTCACTCGAATTCGTGTTAATAACCGCTTTTTAGATATTTCATCCATAATAAATACTAAAATACGTAAGATGTGCTCAACAATAAAAACTTAAATGTAATTATTGTTGTTACACAGTCCGTATAAAATATAATAGGTAGTCAAAAACAGAATAAAATGTAATAAATAGTCAAACAGAGAATGATTGTCCACAAAGATCGAAGTCACAGAATATAATGGAAACGATTGATGTTATTGCTGATATTTTAAGGAGAATATTGAAGGTCGTTATTAAAATTGTTAAAGTGTGTTTGTAGGATTGCTTTTATTTGCGCACACAAACACAGTCCAAACATTATTCGGTATTTGTTAATTTAGCTTATATTGTTTTGTTATTTAATATGTACTCTACATCTGAATTAGTGGATTTAGAGAGTAATATTTCAGAAATTAAATATACTATTTTTAGTGGAAAATTATATACTATTAGCATATCTGCGGTTCCAAGTATATATATTCACTGATAATCAGTAAAATTCCAGTGAAATTCAACTATAAAAAATAAATGAAACCAGGAATCTCTAATCTAACTAACCTTGCTTTTAATATATAAATTCAATTATCCCTGGTAGAAATTTCCTCGTCATCGCC
>NW_017257156.1:0-384 GCF_001594055.1 Mycetomoellerius zeteki
AATGCTTTACTTATAACAATATTTTTCATCAATAAGGTAGAAAAAGGCTTTTTTTCTAATCGTTTTCCATAAAAACTATATTTTTGGCACAAATCATCGGTACACACTTGCTTTAAAATTTTATTAGTTTTATTTGCAATATCTCGACCTCCTAAACTGGATAGAAATGAGCACTACAAACAAAATTTCCATAATTAGGTTTTATCAAAAATAAATGATTTTTAAAATTGTTTAACATTAGTATTTAGAAAGCATCATATATGTATATAATGTTGAATAGTATATTATAGTATATAATGCTTTTTAAATATTAATGTTAAATCATTATATATGTTCATGCGCGCATATTAACATAATATACCTGCATGATATAAACATATGCAG
>NW_017257157.1:0-857 GCF_001594055.1 Mycetomoellerius zeteki
TTTAATAGTAATATATTATCATTGAAAGCATTACACTATCCAGTGTAAAATCTTCAGTGTTAAAATAATACCATTGGCAAAAACTCATTAAGCTTGCTACGAAAATACTATTGAAAACACCATTTATTATAATTTCAAATTTTGATTTTTTCAATGATACTACTAATGGTAAAATCATCTATTTCTTCACGACGGGAAAGTTCAGCAGCTTGACAACATATGTCAATGTCATTGAAATCTGTGAGGTTGCCATTAATATGTGTAATTATCATATTCTTATATAAAAATTATTAGTATCCATCTAATAATCGCTATCTTTATCTAAATTCCTTGTGTAATTTTTTTTTATGTAATTTTCTTTAACTATTTAAACTTTTTTCCTTTCCAACTTTATTATTTTTTTATAATTAAAGAAAAATACGTTTTAGTATAAAAAGTGTAGCAAAAATAATATATTTCTTTAGTATTTAATTTACATAAATTTACTTTACAAATAAAATATTAAATTTATTCGATAATTTTTATTGTTGTTTTTCCGTTTAGAGTAATTTAAAAATTACAAAAAAATGCATTTAAAAAAATACATTTTCACATTTCATATACGAGTATAATAAATGCCTTCAAAATCAAATTTTAATTTGACTTCAATTATTAACCAAGTTAGTTTTTTGTTCATGCAATTTTTAATATGAGTTAATTTTATAAGCCATAAATTTTAACTTAACTTAAAGTTAAAAGAAAAAATTAATTTACCCAACCTTATTATTGATGATTGCGATAATCGTAACAAGGAAGTAATTTTACCAGTACATTCTTTACAGCATAAAATGTAATCCCAAAAAAATCATAAAAATGAA
>NW_017257158.1:0-430 GCF_001594055.1 Mycetomoellerius zeteki
AGTAACGTGAGGTAGAAAATTTGTTGTACTATAGTGTATATCGGAATACAGCCATAATAAAATTAGCGTGTCAATTGTTAGCTACTCATACAGAGCATTTCCAGGAGACGCCACGTGGAGGCCAATTGACACATAACTTAGAATTCTTTAAAAATAATGATAATATTGGATTTATTATAAATCTAATATGTAGATACTATATATATATGTACATATATATAAACAAAATATACTTTAATATTAAAGAATTCGAAGTTTAACTGCCTCCCATATTAGTCCGCCATTAGGCCGCAAACTGCACTATTGTGCTTTTCGTTCTAGACGTTTGTGCTAGATCGTTCCGCTCATAGAGCCGCGATCTTTTTACTTGATCCGCACAAAATGCGGCGAGTAAATGTATGAAATTTGTAACAACCTAACTTTATGCTCG
>NW_017257159.1:0-825 GCF_001594055.1 Mycetomoellerius zeteki
CTTTGGATGTAGTTAGCCTCTTCACTAACATCCCCATTGATTGCGCGATGGTTTGTATCAAGGACCATTGGCGTTTTATCTCTGTAACAACCTAACTTTCTAAGCGCGGACGTAACTCGTCGGAGCCTCTCGGCTCGGGGCTTGGAAGAGGTTCGAGCAGGAGAGGGGGGATGCAGTTACGCGGGCGGTGGATTACAATGAGAACAGGCGCAGTAAAATTAACAAAAATCTTTATTGCGACACTAAAATGAACTATTTATAAATGACAGAACAATTAATTATATATAACCGAAAACACGCGTACGCTAATCGACTAAGAACGCTGTCTCGGATTCGTATATACAAGGTTGTGCGTGTGTATTACGCGACGGGTCGCTCCGGATTCGCCGGTCGTGAGACGCGGAAGCGCGCCAGCCAATTCGATTGTCGCGGCGCGATCGCGGTACGCGGCGCGGCGATTTGCGAACTGTCTCTTCCCCGATGCAATGGGGAAGCGTGGCGTAATCGAGGGCCGTCGACCCCAAGAACGCTTGGGAGGGTGGAAAATACTCCACCCTTAGCTCGTGTCGAGGCCCGCGGCTTTTAAGGTGATCGGTAATAACGGTGAGTGGAGCCGGGAGCGGTCCGTCGTGTCGTTGTCGGGAACGCCCAACGGTGACCGAGAACGATCCCTCGATCACCTTTTCTCACGAACACGGTTGGCCGGAGTGGAATCGGGTGGAGGAGCGGATAGCGGATCGTTACCGAGAACACTTGGCAATGACTGAGAACAATCCCTCAACCACTTTGGCTTACGATTCTCTACCGATGAGTCGGCTTTCGCGG
>NW_017257160.1:0-1869 GCF_001594055.1 Mycetomoellerius zeteki
GCGCACGCATCGCGATCCGGAACTAGACACAATGTTTGAATATATTTGCGATATTTGCTATTGATCGTTTTATTATACATGTTTTATTTCATATTCATTAGATATTACAATATAATTGTATTAATATTATTATCTAAAAAAAAGTTATAAAAAAGCTAAAATTATAAAAAGTATGTTATTATATGTATACATTTATTTTCTTTATTTATTTATCAAAATCCATTGTACAACGTGGTTCAATAAATCTAAATCAAAAACGCGTTTTCAGAAAGGCTACAAATTAATACATAGCAAAGAATAATGGTAAGAATAATTAGTAATAACAGAATATGTATATAAGTATGAAATAATAACAAATTAAATAATCATAAAAACTGCATAATTGTCGGTCGTGTGACATTTAATATACACATTATATCACTGCAAAGCTTAGATTGATATCGACAAGATGAACGGCCGACAATTAGGCAGTTTTTATGATACGTTAGTAGTTAGCAATACTAGTTTTATTTAAACTTACATGTAACATTGAGGATGACCCGATCGGGCTCGAAACATTTGTTATTGATTGTTATTGATATGTTTTAGATTCTGATAATTATATTGTTTTTCTTTATTATTTAATTTGTTATTTTTTTATACTTATATACATATTCTATTATTACTAATTATTCTTACCATTATTCTTTGCTATATATTGATTTGTAGAATTTCTGAAAACGCGTTTTTGATTTATTTATTTATTATTACATTAATTATTAAAAGTAATCATGATTTTATAAATATTGCAATAAAAAAATTTTCTTTGCATGAAATAATAAAATACATTGGAATAGTAAACATATACCCAGCATTAAATCGAAACATTGATATTTACAAATGCAAATTTTTAATAATGGTACATATTAATTTCAATGATGCGTTACTAATATCTTCTTAAAGATGTGCCAAAATTGATGAATTAAGATGGACATATGGATGTAATTTTCCATAATTTTCGTAAAATTTGTATCAATATAATTTATCTGGAAAACCTGAAAATTTTATTAAATGAAGAAATGAAAGATCAATACAAATAATAATTAAAAATATATTATTCTTTTTATACTATAACAGAAATAGTTAATAGAGGAATATCAGTGAAATTATGCAATTAACATAAATCTTTGCAACAATATATATTAATGCATATTTGTTTTCAATATGTAATATGAAGTACAAGCAGCATAATATTATTATAAAAAATACAAAGATATTGTAAAATAAATTTAAAATTACATGAAAAAAGCATTACACATAAACATTATATCATAGATATTTTTTAACAACGAAACACAGTCGTACACTATGTGACAGTATTGCACAATGTTAACTTGTAGCTGAAATACTAAACTTTATTATTTTACTCTTTTTAACATTACATTTTACTGTAAAAAATGTAAAGGTATTTAAGGACCCAAATAGAACGCAAAAATTATGGTAGATAATGACATAAGAATTTGTCACACGATGATAAAGTTATAAGTTTTCATAGTTTCGTTGCTAGAATGTATTCTATATAAAAAATAATAAACTATATTATAAAAATTAAAACGTTTTTACTTTTATTCTGTAGAATTGTTATTTTTTTAATATGTTTTTTTTGTTCTTTAAAGTTTCGGTTGATAAACTCTAATGTATAAAATATACGAGTCCTAATATCCGTCCACTTCGCGTTTCATCTGAAGAAAAATGCTGCTCAAGCCACTGCAATGATTTGTGCTGCATATGGAGAGAACGCTGTAAGTCATGCTACATGTAAAAGATGGTATCAAAAGTTTCCCCAAGGAGATTTCAGTCTTACAGATGAATCGCGTGCTGGACGCCCTG
>NW_017257161.1:0-2045 GCF_001594055.1 Mycetomoellerius zeteki
GGGGGTTCTCCCT
Organism: Mycetomoellerius zeteki; assembly: GCF_001594055.1. Lineage (NCBI taxonomy): Eukaryota > Metazoa > Arthropoda > Insecta > Hymenoptera > Formicidae > Mycetomoellerius > Mycetomoellerius zeteki. The sequence continues at coordinate 14 of NW_017257161.1, forward strand.
TACCTCTACTTAATTCTACCGATTTTGCTCGTTCTCGTCTCGATACGCATACCGCTGTTTTATACAGAAATTCGTACATATCTTCTAGTTTAGGAAGAGTCTCTCGATCTAGCGTGATTTCCCACTTATCTAATGTGGATCTTGGTAATTTACCCTCAATGAGATATATGATCATTTCCTGACCGATTGCGACACCTAATGTGTTTAACGACGCGACATGCTGCTGAACGTCGTCGGCGAGCTTTGTTAAACCGTCCGTAGTCTCCTTATCTAACACTGGCAAATTCACAATGCCCGAAATGTGACGCGTGACTAAAATCCGCTTGACCTCATAGGCGCGCTCTAATAGCTCCCAAGCCTTCACATAATTTACATTATCGATCGCGAATATTTTGATCTTGTTGCTGGCTTCACCTGTCAACGCGGATTTCAAGTAATGTAACTTGTCGACGTCTGTTAGATCAGTACGCGAGCCTATCATGGAAGAGAACGCATTTTTAAACGTCAACCAATGTTCGAACTTGCCGTCGAATGTCGGTAAAGGAGCCTCGGGCAATTTAACGCGTCTTTTAGTGGTTATTACGGCGTTCGTATTTTTAACTGTCGATTCATCACTCGCCGCGTTATCGACCTTATTCGCTGTATCCGCCGCGTTCAACTTGTCCTCAATGAGACTCGCGAGTGTGTAGAATCGATCTTGGATGTTTGCATATTCGGTCTGATGTGCGTCGCTTGAGTCTAATACCGCAAGTTCATCATTGAAATCCTCGAACGCGTGAAACTGATCCGACAACCGTTTAATGCGCAGTCTTAAAGCACTGCCGTGCGTGGTGCCCTTGTCGAGGAGATTAGCCAAATTCGTGATTTGTGATTTCAATGACGTCCGTTTTTGAACAATGAGTTTAATTCTGTCAGCCATATTAATGTGTTGTGTAACGAATGAAATCGTTGACTTACGCTCATATGATCACACCGTCTGAATAGCTGTCGTTGGAATTGCACCTTCTCGTCTCGCAAATCCAATGATACGTCTCGTGATTGGCTGTCGTCTGCGGGGCTACGTGACCTCACAGGAGGCACCAAATGTTTTGTATGAATGAGCACAGCGCAAAATGTTTGAGTATGTATCTATTTATTCTCCGTTCATTCAGAGTCACTTGCACATAACTATTGTCCGCGCGACATTAATGTTCGTTTGTCGATCGCGTGTCACTATGATCCACGTGTGGATTATCGATTCTTGACAAGGCGAACCTTGCCGATTGTAAGCCGAATTTATCGGTCCTCGACAACGCCTAGAGGTGCTAACACCTTGAGTCGATGGAACCGATGCGGACACGCGAAACGCCTGAGACCGTCGTCTTGGTTCGCGTTAGACTCATGTCGAGCACGGAGAGCAGAAGGACCTTATGTCACGGTCAGAGGACGACTGAAGTCCCCTCCTCAGAGATCGAGCGTATTCGTTGCGATCCCGGGAAAAACCCGAATCTGATTGGTCCCATAGATCACAGACCGCCGCGGAGAAAAAGACAGCGATAGCGAAATGCCGATAAGCGGCGAAAAAACATGTGGTAACGCGCACGGCTCTGGGACCGAGCCGAAAGCTCTGTGATGTACGCCGCGTCCTTCTGCTCCTTGAATTTTGTCGTGCTCGTGAATCGTATGTGTATATATGCGTATATATGCGTATGGGTGTATATATGTGTTAGTATGTGTGTGAGTCGTCCGCCCTTGCCTTATTTTACGTTGTGCACAACTTATAGCGCTCATCTACGCAACAATGATAATAATCAAATCTCTCAAGTTACCTTGGAAGAACTTATAAAAAGAATACAATCACATGACTCTAATGTCAAATCCTCTTACAATTGCAAAAAGAAAAATAAACCGTCTTCGAAAATTCTTATATCAACGCAAGTTCAATCTCAAGAAGTAATAGAAAAATTTGTGCGTAAACGTAAATTGAAACAAAAAGAAGAAACAGGAAAAGAATTACGAAATAATATCACGCACAAATGTTTTACGCTGTCGG
>NW_017257161.1:2231-17224 GCF_001594055.1 Mycetomoellerius zeteki
ATTAACACTCGACAGTATAGATTTCCACAGCTACATAAGGAAGAAATAAACAAGCAGGTAGAAGAATTGCTAGAAGGGGACGTCGTAAAACCCTCTCAGTCGCCATACAATACGCCTATTTGGATCGAACCAAAAAAAAAAGACTCGAAAGGAAATAAACGCTGGAGAATGGTCTTAGATTTCAGAGCTCTAAATGATAAAACTATCGGCGATGCTTATCCATTACCTAACATCGTCGATATTCTGGATCAATTAGGCGGAGCGCAATATTTTTCAGTATGCGATCTAGCTTCCGGGTTTCATCAAATAAAGATGGACCCTGTAGACAGCCATAAAACTGCATTCACTACACCTTTCGGTCATTACGAGTTTGACCGAATGCCTTTCAGACTGAAAAACGCTCCCGCTACTTTCCAAAGACTAATGGATTTGGCATTAACAGGACTGCAAGGCGAAGAATTATTTGTTTACATGGACGATATCGTTATATATGCAACCTCACTCGAAGAACATAAAAGGAAATATGATTTACTAATAGATAAACTACGTAAGACTAACCTAAAATTACAACCGGACAAATGCGAATTTTTAAAAACAGAAGTAACTTATCTAGGACACGTAATCAGCAAAGATGGAGTTAAACCAGATCCAAAGAAACTAGAGGCCGTAAAACAATGTCCTAAGCCTAAAAACCCGAAAAATATTAAACAATTCCTCGGATTAGCAGGATACTATAGAAGATTTATATCAAATTTCTCGAAACTAGCTAAACCATTAACGAATTTATTAAAAATTGATACGCGTTTCGAATGGACATCCGTTCAAGAGGAATCATTCAAAATCTTAAAACAAAAATTATGCGAAGAACCAGTTTTACAATATCCCGACTTCTCAAAACCTTTTATCCTAACCACTGACGCGTCTGGAATAGCCGTTGGAGGCATTTTGTCGCAGGGAGAAATAAATAACGATCGACCAGTAGCGTATGCCTCACGAATGTTGACCGATAACGAATTAAAATACGACACGTACGAAAAAGAAGCCTTAGCAATAATATATTGCGTCAAACATTTCCGACCATATTTGTACGGACGAAAATTCACTTTAGTCACAGATCATAAACCCTTGCTTTGGTTCAAAAATGCACAAGACGCGAACATGAAAATACTCCGCTGGAGGTTAAAATTAGCAAAATACGAATACGATGTAATGTATAAGGCAGGTAAGACCAATATGAACGCTGATGTCTTATCCAAGAATCCGGTAAATTTCGAAGAGGAAAATTGCAATATAATTAATTACAATAAATTCTTAAATCTTGACAATCAAAAAGATGCAGAAACAATTTCTAAGATTAATAATAGAAATTAAAATGCCTTTTAATGGTCGAAGCTAGATCTATAATGCTTTTTTAAATAATTCAATGTTAATTATATATATACTATATATGTACTTGCATATATACCATATTTGTAGTCCTTCAAACTGCGCGCCGAATTGATTTTCCGGACTTATAAACGCAATTAAACTACTGGAATAATATCACGAAACGAACTAATTTTTGATGCACAATCAGGCATCATATTAGCAAGATGTTATTGTGCTGAAAAACTGTAAATAAATTTATTGCGAAAAATATTACTTCGGCCGGGAGTCGAACCCGGATCTCTTACATTCCGTGTGAGCGTCCTTACCAGTTAGACCACCGAGGCCTTAGTAATATTTCTCGCAAATTTTGGTATGTGTATGAAACGTCTATTTCAGTTTGTGAAGGACTACAAATATGGTATATATGCAAGTACATATATAGTATATATATAATTCACATTGAATTATTTAAAAAAGCATTATAGATCTAGCTTCGACCGTTAAAAGGCATTTTAATTTCTATTATTAATTGTGTTTCTCACATAGCACGGTCTTTAAAAATGTTTAATTTCTAAGATGTTAGAAGAATCCGAAGAAGAAGAAGATGAAAATTTTGAACTCTATCTTTCCGGTGATGAAGAAATTGAAGATCCAATACCTGACAACGATTTACTTGACGAAAAAGTGGACTCAATACCGTTCACTCTCGAAGAACTCCGTGAGTCGCCAAGATTACAGATTACCGAAAGGGCATTAATTCATGACCCGCCTACTTACAATACAAACTCGAAGTCAAATAAGAAATAAAGACAATCATCTAGGTAAATCACTACAAAAATCGCAAGGAGGTGAAGACGAAATCGAAGAGATAGAAGATAGAAACGATCCGCCAGACAAAGAAAGTGACACCGAGGATGATGCAAGGAGTGAAGGCGAAAACCAAGAATTAAAATGTAACGAAAACAAAAGAAAAACAAACTCGAAAGTAAAACCCACTATCACCAACATTCAGACATTGAAGAATAACGTAATTGCCCCAACCGTGATTTATTATTCCTACGCAAGGATAATGTCGCATACTTTGTTGACACCACCGGGAAACCATTAGATTTTCGGGTTCACAAAAATTATTCAAACGGAATAAAATTCCGCACTTGCATCCTCTTACATTAGGAGAAGCAAAAGCAATAAAATATAAGAAATATTATCATGTAGCCCTACCTATCAGCGAAGCACAACGAGAAGGCCCAACGATGACCTTAAATCAAATCAATGCAGTAATAAAAAATTTGCGAAGTATCATTAATGAATTGAAATTGGAAACGATCAGTATCGCGAAAACAGATTATATTAATAACGTCGCATGGAGCGATATAAAATCCTTATTACAGATTACTTTCATTGACTCAGCAACCAAGTTAATTATATGCAATGGATTAAATAAATATCCACCTAAAGATCTCCGCTCTATTATAATCGGTGAAATGCATAGTTCACCTACTGGAGGATATCGAGGTGTTACAAAAACATACCACAGAATAAAACACAACTATTATTGGGAGAATCTAAAATCCGATGTTCAACGATATATTCAACAATGCTTGCAATGTCAGTTGAAAAAATTAGTACGAGTGAAAACTAAACAACCTATGGTAATTACGGACACACCAGGATCCTCCTTTAATAAAGTTGCCATGGACATCGTGGGACCGTTACCAACAACCGAAAGAGGTAATGAATATATTCTAACACTGCAAGATCAATTAACCAAATTCTGTATGGGAATACCTTTGCCCGATCAAACTTCTGAAACAATAGCCGAAGCTTTCGTGGACAGATTCATTTGCGTATTAGGATTACTTAAAGCCATACTGACGGATCAAGGAAGAAATTTTATTAGTGATCTAATGAACAAAGTTGCAAAAATATTTAGAATTTGCAAATTTCGCACAACCGCCTTTCATCCTCAATCAAATAGATCACTAGAAAGGTCACATCATGCATTGGGAGAATATTTAAAACAATATGCTAATGTGCAAAAACAATAGGACAGATGGATCAGCCTCGCGATGTTTAACTACAATACCAGTGTACACGAGGCAACGAAACATACTCCATATGAACTAGTTTTCGGAAAAATAGCCAGGATTCCTTCAAGCGAACTTTTAACACCGGATGATAAGTTAATTAGTTATAAGGATTACCTAATAAATCTTGTCACACAACTCCATTCTATACAAACAAACGCCCGTAAAAACGTTGTAGAGGCTAAACTTAAATCGAAACAACACTACGACAAAAAAATAAACTCTCAGATCTTTAAACCTGGAGATCAGGTATTTTTGTTAAAGAGGCCTAAACCCGGCAAATTCGGAGATCAGTACACTGGCCCCCACGAAGTCCTTGAAATATTGAACAGAAATAATATAAAAATTAAGATAAAGAAAAATAGCCGCGTTGTTCATCCAAGTCGCCTGCGTATTTCTTATATAAAACCAACCGATAGTAAATAAACAAATAGTAACAACAAGATAAAAATCAAAAATTTTCAGATGGATTGCTGCATCAAGGGAGTAACTGCAATATTTATGTTAATAATATGGACCCAAGGAGCCCACGGAATAATAGGATACGACTGTGGCTCTGCCTCCGCGAATTTGACTACCTTATCATTAATAAACGTTGACGAATGCGATATTCCACTACAACCCGTAAATTCCAGCAGAGTTTACGTACAATTACTACAATTAAACGACTTTAAATCCGTAAACGTAATTCAATGCAAGATCGAAATAGACCGTACCATTAAGAAATGCGGAATGTTTTCTCATACCATGGATGTACATAACGGTCAGTTCTCGTATATAACCGAAGTATCACGAGAAGCATGCCAACGTATGCATACCTACGGAAACTTTGAAATAGCCAGTACTCACATAACTAAAATCTAACCAGACTGCTTCACGTCCGATAATCCTAGCCGGCCATGTTGATCATGATGGAGCGTGTGCTGGCAGTGCTTATTCTGACCCTTATGGAACTTGGAGCAGCGTCATTGTTCTAGGTAGCATTAAAATCACCTTACAAGATTATGTTACCGATGTCCGAATAAATACGAATCGTGTACACCGGTAGTCAGATCAGGGGTAACTTGTGAATTAAGTACCACTCGATGCACCGATATAGAAGGAGATGATACCTTCTGGAATCCTGTGCCTACTGATCATTGTAAATTTTCCGATTATGGCGTATTATATAACGGATACGCAAATAAAATATTTGACGCTTCTAATGAACTATCTCAAACGGCCTACTCATTAACCGGTTAAGTGGTATTGTAGCATATATGCACAAAAAGAATTCGTGCCAAAAGTGGTATTGTAGCATATATGCACATCTTGAATAACTTCTATATTATTCAACGAATTTGCTTGAAATTTGGTATACTATTGTTTTTTGGGCTTCTGAACTCGATTTTGGCGTCAAATTTGTAAAATTTGATGGCGATTTTTGAACTCGGACATGTTTTACATTTATTTGTAAATATCGCGCTGGAACGAATCAGTCCGGCTCCTTATTTACGAAATGAAATCAGCGACCCAAAAAACCCCCAGGGCCAAATTTTGGTATATTTTAGTTCACAATTGACGCCTACCACTTTTGGCACGGAACGTTTTAAAAAGCCTACCACTTAACCGGTTAACTACACCAAGCATGATATTCTCTTTAACAAGCACCGGAAAATACCCCACTTGTGGACATACACTCATTAGAACCGAGCATCCGAAATTAATAATTTTCGAAACAACACCGGGTGCTGAAATTTTTAAAAGCTCCGGCTTTATATCAGTAAATCGATATCTTTACATATTGTACATAAACTCAAAATTTGTATACGTGGAAAAATATATCCGCACTCAAGTTAACCAACTATACAGAAATATCTTACTACAGCAGTGTCAACTCGAATATCGAATGATGCAAAATTCATTAGCCATAGCCGCTAGATCACCTGATGCCTTCGCATATCACTTTATGAAAGGACTTGGATACATGGCGCTATTAGCTAGAGAAGTTATCCATATAGTAAAATGCGTACCGGTCGAAGTTAAAATAGCTCGAACTACTGAATGTTATGAACAACTTCCTGTATTACGAGGAAATGAAACATACTTTCTTACCCCGCAAACACATATACTAATACGACATGGAACCCAGATTACCTGCAACTCTTTCGCTCCTACAATGTATCTCTTGGGAGACTCATGGTATAAAATTATGCCTAAACCTGTAGAAACAGTGCCGCCCGTAATTATGAAGCCTTCAACTAAACTATCTTGGAAATATATCACTCTTAGAGCACTTGCGACCATTGGCATTTATTCTCAATCCGACTTAGAAGAACTTAAAGATCATATAATGTTTCCCGTTGAGCGGTCTGCAATTCTTAACACAATAGCAAGAGGCATATTGGGACGTATAACCGTACTAAACGAAGGATCACTTTCAAACCTCATCGATGAAGCTTCAATAGAAAGGATAGCTATCTCAGCATGGACGAAATTCTGGAGTAAGTTTTTAATATTTGGCAATATTAGTGCTGGAATAATAAGAATTTACATGGTCGGTAGACTCATAAAATTATTATTAGATACATTCATACACGGGTACGCACTACACTCAGTATACGGGTGGTCGGTGTACTTGGTGGGAGCCATATGGGACTCGCTCACCCAGCTCCTATTACATCTAGGGAGAGATAGGCCTAAGAAAACAAATAATGTCTCGGAGCCTGACGCACCAAAAGACGAGGAGACTGATAACGTCGAGATTTTGGCCTTCGTAGAAAGGGGCGCTAAGTCAGAACATATTTATCCACCCCTCCTTACTGCAGAAGCAACTACTTACACTCTTGAGCTTAAGAATTATGGTAATAATAACGCTACACACAATATACTTCCCTTTCTAATAATTACATATATCAACCTCGAAATCGCATGCTACGACATGCAGGTTTACCTATTGAAATCGCATGCTACGTCGTGCTGACTCGTTTTATTTCAGTCGCATGCTACGTCATGCAGATCTATTTATTTAAATCGCGGATTTATAATCTATTCCGTATCAAACCACACACAACATTTATTTGTAGAAATGGATATCAGATTTATCAACACTAGGGAACTGAGTCGGGGGCCCTTGAAAATCAGGGTCATCAAAGTAAATTCGCCTACATTCTTCTGGGTCCAGCTTGAACACGGCCGTGAAGACCTCGAAGAACTCCTGGAGGATTTTACGCGTAGAATGGCACGCAGGGGGCGACTCCTACGCCACAATCCTGAGCATGTATTACCCGACGAGTTAGCAGCTGTCCAAGAAGGAAAGACATGGCAAAGGGGCATAGTAGTCCGTCTCGAGAGAAAGGATATGGTTACTGTCGCATTGCGAGATTGGGGCCGTACCATCCAGCGTCCAATCTCGGACATGCATGTATTGGAGGACAGATTTCGTGAGTTAAATTGGCAAGCCATCCCTTGCGGGCTTGCTCATCTTTGTCCCGTTGGAGCAAGATCGAGATGGCCCCGGAGAAGTAGGGAGCTCACCAGACTACTACTGGAAAGGAGAGAGGGATGAATGCGAATTCATGGGAGCATAGCAGATGAAGCCGCCGTAATCACTCTTGAACCGAAGCGCGAGAGTGAGGACGAAATGAGCAGCTTAAAAGAGTTGCTCATTTCAATGGAATGCGCTCAACATACCGACGAAGAAATGTTACCAACAATACCCGGCGTATTATAAGTTAGTTAAGATAAACATAAGCTTCTTTAAGATAATTTTTATAACAAACCGTAATGAAATAATCAAATGAAAAACTCCTAGCAATATAAGTAATATATAGGATTCTTAGAAGTAGGTAGTATAACGTAGTTATAATTATTTACTTAAAAAAAAAAATTTATATATATTAGAATAAATTCAAGAAATTTGTATACTTTTTTTTTATTAGAAATATACACATATATATGTTCTAGCTTTTAAACCATTCAATCATCGGTTACAGCATATACGAGATGCCAGGGTGCAACAGTCTGTGCCGAGCCACCCATGAAAAAGAAACCGAATCTTACATAGTGACCAGAGAACACTACTGGTATGCTTATAAATATTTAACAAATCTCCGATGTATCTACATGGGAGAACCGACCGATGTACCAACATTCTGGTAATCGATCTAAGATTTGCCAAATTTGCTATAAATGCAAGCCTGCCAATTTAAGACCCAATTATTTGCCTGTGTTCATGCATCATTTAGTCCATATGGATTCAATGTTTGAACAAGCAAAATGTATAATATTAACTGTAATAAAGTAATGACCATAACTAAAAAAGCAGAAGAATGTCCTGACTGTCTCTCAGAATTTCAGTATATCAATGCAAATATCAAGGTACGCTTGGATTTAGGGTGGGGACTGCCAGTGGGCCTAAGGCACTAACACGCAATCCGATACCTGGCGTTTCGTAAATAGCTTTTCCTTTGACAATACCGCGAGCAAAGGAAAGAGAAAAATGAACACATATATAAGTATATATATACATAACTGTATAATTTAAGAATAAGAAAATTATAGAAACCGAGCGATAAAATAATATTAGGAACCACATTAAGACTTAAGAACATATGATTTAATTACATTCTAATAAAAGGGTATATGTATGTTAATGAAATAATGAAAAAAAGGTATATATAAATCCCAAAAATATATTTAAAAAAAAAAGTGTTTAATATCTAAGTTATTGTCATATACACAATCAATCAGGAGTACGAAAGAAAAACGGAGATTTAAATTTTCTTTTCTGCTTCTTTATGCACACTTAAGCCCATTCAAATTGAGTTATTTTGAAACTTAGTCTATAATTTCATCAATATATATATATGAATATTTTAATTATTAACAACAATTTTATAATATCTATGATATAAGATACATATAGTCTCTAATTGTTTATGTTAAAATTACGTTCCTTTTCCACCGAAATTCAAATAATTAATTACATGCTTTCCTTTTCTTTGAAAAATATACATAAATTTATTATAAAAAAAAAAGGGAAAAAAATTTTTCACCTGATTGTCGAGGCTAAAGAAACCGAGTTTTCCTTTACTAATAACCTCCCTCTAATCATTAAACGTGAAAAAAAAATATATATAACAATATATTTATTTTTCTCTCTTTCTTGAAGAATTTACCTTGTCCGTCATCTCCAACTCGCCAAATCTGCTGAATAATGGCGACGGCTAATAAATTAACTTCGCACTCGTCAATTCCTTTGGATTAACCTATAAAAATCCCGACGAGATGCACCATGATGACGGATGTTAAAACACGAGAATCCCGGCTAAAACTGGGAAGTAACAGTCTGCCCTTGAGGCATGACTAGAGGAGGGGAGCCCTTGGAGGGCCAACCAATAAGGAAACTCACTCATAGAAAAAGAAAAAGGGGCCCCGACTTGTGCCGGATGACATTCACGTGGAAATACCTCTCTATATCCCACACTTTACACTTTTGTGTTGTTTATCATACAGAAGGAAAAGAAAAGCACATTAAAAGTAAAGCTAAATTAAATGCAAAATTAGATAAAAGAATATCCGCGTATAAATGCGAATGTACACGCTGTGTCAACAAGTTAAATTTATTTTATTCGCGCCATGTAAGATTCGTAATTCCGCCACAAGCAAATTCCCTAGTCGCGCTGTAAGCTACCTCGCTTTTCTAGTCATCGGAACGCGTCGCGCTATTACTAGATCGTCGCCTGATCGGCTCGAGCGCCTTCGTCACCTCTCGTGTGTTTTCGTATTAGCTGCGCAGAATCCTGCACAGTTTAAGTTCGGTTCCGTTGTTGTAAAGGGAGAACGCCAACATGTTTTGTTAAAAAAGTTTTCTGTACAGTTGTCTTCTCATCCGTACGAGCATACTAAGCTCTTTTCTGGTACAGCAAATAAAGATATTTAGCTCTCAAGCGGTATTCACATCGATTACTATAGTGCACCACGCAGTACAGCCACAAGGCATTGGGAATGAGAAAAGGCGCGTTACACTTAACGCAAGAGGCACAAACCCTCATAAGTAACATAATGGTCCTTCGAGCCGGTTATGGAGGATTGAGAAGATACTGAGAATACCGAGGATTACGGAAATAGATACATACATACAAACGGGTATCATAAAATAATCGATGTCGACAAGGCATAGGTTAATGCACAAGCATAAAGGATATACAACCAAACGCACTGTAAGTACATCTCGCGGTTACTTGAGGTTATAGCATAAAGATAGCACTCGCGCTAACAAAAACGACGAAGCTAGAAAGGTTAGTTGTCATATCACTACACTAACGAGTACATTCAAATATTATCACTTACTATATCAACACTATTTTCGCGCTAAGTTTACTGTTGTAACCATACATAGCATAACCAAACCAAAACTCGAATCACCAACTTCGTTCGCGTGAGCAAGTTGCATTGTCTACAAGGCAATCAATAAGTTATCTCGCACGAGAATCAGCATCTCACAATGGACGCGTTAACATTAACGGAAGCCAAGGCTAAAAGAGCCCAAGTAAGAGCAGCAGCCACAAGGCTAAAAACTTTCATAGAAAATCTTGATCCAAATCATGCATCACGGCACGAAGTTATTGAACGTAAGAAAAAGTTACAAGAATTATGGTCCCTGTTCGACGCGGTTCAGTCACGTATCGAAAGTCTGGAAAACGTTGATCCCGCAAACGCTGACAAGGACGCTCTCCGTGCCCAGCAATCACAAACCGGGAAAGTTTCGAAAATCCTTATTTTCAGTTAATAGTACGTTATGAAACGATAATTGAGCAGATTAATCAAAACTCAGTTCCAACATCTTCCCGTTCCGATAATGAACATGCACTCGATACAAGGAATAGAGAAACTCGCGTAAAGCTGCCCAAAATAAATTTACCAGTTTTTTCAGGTTCTTACGAGGATTGGTATTCTTACCAAGACACATTCGAAAAACTAATCCATTTAAATGAAGGTTTAAGCGAAATCGAGAAATTCCATTATCTCCGGTCTTCACTAAAGGATAAGACTGCAGAGACGACGACTGACAATTATCACGACGCTTGGACAGCAGTCAAGGAAAGATTCGACAACAAGCGATGGATCATCCAAAGGCACATTCAGGCAATATTTGACGTGCCTGCTCTCCACAAGGAAAATCATGCAGCTCTCCGAGAACTGCTGGACACTATCCTCAAACACTTGCGAGCCCTTAAGGCTCTTAAGAGGCCTACCGAAACGTGGGATGATCTAATTATCCACGTAATCACTTCTAAACTTGACGTACCCACCAATAAGGCGTGGAAGACTAGTATTCTCGATGCAAACATACCTAACCTAACCTAAAAATGTTAACAGATTTCTTGTCGAAGCGATGTCAAGCGTTAGAATCTATACAAAGTAGGGCTCTTAATAATCAGACAAGTAATGCTGTTCATAAGCAAGTCGGCAAACCAAAAAATACTTCAGTCACAAACATTGCTACTTCCAATCTCTCTTGTGCATGTTGTAAGGCTAATCATCAAGTTTATCACTGTGAAGAATTTCTCAAGTTGCCAGTAGAGGACAAATTTAAGGTCACGAAAAGAGCCCACCTTTGTATTAATTGTCTACTGTCCACAACACACCAAGCAAAATCATGTAATTCAGGCACATGCCGCAAATGTAGTAAGAAACACAACACTTTGCTACACACATCTAATCTAAACATTTCGGAACAGTCCGTACCCAACGCGAAAACAGAACAATCTACACCAAATTCATTGAGCACCTCAAATCAAAACAGCAATGTTCCTCTTCCAGTATCTACATAATGTACATCAAGTCATCGTTCTCTAAACATTTTATTATCTACCGCAATTGTAAACGTATACGACTCAAACAGCACATCTCACTCATGTCGTGTACTACTTGACAGTGGTTCTCAAATGAACTTCATAACACAAGAACATGCCAATCGCTTGCAGCTTAAAGAACGATCACTTGAGATCTCCGTAGCGGGAATCATGGAAGGAACAGTTCAAGCAAATAAGTTTGTTAATGTATGCGTCAAATCGCGATTCAATAATTTTAGCGACAACATAGATTGTGTAATATTACCTAGGATAACCCAAAACTTACCTCAGAACTTTATACCCATGCAAAATGTGTTTATTCCAAATAATATAAAATTAGCAGATCCTAATTTCAATGTACCCTCAAGCATTGATATGCTGATAGATGCAGAACTATTTTGGCGAATCATGTGCGCGGGTCAGATCAGACAATCTAATAATGTACCAATTCTACAAAAAACACATTTTGGATGGATTATTTCAGGCGTTACGACAAATTTCACAGCTAAACCAACTCCTCAGGTTAGTTTTCATTCAACGGCAATAGATGACCTAAGTAATATACTAAATCGATTTTGGGAAGTTGAGCACAACATAGCACAACAACAATTTCCAAGTGAACAACAAGCCTGCGAAAAGTTGTTTCTAGAAGGCGTAAGGCGAAACGAGGACGTTTCGTCGTCACACTCCCAATAAAACAAGACAAGCTAAGCATTCTAGGAGAATCTCGTGAGATTGCTCTACGACGATTTATGGCTTTAGAAAAACGTCTCATAGCCCAGCCCGACATGTACAGCGAGTACAAGAAATTTATGCAGGAATATCAAGACTTGAAGCACATGCAAGAAGTTACCAACTATTTGGGGCCCGACTCAACTAATCAAGCATTCTATCTTCCTCATCATGCCGTCCAAAATGAAACAAGCATCACTACCAAATTTAGAGTCGTGTTCGATGGCTCATGCAAGAGCACCACTGGTATATCATTGAACGACGCATTAATGGTCGGTCCCACTGTGCAAGAAGATCTCTTTTCTATTTTAGTGAGATTCCGCACATTTCCTATCGCCCTCACGGCGGATGTAAGCAAAATGTATCGGCAAGTATTGATAGATCCAACTCAAACTGCCCTGCAGCGCATCTTGTGGCGGGACTCAGCAGACGAACCTATCAAAACGTTCGAGTTAGTTACCGTAACATACGGTACATCTGTTGCATCGTTCCTAGCAATCAGAGCTATGAGGAAACTTGCCGAAGACTATTCAAAACAATATCCGATTGCATCAAAAATCGCGTTAAGAGACTTCTATGTCGATGATTTGGTCACAGGAGCAAATACCGAAGAGGAAGCAATCTCAATCAAGGAAGAAATCACTCAACTATTGCAAGAAGGAAAGTTCGAGTTGAGGAAATGGGCATCCAATGCATCATTCCTCCAAGATGAGCAATCTATGGAAGAGGACAGAGAATTCATTTTAGCATCGGACAAAAAATCCGTGAGACGCACATTGGGTATCACTTGGAACTGTCAGTCCGACACATTCAAAATCACCAGTATCGTTCATTTACCATCGATAGAAAGGCCTACAAAAAGAAGCATCTTATCACGAATTGCTTTAATTTTCGATCCACTCGGATTACTAGGTCCAATCACAGTGACAGCAAAAATTATAATCCAAGATCTCTGGCGTCTGAAGCTTGATTGGGATGAATCTATTCCTCTCGAGTTAAACACCAAATGGAAACGATACGAAACGGAGCTATAAGAGCTGCGAGACATACATATACCTAGGCGCGTCATACCTAGGCGTGTCATACCTAGGCGCGTCATACCTGCAGACCAATACACTCATGTTGAAGTACACGGTTTCTCCGACGCCAGTGAAGTTGCGTATGGAGCATGCATTTACCTACGCTCCACGACAGTCAATGGTGAACATTCTACACGATTGCTCTGCTCTAAATCCAGAGTAGCACCGCTAAAGGATTTATCTTTGTCACGCCTTGAATTATGCGGGGCGCTGTTATTAGCACAACTCGTCAATAAGGTCTCAAGATGCCTTCCTTTCACCACAAATCACGTCAATCTTTGGACGGACTCTACAATCGTACTATCGTGGTTACAATCTCCCAGCAGAACCTGGTCAGCCTTTGTAGGTAACCGCGTAGAAGAAATACAACACTTAACGCCTGTTCAGTCATGGAATCACGTACGCAGTGGAGATAACCCTGTGGATCCTCTGTCAAGAGGCATCATGCCAGCCTCAGTGGCTCAACGAAATATTTGGTGGACAGCCTTTGTGGCTCAAAGATAATAAAGAAGAATGGCCTCAAAGTTCCGTTCCTACACAAGTAAAGGACCTTCCTGAAAGAAGATCGAAGACCATCGCCGCAGTTACTGCTACGTCTCAAGAGTTTGACATCTTCAATCGCTACTCGATGTTCACAAGGCTCATTCGAGTGGTCGCTTACATTTATCGGTTTGCAAGAAATTCAAGGAAGGCAAAAACCAAAACCCAGAATATGCACGCACCTTCAACAACGAAAAAACATATTATTTCACCAATCACACCAGAAGAACAGAATCAAGTCATCATTCATTTATTAAGGATAATTCAGACAATTTACTTCACCGCAGAAATAAGATCACTTGATAAAGGGGAAGCCATAAATAAAAACAGTCCCCTCCTAAAACCAAATCCATTCATTGACGATTCTGGAGTCTTGAGAGTGGGAGGTCGATTAAAAGAAGCAACACTTCCATACTCGACAAAATACTCGATATTACTGCCTAGAAACCATCCATTCTCTAGGCTTGTGAGACACGAACATAAAAAAACACTTTCACGCTGGTCCACAGGCCACGTTAGCAGCAATACGTGAAAGGTTTTGGATCATATCAGGACGCAATCTCGTTCGACAAACTGTTCAAAAATGTGTCACTTGCTTTAGAAGTCAACCTAAGGCTGCTTCAACGATTATGGGAAATCTTCCAAGGGCACGAGTCAACATTCCTAAGAGGGCATTTGACCAGTGTGGCGTAGACTACGCAGGTCCCTGCTATTACAAGAAGGGCACTAGAAGAAATGCCAAGCAAATAAAATGCTACATCGCCGTTTTCATCTGCTTAGCCACAAAGGCAATCCACTTGGAGTTGGCTACCGGCTTATCTTCCGAAGCATTTTTAAACGTCTTCAAGCGTTTTATAGCCAGAAGAGGTTGTTCGTCTGATATTTATTCGAACAACGGCTTAAATTTTGTAGGCGCTGACCGCGAATTAAGCGAATTATCCAACCTACTCAAGAACCAAACAAATCAACAGCAAGTTAGCGATCAATTGTCAGATAAAGGAATTCATTGGCACTTTATACCGCCCAGGGCACCTCACCACGGTGGTATATGGGAAGCTGCGGTAAAGGCAGACAAACGCCATTTAGTTCGAATGACGAAAAATTCTACTTTAAAATATGAAGAACTAAAAACATTTCTCATTCAAATCGAAGCAATATTGAACTCTCGTCCAATTACTCCACTTTCATCAGACCCTAACGACCTAAGTTCATTAACGCCAGGGCACTTTCTAATAGGTATTCTACTTACATCTTATCCAACGCCATCTTTAGAAGAAGTACCTACCAATCGGTTGTCCCGTTGGCAGTACGTACAATTATTACAGCAACAGTTTTGGCGACGCTGGTCG
>NW_017257161.1:18529-21387 GCF_001594055.1 Mycetomoellerius zeteki
TGGCTCGAGTGCCTTCGTTACCTCTCGTGCGTTTTCATATTAGCTGCGCAGAATCCTGCGCACAGTTTAAGTTCAGTTCCGTTGTTGTAAAGGGAGGACGCTGACATGTTTTGTTAAAAAAGTTTTCTGTACAGTTGTCTTCTCATCCGTACGAGCATACTAAGCTCTTTTCTGGTACAACAAATAAAGATATTTAGCTCTCAAGCGGTATTCACATCGATTACTATAGTGCACCACGCAGTACAGCCACAAGGCATTGGGAATGAGAAAAGGCGCGTTACACTTAACGCAAGAGGCACAAACCCTCATAATTAACAGCGAAAGGATGGGAAAAAGGGTACTAAAATCTGCCACAATTATTGCACGCAACATGCACCCGCGTATATACATATATACAGGGTGTCCCATTTTAAATGATCCAGCCAAATATCTCGAAAACTAAACCCAGTAGACAAAAATGTTTCAGACAAAAGTTGTTTGACTCGAAGGGGGACATAAGATGGTGCCATCGATTTGACCTTGGATAGTCCTCTGAAGATCACGTGAAGGTCACCTTTAATCTTTTAAATGGAACCCCTTATTTCTCATTGCACATTCTTACAGCTCATCTCGAGAGCTTTCCAAAACACTAATTAAGTTACTTTTCGTTAAGTACTAGTTAAGTTATAACAGTGAAAAGGAATAAATATCATCTAAACTTTAGGGAATAAATATTAATATTTCTAAAAATGATGTTATTTATTTCTTTATGAATTATAAGAAATAGGGTTCTTAATAAAGTGAATGGTTGTATGTGCTACGATTATCACTTAATCGACCGGATCAACCCTGATCTTGCTTCAATCGGCCGGATCAGCCTCGATCTTGCTTTAGTCGGCCAGATCAGCCCTGATCTTGCTTTAGTCGACCGGATCAGCCCCGATCTTGCTTTAATCGGCCGGATCAGTCTCGATCTTGCTTTAGTCGGCCGGATCAGCCCCGATCTTGCTTTAATCGGCCGGATCAACCCCGATCTTGCTTTAATCGGCCGGATCAATCCCGATCTTGCTTTATAACTTAACTAGTACTTAACGAAAATTAACTTAATTATAGTGTTTGGAAAGCTCTCGAGATGAGCTGTAAGAATGTGCAATGAGAAATAAGGGGTTCCATTTAAAAAATTCACGTGACCTTCAGAGGACTATTCAAGATCAAATCGATGGCACCATCTTATGTCCCCCTTCGAGTCAAACAACTTTTGTCTGAAACATTTTTGTCTACTGGGTTTAGTTTTCGAGATATTTGGCTGGATCATTTAAAATGAGACACCCTATTATGCGCGCAATAGAATAAAAATAAGAAAGACGAAAGAATAAAAAAAACGACTTAAGAAGCTACCCCTCTTTCCTCTTTCTTGGAAATTAAGCTTGAGCGTAACCATGAACTATAGAAACTAACGTTAATCAACAATTGATCGCTAAACGAAGAAATCATTTTTAGTTCATTTATTTTTGCAAATGTGCTTTACACCCCCAACATTTGTTTAAGACGGGGAGTGTTACGTCCAGTGGATTCCACGATTTCTTCGTTTTACGATCGTTCAATCAATAAAGTAAGAACAAATTCAATCGATAACATAAATCCGAAGAAACTTTTCCAACAGAAAAATATGTTTATTCAAAATTTAGTAACCCGCGATAACCAATCCTTTAATCTCCTCTCGAATATCGTGGAAAAAGAAACCGAATAATCATTTTCAAAACGCGCCGTTAGCACCAAGGTGCTAAGCCGGATCCAAAATCGAACATCCTTGATAAGGGTCATATCGCGAACGCGATACTCGAGGGAAGGTAAGATGTTGAATCATCCCACGCCGATATCACACACGTCTAACGATAATAGTCTTGCGCATAGGCTTAAGAAAAGGTCATAAATCTAATAATGACACTTTCCGATGATGGGAAAATCAACAAAATAATGATTCACGTTTCTTGCTTCCCAAGGAACAAGATTAACTAAATCCAGGAATGTTGATAAAAAGTAGATTACCTTTTCCCTTAAGCAGATGTTGATAAAAAGGGAAATAGGTAACTTACAACCCATCCCTCCCCAGAAACGAAACTCTCCAATAGGCGATCGTGAGTCTGAAACCTTTAGGGAGATGATACCTTATCACCAATAAGAATAAGAGCGAATCAAACTGACACAGCAGGCGGAGCTAACTTGAAGGAAATTTCCCAATGACCAGTCAAGGCCTGTTATCATACCAAAATCCTATGAACCTAATTCCTCCATTTCCCAATTTGACACTTCCTACCATGGAACCACCTCCTTAAAAACGACTATATAAACCACGACACCGCAAGACGCAGCGTCAGAGTAAAAGTCAGAATTAGAGTAAAAGCCAGAGTCAAAGTCAGAATTAGAGTAAAAGCCAGAGTTAAAGTCAGAGTCAAAGTCAGAGTAAAGTCGGAGTTCGAGAAATATATTTTCACTTAGTCACTCTAGAATCAATGCTCGAATTCGGTCAGCATCACCATCCACGAGACCAAGGGAACCGAACCACTGACCAACAAGTATCCAAACAACCCGTCTGCCCGGACAACTAAACAGTAAGTCGCTCCTTACAAATTACATACTCCAGTTCCTAACATAAATTATCCCTATCTCAATCAAAGCGCCACCGTCCTCATCGAGGTTGGCTAAAAAGTCGGGCTTTCCTCGAAGCACGCTCGAAGACTCCTAGATCTAGCGTATCAGGAGTTCTGTAACGCGCGCGACCAAATAAAATCTACCGACGACGCACGATAACCCACATCATTACCTACACAACAGCCAGCACAGTTATTTCACCCACCTTCGCCGTCACCGGCTCCGCC
>NW_017257161.1:21448-36964 GCF_001594055.1 Mycetomoellerius zeteki
TTCCCTGCGATCTCCGTCACCCGCGTTGTCAGACGCATTGACGGAGCACTTACTTCCCGACATTCCAACACACACTCCCGACTTCCCTCTCCACTCCGCTCCAGCGTCACCTCGTCCACCATCTCCTGCTGATTCCACATCAAGCGTGGAAATTCTGGAAGAATTTCCACCTCCTCCCCCCCAGCGCAACCGATTTCCTATCTATCCTGGTGACACCTTCGACTCGGTGATTAACCGTTTCGATCGCACCACCGATCCTCTCCCGCAGGGCACCTACACCATCGGCCCTGACTATTTCGATCCTGAAGAAATCCGAGCTGCCATAGCCAGACAACCTCCTGGAACTCACATTCCAGTATTCATTCCTAGTTCCCCCTTTCCTTACCTAGTTCCGATCGATCTTTTCAATGACCTTTTCCCTCATTCCACTGTCATAATTAAAGAAATTCAATAACCAACATGTATCGCCTCACCATATATATACAAATATAGACTCACGCTCGCACTATGTCTACATTCTCTAGCGGCACAAATATTCCTATTATTTTACAATCGGCCAGCGATTTTTGAGAAATCATTTATTGTAACGTACAGATAACCGAGTTGTAACATGAATATAAAATTAAATTTTACAATAAAAACTATAGAAATAATTTATTACTTCTAAGCGCGTATTGTTAAGCTGTAATTTATGTTTAGTAATAAATTAGAATATTGTTAAGATGATTGCTCTCCTTTCATTTTAAAAAACCAAAAACGACCTCGTACTCCATCGCCTTTCAGAGATCGCACGTGGTCCAGTCCCGAGTTATAGGGATTAGGTTCCTTGACTCGAAATCGGGACCGACGTACGCTCATTAAAATTAAGTAGATTTTTTATTTTTAGGACTACTCATAACAAATTATTTCAGTAAATAAACACGTAATAGTTAAGAGTTACCTCTCAAAGTAACTTTTCCAAGCTTAGCACAAAATTAGTATAGTCAGTTATCGTTGCAATGAAGTCGTCATCAAGTCGTTTTTATAAATGATAAAATTTATGGCGTTACTTTACTTCCCATCCCTGCATTTTTTATACAAATATATTTGCGTAAAATGTTCCTTTTCAATTAGTTATTCAGTCAGACGATTCATAAAATAAGAATCATGGAAAGATTCTTAACTATAAAAATTCAAACTTTGGATAGCCTTTTCATAAGTGTTTTAAACATTTCGGTAACTTTTACTTAATTTTATTCCTTTTTTTCAATCTGGAATTATTACTCAACATAGACCTGCGGTAAACGTACTTGTTTTCCCACTACATTTCCTGCAACCTTCGGAAGGTTTAGTAGTCACCCATATTACATTAAAAAGTTATTAAAAATGAAATAGAGAATTCAACTCCGATGACGCTGACCGTAACATATATTGTCAAGGTAATGGGGTGTGGAAGGTAAGGGGGTGGAATTGGTCAAAGTTGGGGGAGGTATGAGTGAAAGGTGAGAGAAAAGAGAGGTACATCCTGAAAGGCAGCATCGCCACGAGTAATTTGCGCAAAAAAAAAATAAAAGTCGGTGAAGCCGTTCTGGACATACAAGCGGTGATGGTTTTCGTGAAAAATAAAGTAACGTCTCCTTCTTCTTCTTCTTTTTCTTCTCTGTCGCAATTTACTCGTGGCGATGCCGCCTTTCAGGATGTGTTACGTGCGATTCAAAATTTTTTATATTTTAGTAGTTCTGTACCTCCCAAAAATGGACTTTGGTGGCCCGGGATAAGAGACTTGTAGCGTCTTTCATTTTCATTTTTATTAGTCCGGATCTACAATAGGTGTTTTAAGACTTAAGCTGTATGAAATTGACCAATTACAGTCGAATCCGAGGGGAATAATCGACTGTGATTCGCTCATTTCTTATGACTTAGGCTTAAAACACCTATTGTAGATCCGGACTTAATCCTAGGCCGGTATTCATAGTCGATTCTTATTTCAAGACTGTCTTAAGTAATGTCTTAAGACACTAATGCGGCCCTCTGATTGGTTCGTGACATCTTAAGTACTTAAGACTGTACTTAAGACGTCTTGAATATAAGATCTTGAATATAAGATCTAACTATGAATACCGGCCCTAGAGTAGTTTTTTTTTAACATGGTCGGAGACACTACTGCGTCTCTTGATTAAATAATTTGAATTTTGTTTCAAAGAAAAATATCGATATTCTTGATCAGTCGATATTTCTTTTTTATCGATATATATCGATATTAATTGCGACTATTTTTAATCCCTTGGCATGGCAGAGAAATTTTTGGTTAGGAAGTATGGTAAACACGTTGTCTGCAACCGGGTGTATATGATTTGTCATTCGTGCTTGGTCGATTTAATGAAATTTAATTTCAACATGCGTGACTTTATTCCAAACTTGAGCGACGTGACGTTTAATTTATCCGCATTTTAGATCACTCCGTTACTATCCGATTTAATGCGGCGAGATGAGTTTTCTAGCCAGCGGGTTTTTTTGGTACTTGTCGTGTCGTGACGTGACGCAAGTTAAATTTTCGGGGCTCAAATCGTCGTAAAACATTACAAAAATGTATTCGGTTGATCTGACAAAGACTATTCCACCGGCGACTGCCGATAAGGTGTTTCTGAGCGACGCCGACCTTGACAAGATCGCCCTGTTCCTCGTTGGTAATCAGCAACGTTTCAGAGAAAACATTATAATCCCCAGAATGCTGGCACCTGTACAGATAAAGACCATCGAAGAGAAAAGAATAGACAGTGTGATGGAAAGCTGTGCTTTTAAGAGCATTATGAGTTGTGTTCTCGGTATGCTTTTTCATTACTCCTTTTTATAAACAAATATCAAAATATTACAAATTATAGATATTTAATCCTTTGCAGATTTATGTCAAATAAAGCTCTACCTAGACAAGCTTGCATAGCTGCATAATCATTCAGTAAACACCAATTAAGACCACAGTCTAATTCACATTCACAATGCTTAAAAATCATTTCATCCTTATTGTTTGTCAAATATTGAACAAAGACAAATGATGTTCATGAGCGTTGTCAGCATGAATTAGACCATAGCCTAACAATAACATAATGGGTGCTTTCCAGCAAGATACACATGACAATCAGTCATTGTATCTTTTGTTTCAATTGTTTTCCAATGTTAAACAAAGATGAAATGATGACTGTATCACACTGTATCGCACTTTCTTGCTGGAAAGCATCAATAATATCAGTGTTATAATTTCCTTAACAATGTAATTATTATGTTCGTGTGTTACATTACATTTATATTGTTGAATAGAAAATTATATTGATGTGTTACTGTTAGTATTTACTAGGCACAAAGAAAATGATGAGAATTTAATTTTATATGCAACCTTATCATGGAAATGTAATTGGATAATTTTCTTTATGGATATAATTATGCAATTACGCAAGTTTGTCTGAATTCTTTAGAGTTGGTTCCAAAGTAAGATTTTAAATTCTGGTTTAAGTTACTGTTTATCTTTTTCTAATTTTTATAACTAGAAAAAATCTTTACAGGAATTTATAGGATATTCTAAAAATATATATCCAATTATATATTTTTAATTGTATTTTTGATATCTTTATAGATTTCTCCTAATAATAAAGATTTTTTAATTCACTTATTTATGAAAAATAACTTAGACTGCAAAGAATAAGATTACAACGGTCAAAATTATATCATGCTAATTGAAATATTCATCTTTTAGGATATGGTTTGGGAGCAGCCATTGGATTATTTTCTTCCAGCGTGAATCCCAACGTAGCGAGCGTTGAGAGGCAACAGACCGCACGAGAGATATTAAAGGAGATGAAAATCACGACTCTTAGCTACGCGAAGAACTTCGCGGTTGTCGGATGCATATTCTCTGCTATCGAGTGCACAATAGAATCGGTAATGCTCTAAATATGCGCATTAAAACTCTTCTTTTTGGATACAATAATCTGTTCGCACAATATTTTTCTTAGCATATTGTTAAACGTTGTCTTGATTTCAGTACAGAGGTAAAACTGATTGGAAAAACGGCACGTACGCAGGCGGTTTGACGGGCGGGTTAATTGGCTTAAGAGGTATTCATAATTTCCGTTCGTGCACTATAATTATTAATGTTCTTGAATTTACTTATTTAATCTTATTCCTTGCAGCCGGTATAAAAGCGGGCATAGTCGGAGCCGCAGGCTTTGCAGCATTCTCAACGGCGATAGACTATTACATGCATAGATCTTAAACTGCACAGCACAGATTGTTAAAAGATATATATTTGTATAAAAGAGATATAAAAATTTATCTAATTATGTATCTATACAATTCCTGTATAAAAACATGGAAATGGTTTGTAGTGTAAATATGCTCGTAAAACTAATATCGTGTGACTGAATTAAAAGCGTAAAATATATTGCCTTTTTTAATTAATTTATCATCTAATATTTATCCAATTTCACGTTCGAATACGAAATTCTCTTATATGTAATTATATGTAATCACATTTCATATGTTTCGTTGTATTGCATGAAACAATTCGCACAAAGAGATGTTCATATGTGATACACGTAGAAAATTCCTAAATCTGTAGTCACATTTATCTTAAACATTATGTTTTTACTTTTATCATATATGGCGAATATAATATTTAGGAATACATTTATCGTTTACATATTTCGTGGACTATATGCGTGAAGAAGACTTGGGACAAAGAAGTTATGACAGAATGGCCAATTGTAAAAAAAATATATAAATGTTATAAATACATTTAAGATAAACTTTGGATTGTTCTCTTTTAAGAAGTGATATGGCACATTCATACTTCTTTGCTTCTAAGTCGCTTAATATTAATTATACGCAATTGCCTTTAAATAATTTGGCGCGATTAGTCCGATATTTTTACTCGAGGATTGCATCAGCCTTTAAATTTTTTATACATTTGTCCTACATGAATTTAATATGAGATTCTTTATTCAATCAGCAATATAAGTTTTACCTATAACTTATTATGAATATATTGCCCAGTTGTGTAGAAGCGATTCTTTTAATGTAAATGAAGTTTATAACAAATTGTTTGCATAATTGTACACGAAAAAGTTTGGATTTCTTACATATGTTGATATTCTACTGTGATAGTCAGATAGATAAAAATTGCAAGGCACTTCTTTTCATAATTTTTTCTATTGTATGATTATCTGAGGTAAAATTCCTATATTTTACGTCACATGTATAAGATACTTAATATTTTCTTTTGATAAAGGATGCTGCGCGTATACCTTTTTTTAAATTAGCACTTATTAGCTTATATGAGATGTCTGCTTTTTTTGCAATTTTGTTTCATTGGTCTCATTTTACTTATGCAATAAAACCTTATCTTACATTTTTATTATGCCTATGCAAAATACACGATATGAGTAAAACATTCGGTAATTTGTCAATAATTAAGACATCACATGAGAAATTGTCCAATCAAAGACAAACACATTTCTTTGTCATAAAACAAAAATGAATCCAAATAAAATTCCCAGTAAGTACTCGCACAGTAAAATCTTCGAAATAGAACGATTCGAATAAGTTTTGTTAAAAAAAAAACAAGCTACTCAAGTGCCTTACCTGTAAACCTTGGATATGCAAACATTTGTTTCATACTGTGTCGCAATTTTAGATCGATTTTATTAGTCTGCTCGTTCTGGACGAAGCATTGGATGTCGTAACAGAATCGTCAAGAGTCCTCACATCGACGATCAAAAGTTAATACTATGTAGAAACATTAGTATTTTTATACTTTTATATGCCTATATATAAAACGCGTGACGCGTATCAAAATGAGATTTCCTTAATAAAAGACGAGCTTAGAAAAATATTGCGGCCGAAATCAAGACCCTGATCGTGTGAGTCACTAAAAAAAAGTTTTATAAATCATTTTGGCACTCGTGTAACAATAAGGAGTCGTTTCCTTCATTTCATACGTCGGTACATAAACGCATATTCGATCAAGGTTGCTGTTGTTGCATCTGCGCTTGCATCACAGCCAGCAATTCTTGCATGTGTCGTATTTCTGCTTCTTTCTCTTGCAAAATGCGATCCTTCTCTGATACAGTGCTGTTTTTGTCGGGTTCCGTGATACTATAAAGAAAGAAATGAAAGTTGAATTAACGCTCATAAATATAATATCATAAAATGAAATATTTGTACTTACGTTGTTTGACGTCGGGGTGGCACCGGAGCTCCCTTTGCCAATCTTTCGCTACGGTAATTTTCGTAATGTACTTCTTGTGTTACCTCCTGTAAGTCTTGCATATGTGTGCTATAAAGAAAATATATATCAATTTACGTATATCAATGTAAACACCATATCACAATAAAACAACTTACATCAGCATTGTCCTTAACTTGATAAAATCGCAGTGATCGGGATTCTCCACTTCGACAACACCCCATGGATACAGTCGACCACGTACTCTCTTTCCCATGGGACAGCTTCTTTCAACTGACGTACTTGTTCCTTGTAATCCTCATCCTCGTCACTATCACAGTCCGGTAAAGGATATATTTTGATTCCACTGCCTTCAATCTCCTCCATAACTCTTTTTTTCAGACGCAAGACTTCCTTTTTGGTAAGTACATCAGCTTTTGCTATTACAGGTACTATATTAACTTTGTTATGAAGTTGCTTCATAAATTCGATATCCAATGGCTTCAACCTGGTCAACAAGAGAGGAAAAAAGATTATATTATATGTCTCACGTTTTATTCTAAACAATTACTTTAATTTTAACAATGTGTTTACCCATGGCCAAATGGAGAGATGAAATAGAAACAACAATGTATTCTATTATCCACGATATTTCTCCTGTTTAGACCACTTTCATCACGAAGAAATCTCTCAAACTGATCGTCTATGTATTGAATAATAGCTCGGAAACTATCCGTGTTATCAATTGCATCTCCATAACCAGGTGTATCGACGACTGTTAATCTAAGTTTCACGCCCCTTTCTTCAATCTCGACTGTTGAAGCATCAAGTTTGACGGTTTGATTCGTTTTCTCTATTCATAAAAATACAAATAGATATTTTAATTATATAGAAATGTGTAAAAATCATATATATTTGCATGTCACATGTGTGAAATAAAGTGAATAATTTTTGCTAGTACTTACCGACTGCATCAGGAATTATTCGCTCGGGATACAAATCCGTGAGGAACAAACTGTTTACCAAGGTGGACTTTCCGAGACCAGATTCTCCCACAACCATAAGTGTGAACTCGAAGCCTTTCTTCACAGATTTCCGATGGACTTGATTCGGCAAATTCGCGAAGCCCACATATCCAGGTGTCTCCAGGCTCGCAAACTGGAAAAGAGTGTGCCAGAATTACTTGTAATATCTTTAGATAAAAGGTCTGTTCCTTTTATGTACATTTTTACCAATGTAGATTAATTTTAATCTTGGATCCAACTCACTCTTCATCTTTTTCTAATTCCAAAAATTACAAAAAGACAAAGAATAAGTTAATCCAAGATTAAAATTAATTTACATTAGAAAACTGGCATTAGCTGAATTTCTTTTGCACCATTCTGTCCATGTTGGAAAAAAAAGAAAGATAAATTATATAAGAAGGCTACAAAGAACAAATGTATGTTTCGAAATTTCTAGTAATATAATAAGGTACATTCAAAATTCCATCTACCATTCATGTGCATTCATGCACCCTGGATCATTGGGTCTGTTATTATAGATCTTTTTAGCTAAAGTTCTTGCACGGTTCACCTTCTCTTTTTCTTTCCAACGTGGAGGAAAAAGGAAGAAAGATGAACTGTGCAAGAAGTTTAGCTAAAAAGAACAGGCCCTATTGTAACTTCAGAATTACAAATCTCTTTTTATAAGATATTTATAAATTAAAATTTAATTATTATACATACAATCTTATCTGTATAAATATAAGTACAATCTTATCTGTTTTTGAACTGGTGTAGATACATTAAACAGAATAATTACCAAAATAGGACCAAAATGTTTATAACTCTTGATAAAGTATTGAAAGATTTGTTATTGTTAATAATGTAATTACACTCCAACATTCAGTGTTGACTTTCATTTGCAATTTAAATTAATTATTAGGCTTACTCATTAGAAACTACATTTCCAATTTTGTAAATAATTATCATGAATTTATATCCCACGATCAATGCTTTTCATTTACCAGTCGTGCAATTTTTTTTCATACGCAAGAAACTTAATTAAGCCTAATGGCAGGCATTACGATTCATATGACACGTAAGGCGGAGGTACTTACCGTTTTCACGCTTTCGCTCGACATGTCGGACGCGTGAATCCGTAAACAAACTCTGTGTCTCTATCGAAGGTCGCGGTCAATTCTAGACCGCTATTTCTAAATCGACGCGGCCGCGAGCGAAAATGTGCGGCAGGACGCGACGGCGGAACGCACGGATACGCGTCAATACGCGTGCACGACGGGGAAACAGGTTACCTCAATCAAACGTATCCGACTTCGAACCGCATCGTTCGCTCAATATCACTCGATACGTAGCGTTTCGCCGCGATTAATCGTGTTACAGTAGCCGCCGTAAGCGTCGCGTGATCGTACCGTGTCCAGGCACGACGGCGAGTCTCGAGGAACGGGCGGCACAGTGCGAACTGTACAGGATATCGCGTTGTGGAACTTGTCGGACGGAAAGGGAGGGGGGCACGATGAATCGGAGACAGTAAGTTGAGGCGTGGCAACCGAACAGCTGAACGGCATTCCGTAACGTTCTCGTAAAAAGCCACGATGCGATTTTGTATATCGACCAGGGTGTTCCACGGTGATGTATCGACGTTAGCAAAAATATCAATTAAATTAAAATATATGTATGTACATTTGTAAATAACGATGTATCAATAAATCTCATACATACACACTGCACACAAAATTGTTTTATTTTTAATATGCTATTTATATCCATATTTAAGCAGACAAAATTCAATGTAAATTTTATATATATTATTTTTATATTTATTATTTAAGCAGACAGAATTCAATAAAGCACAGAACTTGCCCGAGATATATATATATATATAGAGAGAGAGAGAGAGAGAGATAAGGCGCGCTTACAAAATATGTTACGAATACGAATTGCGTATTATTCACAAATTACATCTCGCTTATTTACTTTACCGTAACCGATTTCACTTACCCTAATACACTGCACAGATACGAGGCAAACAGCTACTTTATTCAGGAAATATTATCATATACAAGCATTGTTTTACATAATATTTATTATTATTTCGAGGTTTCGTTTTTTTATTTTATTTGCTATTCTCACGACGTTCCTCGCAATTCCTCAACGTCACTGTTAGCACTGGTTAATTTATTACATAATTATTAATATATAATAATCGGCGCATTCCCTTTATTCGTTCCCCGCAATGTAGAAATTTGTTGAATCACTCGCATGTTATACTTCACAATTCTTCATCATTCTGGTCGATTGGAAAGAAAAAAAAGAATGTTTAGTAATATTAAACAATTGTATGCTATTATCGTAACGAACGTATGCCTTAACGAACGATTGATACACAATGATCAGCATTGTACGGTATAACGTAAAAATTCTATGGAAGGAAACGAAACTTAATGTAGTCGCCACTTTCCTTTGTACTTCTTTAAACCCGGGCTTAGTCTCAAGTACAGATAAGAAATACTAGCGTAAGATGAAATATACATGCTGTGACATTTTATATTTGTGATAGTTTGTACATGTATCCTCAGTATTATTACAGACACAAAACCCAACATTAAATTGACACGAGTATTAAAATGTACTCAACTGCGTAGCGTCTTAACAATCATTTATGTATATAAATCGCTATCACTATTGGAGCATGCATTTGTGCATACACATTTTTTTCTTTATGTATATTGTAGTTACAAGTACTCTATTTTCATTGAGAATCGAGAAGTTAATTTATAAATACAAAAGATAATAGAAGAAAAAAGATGTTTATTCTTGATTAAAAATGCGCAAAGAAAAATCTTAGAACTGTAATAGATTTATGTCTGTAGTGTATATATATATATATATATATATAAATATATATATAGCCTTCTTTGCGGGTGACACCCCTTGTAAGAATTAAAAACAAAAGGATATTTTCTGATTGTGAATGTTCGAAGAATCACCACTAGATTTTTAGGAAACTATGAGGGAATCTTAGATCGATTTTAAAATTTTGTGTCAACAATGTTTCTTTCTCCAATTTCCTCGGGGAAATCTGAGACTATTGATGATATCATTAATTTTACTTGTCCAGCATTTTCAATTTTTCTTCTCGAGGCTTTGCACCTCCGTAAATAGAACTTGTTTTACTTGATTCCGCAATTGAATTCACAGGTTCTTTAACGGTCCTTGGCTGGAGCTCCAAACGTTTTCTTCCAGTAGTGTCTAAAGTAAAAAAAGTGCTATTAAATATGTATAATATATTACTTAATGTGTGTATACATGTGTTCTCGAGACTTTAGATAGTTTAGAGATAGAATAATTGTTTTGTTAAACAAGAGACTCAGATTCGATTTTCAATCATTCTACAAATATCAGAAGGAATTTTTTAAGTGGAAAAATGTTCCTCTGTGACAAGAAATCAATTTAAAAAAACAAATAGAGCTAAAGTTATTTCGCATGGTTCTTTACTCTGAATAAAGCTCATATCTTCAATATAATAGACATATAATAGAATAGTTTTAATTTTTGGACTTCATTGTTATAAATTCATATAAAAAATATGTAAATTATAGAAATATTCTTATGAAATATATAGCTCCATGTAAAAGCAAACTTATAATCGACAAATTTCAGATTTGATTCTGACTTTTATTCCATGTATGCTTTAGTTCATAAAAGACTGATTATGGAATTAAAAGTTTTAAGTGAAAGTCGAGTGGTACTGTCAGGGCTGGGTATTTTTGCATTAGAAATGCCATTTAAAATGTAATTCTATTTAAAATGCTAAATATAAAATACTTAAAAAAATGTATATTTAAATATATGTAAGGAAAACCATTCTGTATTTGAAAACTATTTAAAATATCTATTTACTCATTTTATATAAAGTGGATTCGAAAAACATTTTGCATTTTAAATACATTTTTTTAAGTATTGTATATTTGGTATTTTAAATGATTACCCAGCCTTGGGTACAGTATAAGAATGTAATTCGTTTTGAGAACAATAAACTATAATACATTAAATACAATAAAAAAACAAATTAATAACATATACAGAAATATATATTCTCTTCTAGGATTTCTATTATAGTGAGGAGAGAGCACAATACTATAATTTAATAAAAATCCTAGAAGAGAATTTAAAATAAGTATTTATGTATATATACATTATTAGTTTATTTTTTTATTATATTTAATGTAATATTTATTAGTTTAGTGTTCCTAAAATAAATTATATATACTTATATCAAGAGACACAGTAGTGTCTTGTGCCAAGTTGTATACATACCTGGGGGAGGAGCATCTTTTTGATAGGGGTCATCAGTGGGATGGAAGGGTTTCCGATCTGAAGGTCCACTTCCCCGAAGTGGAGGTTTATTAGTGTACGACCTGGTAGACGTACTTCGCGACCAATCACGATTTCCACCTGTGTCGTCGTTGAATTGGCCGTAATTGCCTCTATTACTTCTAGAATCCCATCTATCGTTCCCTTGCCTACTACCTCCATGTGGGCCTCTATCACTGTATCCTGTGAATAAACGTTAAGAATCTTTATCGTCACCGATATTTGCAACAAATTAAACATCTATGATAGAAAGAAAATTAGTGCAGCATTATAAGCATTAGTATTGTTAGTATACAAATACAAAATTTACATTGCAGTTCTATTATTACCAAATGTGAAAGCGTATAGTGTTTACTTGAATATGAGGATTTACTATCGAAATCGTCGCCGTATCCACTACGGCCGGAATCTCGTCCTTTGAATCCACTTCCACTGCTGCTGCCTCCACGACCTCTCCTATCGAAGCCACCGCCACGGTCATTTCTTTTTCCTTCTGCTACATCGATCTTGATCAAACACTTGTCTACTTCTACCGCTCCGTCCATTTCCAATGCTGCCTCCAGATCAGCCAAGTCTTCAAACTCGACATAGCAGAAGCCTTTAAATCTATAAATACAAAAAAATTAAAAAATCAATTGATATGTACAGTTTTACTTCTCCAATTAATACATACTTGTCGGTGTCCCTATCTTTAACCAATCTGATGACTTTGACATTAAGCTTCTCAAAGATTTTGTCAACGTCGCCTTGTACAATTCCATTCGGCAAATTTCCCACATACGCAGTATATGGTGGTTCAGTTGGTAAAGGTTTTCTACTTCGATGAGTTGGATAATCTCTGAATAAAGAAAAATATCTTTACAGTTACTTATCTTTATAAATATAAAATATATTACATCATTGGAGCTAGAAAAAGCAGATTTATAACTGATGTAAAATTCTTTAATATGATTAGTCTTGCCCTTTATTTCTTACTAGATTTAAACATATAAACTAATAGTATTAAAGAATTTTACAACAAATGAAAAATTGCTTTTTCTATTGAACACAGTCATTGCTATTGTTTGTGATTCTAAATCTTACTATGTGTACATGCATTTATAAATCATTACGTCCACTTACAAGATAGTTATGGATATTTCTACATCTTTTTCATTCATATGTTATTAGCTATGTTAGTTATATGAATTCTCTGAAGAAAAGACTTTCCATTTCTCTCAATAAAGTCGAATATTATTATAAACATACATTAAAATAAATCTGTACTAATTGCATTCGACTGCTCTCTAAAATCACAGATATATTCAAGTGCTAATACAGATGTTTTTACAGCTGAACTAATTAGACTTGTACTTAAAATGAAGTAGGTATACATTTGACATTTGACAAAAGCAAAAAGTAAAGTTCTAGTATAATCCAGTGCAGCAATAAAACAAACCTATTATATAAAATACATAAAGGAATTACGAATTCATTCTGTTTCTCTTAATTATCACACATTTCAGCCGAATGTATTTTTCAAGTGAGAAAGCTCGCCAATATTCATCTAGCACGCGCGCGCGCGCGCGCACGTATGTAGTCGTATATGTGTGAGGTGAGGAGAATGTTGTGTATCAAAGACGCAAGTTGACGTGAGACACGATAAACCGAACACGAGAACGTGACGGCGACGGGAAACGAAAAACGGAGTTTATATTGACAGCACACTCGGCCACTTCACCAAAAATCGCGACGCCGCTGCACATTGCATGATCGCGCCTTGATGTCGCGATCCTCCTTCCCTCTCCGTCTATCACCATCTCTCCTTCTCTCGCTTCCTCTCACGGCGTGCACCACACGTGCATCGTTCCCGACCACGGCTCCGCTTCGTCGCATCGCGCCGCGTCGTCGAGGGCCTGAGATCCGCGGCTCCGGGTGGGCCCGACCGGCCAAAATAAAGCCGCGTGTCGCGGCGCCTCGCAAGGTGTTGCGCTTGCACTTCGTAACTCACTTAACCTTAAAACCGGGGAATATACGCGCGTGGGACGCACGCGTCCCGGACGATTGGATCCGCGGCACGTGCGTCCCGAGACCACGGTCACCCGTGATCCTCCCGGTGGCGTGACACGACCGCAAACACGTTCGATACTTGCCTTGAATCGTCGTAACCACCTCGACCTGCCATATTGAATGCACGGAACTGACCGGGACCGCGTGAGTCGAATCAGTCACCGTGCGCGCGGCACCATCGCGCCTTAACACTCGACAATTTATCAACGTGATATCTTGGACGTACGCGCGTGAATTTGCTCGCCGGGTGAATTTATTCGAATAAAACGATGACTCGGATGCAATGACACGCGATACCGAGCGTACTTCAGGACCAAACTCGAGGGTTCATTCGGACGCATGCGTCAAATCGACCAATCGCGAGTTCGATATGAGCACGGCTTCCACGAGACTAGACGCGCGATTGGTCGATGATCATTCGGTGCGTGCCGGTATGGCCAATGAGAGATGTCGCGATAGTGCGCGCAATCGCTTTCTTCAATCAATTATTAATTTTTCGTTGTTTAACTTGACTGAAATAATATTAATAATAAGATGTTATGCCTACTGCACACTGGACGCGATGAGTGATGAGCGACGAGAGATAATGGCCGCAGCACAGACTCTTGCATAACGCAAAATACATAGTGCACAAGGGAATCAACCAATCAAAATTTTTCTTTTCCATGGAATGGGAGGAAAGGAAAGATTCTGATTAGTTGATTCATTTATGCACTTATTCATTTATGCATTTTGATGTATGGGCCCAGTTTCACCAACTCCAATTAAGCTAATCGGTCAAATAATTTCAGAATTGCCAATTGCAAGATTGAAAACATAACCTAATTTTCTGGCAATTGTAAAGAATGATAATAACGGCACAAGTCTATATTAATGGCAAATCTCTCAAATGCGAAAAAGCCATGCGAGTCGAGCACATGAGAACTCGGCGCCCCGCCAGAAAAAGGATGTTTTCAACATCATGATTTTCAAATCTTGCAGTTGGCCATATTTAATCGGCCGATTATTTTAATCCATGAAGTAAGAATAAGGAGACTGGAGACTTAACTGTGTAGATTGAAAGTGGTCACGAAAAATGTTCCGTGTACTGCCATGTCCGCCGAACGGAATAACTTGCAACATTCCATCGCCATATTGAATATTTATATGTGTGCAGTATACTTGCGACTGTGTTAAGCCCAGTGTCCACGATGCTAGAAATCCGTCCGAGATCTCGGATGAAGAAAGAATTGACCAATCGCATTGATCATGTGACTAAATTGTTTAAATGTGATTGGTTAATTCTTTCTCTCTCCGAGATCTCGGACCAATTTCTAGCATCGTGGACACAAGGCTTTATACATATGTGTATTAAATACGTGTCTCTTAAAAAGTAAATAGCTTGTCCTTGGAATTACTAGTCCTAGATTTATCAGAGAGGCGCAACCGGCTTAAGTCAGTATGACAAAGGTACTAGGGAGGGTACTAAACATGGCTGACATGCTATGAAACTGCCTTTAAACTGTCAAACAAGATAAGACAAAGTAATATAAAATTATATTTAAATGAATCGTATCAATTCTTTAGAGGGAATATTTATGTATTAATAAGTCAGTTGATTAATTGTCATTATAATCGCTTTTGCGTATTACCATAACCTCTTAATTTGCACTGCTGTTAACGGAGTAAAACTTTACTCGATGGTAAAGATTCTCGATAAAATTATTCCTGAAATTAAAAAAATTTTGGATTACTCAGATAAATAATTCTGTATGATACGTAGAAGAATTTCATATGGTTTAATCTATGGAGTATTCCAATTGTTTGAAATGAAGTAATTTTAAAGTCATTTGTGATTGCTTGTTTGTAAATTAAAAAAGAAATGTTTGAAGATAAGATATTGTATAATTGCAG
>NW_017257161.1:37015-39356 GCF_001594055.1 Mycetomoellerius zeteki
ATAATTGTGAAGCATATATATCTACTGTTAACGAATAAGTAATCAGGCTTTCTGTATAATATCAGTAATCACAATTTAGTCAGCATGGATACCGTTCAAGAGCAAGAATGAGATAGAGTGAAATAGAATGTATAGGATAAAATGAAATAGAAATATGTCACTAGTACTATACTATATATGGTTGCCAAGTCATGTGATTGCAACAGCGAATCAGAATGCGTAACACCGGTTGCGCCTCTCTAATAAATCTAGGACTCTAGAAATTACATCCCTCCACGCAACAAGACATATTGTTATTTGATAATTTTTCACCTATAATATTATAATATTTATAATAAAATAAGATTATATTAATGTTTGAATGTATTTTAAATATATCTATTCTGATTATTAATATACACACACACACACACACACACACACACACACACACACACACACACACTTTTTTATATATACAGGGTGTCTAAAAAAAACGGATTGAAACACAATGGGGACGTAGATTGGATCAAGGGGAACAAAATAATTTTGTACCATTTTGCAGTTGACGCAATATTTAACGTTTAAAGATAGGCGAATACAAGCGTCCGACCAGCCTACTGCTCATGTACTGCTAGCGTCAACTGCAAAATGGTACAAAACTATTTTGTTCCCCTTGATCCAATCTACGTCCCCATTGTGTTTCGATCCGTTTTTTTTAGACACCCTATATATATATCATCAGAATAGATAGATTTTTAACATTTAATATTTATCTATATATAATTTTTCTATTTTAGAGAAAAAAGCTTGTAGAACCAAAATACATATACATAACGCTATATCGAGGGATGACAAATATCCTAACCTAGTCTCGAACTTTAACTTTAACTTAATAACTCGGTTCACAAGGCCGACCGCCGCATTTTTCTTACAGATTCTTTCGTTTTGAGTGAAAACGCGACGAATGAGTATATTTTTATTAAGATTTTAGGAGGGCAAGCTACTTACTTTTTAGGAGACACGTGTTTAATACACATATGTATAAGGCCGGAATCAGCTACGCATTGAATATTGAGATTGAAGATTGAAAGATTGAAATTTGACCAATCAAAACAATAGGAGCTAAAATCCTTTGTCCTCACTGGTCAAATTTCAATCTTCGATGCGTAGTCTGATTTCAGCCTAACACAGTCGCAAGTATACTGCACACATATAAATATTCAATATGGAATGTTGCAAGTTATTCCGTTCGGCGGACATGGCAGTACACGGAACATTTTTCGTGATCAACTTTTTTCTCCATGTCCTATCCATGGAGGACTGGAGAGAGCATTGCGGTGGTGGGGGTACGAATTTTGTAATCGGAAGTGCATCATGGGAAACAACCTTTAACGCGCTTTTTACCATAAGGAGCGCTGTAGTCGATATACACTAAATCCTTTTTAATTACCATCTTGATTTATCTTAAGCCGTCACATCTCCATGCCGTAATATGCTCACATGATGCTCACAAAGCAAAATTAGTTGGCTATTGAAATCATGGTTAGTTGTGCGGCGTGCTCCATAACAAAATCCAAAAATTGTGGATTTACTTTCCATTCGTAAGTAATAGCGATTACACTAATAAGCGCTAATAAATGATAAATTGTACTTTTCATGACTTTCATGAAGACAATAAAAAGGATAATGTAAAGGGCAAATCCAAAAGTCACCGAAAAATGAAAATTACGAAATTAATATATACAAAAAAATTAGATATATAA
This sequence comes from Mycetomoellerius zeteki, assembly GCF_001594055.1. Classification (NCBI taxonomy): domain Eukaryota; kingdom Metazoa; phylum Arthropoda; class Insecta; order Hymenoptera; family Formicidae; genus Mycetomoellerius; species Mycetomoellerius zeteki. The sequence continues at coordinate 38,761 of NW_017257161.1, forward strand.
TTAAACAAATATAAAATGCATACATGCATACATACATGATTACATGTAAATACAAACATTATATTTTTACATGATTTGTACAAAAAGGAATAATATATATATTGAAATTTTAAAGACTTTTCTAAAGTATTCTGTTTTTAATAACATTAGTTTATATATATATATATATGCATTAATTTGAATTTTTTTCATAATTCTGAGTATGTTTTATGTATGCTCTAAAAGAAAATTATTATGATACAATGATCGATTGAAATTTGATTTGAATTTGCCTCCTTCAGTTTTATTTCCGGCAACGGCCATCTTGGACAACCTATTTTGATTACATCCCCACCACCACAATACTCTCTCCAGTCCTCCATGGTCCTATCTAGTTAAGTCTCCTTACTCTTACTTCATGGTTTAATCGAAGTTGGTGAGACCGGGCCTAAGGGTGAAATCACACGGTGTGGAAAAAGACTGCGGAATAGAGAATGCGTCATTGAAGCAACCAATCAACGCTATTCAGCGCTAATCGGAATAGCGCTGATTGGTTGCTTCAATGACGCATTCTCTATTCCGCAGTCTTTTTCCGCACCGTGTGATTTCACCCTAAG
>NW_017257161.1:40198-49351 GCF_001594055.1 Mycetomoellerius zeteki
TAGCCAATCAACTTGCCGGTTTTCCGTAAAAACTGTAAGCTGATTGGCTACACATTTCTCGATCCGAGAACTTAGATCGAGTTCTAGCATCGTGGACATTGGGCTTAAAGCCTTGTGTCCACGATGCTAGAAATTGGTCCGAGATCTCGGAAAGAGAAAGAATTAACCAATCACATTTAAACAATTTAGTCACATGATCAATGCGATTGGTCAATTCTTTCTTCATCCGAGATCTCGGACGGATTTCTAGCATTGTGGACACTGGGCTTTAGAAAGTAAGAATTTGAAGAAAGCAACATTCGACATTTGGTGAATTTTTAGGCAGGGATTTGCAGGGTATCGATCATGAAATTTTATCCCTAGGATGGAAAGTGAAAAGCATATATGTAATACTACTATATTGTAGTATTACATATATGGTGAAAAGTGAAAATTTTTATCATTGAAGTTAATGGAGAAATTTTTCACTTTTCACCCTAGGGAAAAAGTTTCATGATTGATACCCTGAATTTTTTCTTGACCCGCGGTAACTTGACCCTGGTCGGAAACAATTAGAATGATCAAGATGGCTGCTGCCATGCATATACCGCGCGACACGCACATGGTAGAGATGGAGATGATTTCGGATAACTCTGGACAGCCAAAGATGGGTAGAACGTATTCCAATATATTGGATAATTTTAACAAGCTGAAGGACAGCAATCCATCTGTGAGATTAAATGGCGGAGTTGCGCTATTGAATTATATACATCAACATAATATGGTAAATACGTCAACCAGAAACATCATGAGGAAAATTGCGTATGTGAGGCGCGGATGGAATCAAACCCGGACCCGCAGATTATAGTCCGCGGATCAAGCGAGGGGCCACCCGATGCCTCGAAGTTTTAATTCGTAGAGCAAGTTCTAATTCTTAAGTAGAAAAAGATGAAGTTAGTTAAGAATGTTCTGGTTATACAGTCCCAGACAAAAGTTACTCAAATTTGAAATTCATGAAATTCTATACTTTTATAAGTTAAAATATGCGCCGTATCATGTATAGAACCTAAATAATGTCGATGTGATATTTGGCATTATTAATGAATATATTTATATTTCTATAATCGTGGGTAAAAACTTTTTGGATATGAATTTTCCTTGAAAATCAACTGTAAGAAACGAAAGACGCATACTAATAACATTTAATGTATATCAAACATCACTTGTATTTAAAAATCAAAAAGATATGTAAACTAACCTTTGTACTATTGATACTTTTGAGTTGCCACGTTTTGAGCAGTCAAAGTGAAGTTATGTAGTCCAATCGGAATTTTGCTTTATCGTTAATATCTTGATAATCGGTTAGTAAATTGATATGAATTTTTTTTAGATACTCAATATTTTATTTACTCATAAAGTTTCAGAATATTGGTTCTGTATAAGCAACAATGTTGCTTCTTTATAATTTTGTTGATATAAGTGGAAATATGCTGCTGCTCAGTGAAAATAAATCGCTGAAATCGCTGAAAATCGCTAAAATCTATATCTAACCCATTTCAGTATTATACTAAATTCAGTATTATTCAGAATTATATACTAAAATGAGTCAACTTATATAGATTTCAGCGATTTCAGTGATTTATTTCTACCAGGGATACTCCATAAGAACTCATGCAAAATTAAATTGGATAACTCGTGAACTAGATAGAGAATTAACTTCAGGTTTTATATATGTTTTCAGATTATAAATAGAACCAATTTATTAAATTTTCAAGTTATTGTCAATGTTAGAACGTTAGTGCCAGTACATCCTTGAATCAAGATTAAAGTTGATTTGTCTTGATAGAAACAGGCATTAAATTGTAGACATTAAGAAGAAAAATCTAATTTGTATGAGATACTTGACAAATTGTCACGTCGTAATGTATGATCTATTTGCAGGATCAGAATGACAAAGAGTTGGATCTTGCCTTGGTCAAGATGATTGCAAGATTGGGATCTTCGATGACATCTACCAGAACAGGTTTCTATAGTACCTTGACAGTTTTTCTAATGATGCATCCTGATACTTCAGTGGAAAAACTTTTATCTATGATGAACACCCAGTTGCGTCCAGCTGGCAGTAATCTTAAAAGCGTAAGACCTAAAATCTTGTTTTTATTTTGTTTTGGAAATAATAGTTAAAGAAATACTGTAATTTCTCTTTGTAGGAGAATGCTGATATATATATGGGACGTATATTGCTCTGTGGTGCCTTGATTAGGTCCAAGTTACTTGCCCAGAACAGCATTGAGATGCAACAGCAGATTATAGAGATTTTGTTAAATGCTGGCAAACAACGCAGCTATTTATCATTTATCTCCACTATGTTTCTCAGCGAGTTTATTATTCAGCTTGATACTGTATCTATCAAAAATGTTTGGCCAATTGTTGAGAAAGAAATTGGCAAGCCATGGTCCGAACAAACTTTGGATACATTCTATATGCTGCTGATTCTTAGGGACAAACATCCTTCGTTAGTTGACCATAAATTTTTGAAGCAACACTTAGGCATGACTGAGATAATTACCAAGGAGTCTGTAGAAGATATTGTTAAACTATTAACGGTCTGTATTTAGCAAGACTTGAGTAATCTTTTCTTTGTGTATTTCCATCCTACAATATATGTTCGTGTTAAAATAGATTTTTAATTTTTTTTTTTATTTTACAGGCTTTACTTCGAATTGTCTCTTATCAACATCCAGTGTTTAAGCTATTTTGTGAAAAACTGGTAGCGACTGAATTCGTGGCAGACTTTTGGAAAGGCATTGATCAGAAATTTATAAAACCGTCAAAGAGTGATGAATATATTGCTGTAGAAATGTTACGACTAATACTTCTTAATGTTACGGATAAAACCGTAATTCCTTCATTATTGTCTCCAAATCTTCTGCAACATATGTTAAAAAGATTTTCGAACTGTAAGAAGAATAGAAATGATGAAGTTTTGATAGCATTCAGGAAAGTTTTACATTTGATAGTGTCTGCTACAAACAACGAAGATATCAAGACAAAAACACAGCTGTGTATATTGAAGAAGTTCATATTACGTCCTGGTGACTTAATGATAGAAAAGATGACAGGTGTTAAGGTGATTCAAATAATTATGGGAAATTTGAGGATAGACGGTATTAAGAAGTTGAGCCAATTGTATAGAGAAATTATAGAAAATGAGATGACTAAAGAAAGAGAAGGTACAAAGACAGAATTTTGGACAAATGCCGAGCGAAGTTACACAGCACAGCTCCTAACAAAGTGAGTATAATTAGTATTAACAATGTAAATGATTTGATATAATGAATAGAGATTAAATGTTTTATTGTAATATTTCTTATTGTATTAAATATACTTCTTTCCATTAGATTAATGGGTCGTCCAGAGACGTTCTTGGATCAAGACTGGAGACTTGAGCAACTGATATTTCTGTTTAAATATGGATTATTTGAAGTATCAAATGTTGGAATAGAACTAGCACGTAAGTATAAGCTATATATACATGTATCTTTTAAATTGTTATGAGTTGAAATAAATTTAATTATTATTTTCAGAACAATTTAAAGATTCTTTTTATCGTGCTCTGGATTATAAATTACCAAAATTGGATAATGCACGAAATCTGTTGAGTGCACTTGTTCACAATTTAGATTCGAAATTGAAATCCAATATGATCAGATCACCATTAAACGACGCAGCAGCCGATGCTTGGGAAAGAGGGATAGACTTAATTGAAAAACTAGAAAAAAATACAAAACATTCGGAAGCCTTACCGATATTTCATACGATGAATTTGCACATGGGTCTGCAATTGTTCTCAGATCCTGAAACAGCGATTATGTCGATTAATGAACTTCAATGTTGTTACGAGAGATTAAGTAAAAAATCCAAGAAACATAAAAAACTCAATAACACAGTTATGGAAGAGGAACCGGAATGGGTTGAAGTAGTAGTGGATCTTTTGTTATCTCTTTTATCCAAGACCGATCATTTATTCCGCTCATTAGTTGGCTGTGTATTTCCACATATCTGTCCATATCTCACTCCATCTGCAATCCACCAGATATTGGCCGTAAGCTTTTGCTTATACAATTTTTATAAGATTAATCTGGTTCTTTAATTGAAAAGAAGTTAATTTATTCTATCGCGAATGTTTGAAAAAATCGTAAGTATATGTTATTCTTTATTTCAGGTATTAGATATTAAAAATACTCAAAAGACGCTCACTACAAAGCAAAATGATGATGATGATTCTTCTGGTATAGAAAGCGAATCAGATAATGAGGATGAAAAGGAGGGAAGTGTTTCAAATGATGAAGTTTTATCGAAAAGTGAATCCGAGTCTGACTTAAGTGAGAACGAGAACGAGGATGAGGATGAAACCGTGACCGATAAATTGAGGATAGCGTTACATCAAGCTTTGGGTGATGCTGCAGTGAAAACCGATGATGAGGATATCGACATAGATGAAATAGACGAGGAAGAGGGCAAACGATTGGACAAATCGTTAGCAGCAGCTTTTAAAGCTTTTCGAGAGAATCAACAGGCTCGTTCTAAAAAGCAAGGAAAGTCGAGTCAGGCATTGATGCACTTCAGAGCTCGCGTTATAGATCTATTACAGATTTATCTAGAAACTAGTCCGTCTATGGCAGTCACTCTAGATATGATCGTGCCACTGTTTGCTCTGCTGGAATTTTGTATAAAGGACCCACATCAAGAACCACTCGCACATAGAATTCGGACTTGCTTAAAAAAGTTATCAACGGTGAAAAAGTTTAAAGATACAACGAATGTTGACGAGACTTTATTAACGACAGTGTTAAAGGTAATTATTTGTAACGATTAAGTTTGTAGCAAATTTGCCGATTAAATGATATATGATATCTCTTTAAGGCTTTGATCGAAAAAGGAGAGCGTTCTGCTTCAGTTTGTCAAGAACTCAATGATAAATTGGCAGAATGCTGTACCTTCCTTGTAAGATGCGCGCAGCAAGCCAACTTGTCTACCGAAAGTATTGTAGAAATTTATGGTGAAAATTTAACTGCGTTCTTTAAGAAGAGAGACTGCGTGCTTTCGCCTATATTGTTTAAGGGTGTATTACAGTTGTGTTGGGAAGATAATTGGCTGTTGGCGCTTCTGTTGGTAGATATTTAAATTTACTGCAAATATTTTCTAATATCTCGTATAAAATATATCTTGCTCTATAGAATATCATTTGATTGTTTAGGTGGACTTTGCTTTTGACAGCAGTATTCGATACTTTCGTAAAAATCAAGCGCTTGAATTGTTACTAGTTTTCTACAATAATAACCGATTACTGAACATGAATACGAAGTATGCCGACGTGAAAATGAAATTAGAAACGACGCTTTTTAAAAATACCATAAATATATTCAAAGAAACATGTAATCTACATGTGAGTGATGGGCAGTCTACTTTGTGTAATAATGTTAGTGCGCAGAAAAAAGTTTTACAGAAGTTTATTGGACATCTTTTGATGTTATTGCGCGTTGTTCGCACACGATGTTTGTCAAAGGCATGGGATTGGCAAATTGTTAAAACGGAATTAATAAATTACAGAAGCCAATACACTCTTTTCGGAGATGCAAAAATTGCCTACAACAAGCTGGCAGCAGAGATCGGAGCACCTCTCAATTTGTAGGTGGAATTAATATTATTCTATTCTCAAAAACTGTCTTATTTTTGTTTTAGCAAAATACACGTGCACGCGCGCATATTTTTTAACTAATAACCAGTGAGGTTTTTTTATATTATTTGATATAATTTGTTATCAGGCCATCAAAGAAGGATGCTAAGTTAAATAGTTCCAATGATGTTTCACAAAGTAATGGCAAACAAAGCATTATCGGATCTCAAAACGGAAAAACAAGTGACTCAGAAGAAGAAAAAGAAGAGGAGGAAGTACAAGAAGAGGTTGCACATAGTAATAATGAACAGAAAAAGAGAAGAAAGAATAAGAGTAAACAAAGGGAGAAACAATTACTGAAGAAAGAAGCGCGTGAATTACGCGCAAAAGTTATGTCTCAAGATGTAGAACCATTTAAATTTAGCAGTGTCAGTTTACCAGAAAATGAAGATGCTGCAGACTTGATTCAAAATGGAAATTTACATGACAAGTCTGCGAACTCGAAAGCATCACAGAAAAGAAATCAGACGATGGAGGACCATCGGGAATCTAAAAGAAGAAAACATGTTAATCCTGCTTGATACAATTTATAAACTTACAGAATAAAAGATGATGAAATATAGCGCGAAAATTAATTAAAATGTTTAGAGTATGCCAAATAATTATTCATACGTGAAATAAAAAGTCTGTGTACATGTATAACTGCAATTATTACTTTTTGTTATAAAAAATGAATAATCAGTGATATTGATTATTTAAAAATTTACATACTTTTGCGTAAAAAAATACATATTGATTCTCTTTTATTTCTTTAATTAATTAATGTACATTGTTATTTTAGTTGGCTTTATCAGTTGTAATTACTAACGAATATTTATGACTTGTTCGAATAATTTACATTTACACAGACAAATTTTTACTAGTTGATTACATTATGTTTTTTATTTTATGTACGTGCGTGCGTGCGTACGCGCAAACACATATACAGGGTGTATCTAAAATAACGTACACTAATCATATAGTGCTATTCCTAATAAAAAACTGAATCGAAAAGTCCTTTAACATTTTGCAATTTTTGCAATAGTTAACAAGATATTAATTACTGAAAATTGTTGAATATTGGTCTTCAATAATTTTTTACCCCCAAACACTATCAACATTATAGAAAAACTGCAAGAAACAAAAATAATTTATTTTCTTCTCATAAAACTCAAAGAATTTTTTCAGAATTTTTTATCAACTTTTTAGTACTATATTTTCTTATTTTTACCAACATGAGAAAATACGGTATTAAAAAATTCTGAAAATTCTAAAAAAATTTTCATAACTTTATGAGAAGGAAATAAACAATTTTTATCTCTAACAGAGATTATTTTTTCTGTAAAGTTGTACGTTATTTTAGATACACCTTGTATATATATTTTTATATATGTATATATAATTTCTCTTTAATTACATTTATTTATCTTAATAAAATTATCGTAATAACAAATTTAAACATAGCCTAAATATTTTTCGGAATATTTTTTTACTCAAAAACTACTCTATATATTGTACAATGTTTTTTTATAACTCCTATATGTTAATGTTTAATTCTTTGTACAGAAAATGTATATATGAGTCTCGATATTCATGAATATTTTGAAATTAGTCCACAGGACTTTTCAGGATGGGGATTTCCTTTTTTTTTTTATACTCCTAGACTGATATTCATAGTTCTTATATTAATACCGTCTTTTAAATGTATTCTTACTTTCGTGGACCAATTACAGAGCTGTATTAGCATCTTGAGACATTACGAAATAACGGACTGTGAATACCTTAGTTTTTAGTGTTCATTAAAATTGATGCTATTATCGATCGGTATTGTATTAATTAATATCAATCATGAGTTGTATTTTCTGACGGTCGACCGTAACTACGCGATCGTTCATTGCTAAATTATGTACGAATGAAACAGAGGCAATTCGCTGATATGACTATCGTAATGTTACTAGTTCTTTGTTGGACTCAATAAGAGTAGAGCACGCGCATTCGAGAGGAACTCTAAAGCGAGTCACTAGATCTCATTTTTGTGGAGCGGGAGAGAAGGCCGGCATAGGCCGGGGTGCGAGGAATCGGTTGACTCAAATCAGTCTCCTTCCGAGCCGAGGAAACGTCTCGTTCTCGCTGCGATATGTTGCGCGTGCTGAAGAGATTTCATTGTCTACGACGCTACTCGTCTGCGGCTTTACCAGCACCAGATACAAACCCACCGATTCTGTACACAGGTGTAAGTATAATACCTATGACAAAGAATGAATTTATCATGAGATGTACTGCATAATTTCATGTCACGGTCTTTGATACGAATATAATATTCGTGGCAAATTCTTTCAAATTCTTACGAGCTTCGAAAGGAGTTAAAATGATAGTCTATTAATGGAGAGTGGTTCGCAGATAAAAACATTAGTAAAAGTAAAGTAGAGGTAATATATTTTGGATATTTTTGGAAATCTATTGATGGACTTTTTCTAAAATTTAGATATGCCGGCATCTAAATCTGTCCGGAGGGAAACACATTTCTGCCGTTATTCTAAGGGCGCTTTCAAATTTCCTGCATCCTTCATAGATATCATTCTATCCTTGTTTAATTCTCAATATACCCTTGGGCCATTGCCCTCTGCGCATTTCTTTTCTTTAATTTGTGTATGTACAACAATATTATATACAACAGTTGTATATAACGATTTACATACAATTTATTATAAATATACAACTTTCTAAAGATACAAGGGCAAATCAATAACCCGTGTTTGAAGATAGATGACGTTGCTGATGCAAGTTGGCATTACCATCGTGACTATCATTTTTCAAATGACGCTATACAAAATTTCAGAGTGATTCATGCAATAGTCTTGATTTGACAGCAATTCGTAGTGAGAATGTTTGATGTTTTCCGATACAATGGAAAAAGAACAATATCGATCCGTGATTCGCTTTTTATTTTTGGATGGAAAAACGTGCGAAGAAATAAAAACGAAGTTGGATGCCGTCTATGGCTGCGTTTCGTTATTCACTGTCAGTACTGACAATATGACGTCATAAAGTAGTACTGCAGAAGCGTTTTGAAATTACTAACAGTACTTTTATGACGTTACATTGCATAACGAAACGGATTTAGTAGTACTTGGTAGGACTGTAGAAATAAATAATTTTTTAAATTTTGATAAAATTTGGAATTATTAATTATATTCATATCTTTGCGTGCTTTTTCTGCATCTACTTTATTCATTAATATGTCATATTAATATGTCATAACTTTTTGACATTATTCGTTTCGACATCTAAAAAACAAATTTTTTCCTGATTTCCCATTTCGTTGAATTTCGCCATCTTTTTACTGCGATTATCTGACCTCGCCAGTCGCAGTAATAGAAATAAGAAGTGACGCAAAAATTTATGACGTCATATAAACGCAAAAGTATATTGGAAGTTTACTGCGATATATTTTG
>NW_017257161.1:50055-65675 GCF_001594055.1 Mycetomoellerius zeteki
CGACTTCTTCTTGTTTCCAAACTTGAAAAAATGGCTCGGTGGAAAAAGTTTCACGTCGAATGAGGAGGTCATTGCCGAAACAAAGGCCTATTTTGCAGAGTTCGACAAATCGTATTTTTCGGAGGGGTTAAAAAAATGGCAGAAACGTTGGGAAAAGTGTATCCTCCTAAAAGGGGATTACGTTGAAAAATAAAAAAAAGTTTTGTGAAAATCTTACGTCTTCATTACTACACGAGTATTTATTGATTTGCCCTCGTATAAAAATATACGTAAAAATTGTTTAATAATTTTTATATACTTGTAAAAGTAATGAAAATTAATCCAGAACACGAAAGATCTATCGTGTGTAGTGAGGGTGCTAAAAACTAAGAGTTAATGTTCAATTAAAATGATACTTAGGTAACACTCGGGTGAGAATCTGAACATTCTTATTAAAGCTTAAATAGGTAGGACTAAATGTCCATTTCCACCAAAGTAGACTAATTTTAATTTTAGTTTAATTTACTTTTTGTTCTTCTCTAATTCTTAGAACTAGAAAAAGATAAAAAGTAAGTCGAACCAAGATTAATCTACACTTGTAATAACGGACATAATGGGAATTCGTCTTGCGAATCGGTTGGGTGCCGCACCATGCCGCACAATACACTTCTACCAGTCATCCCGAATCTCACGCGTTTCATAGAAATGCTAACAAACATTTGCCTTAAAAAATTATGAACCGGTTGTGCCATTCAAGGCAAACTGGTAGCAGAAATCGAGCGACATATAGTTCGACACTGATTAACCGGCGGAATGAAACCGCCGTTCGATATAAATAATTATGGTAAGCGTGTTGTTATCTAACATTCATGACCTTGTGCCGTGACTCGACAACTTCGCGAAAATTACATGACACAAAGTTAAAAGTTCGCAACAGTTTATAAATGCCATCAAACGAATACCGATTCGTAGCAACTGTAACTCGAAGACCGTTGGCGCCAATTTCATTCCGAATTTACTCAATGATTACATAGCTTGTTAAGTTATCTCTACTATTTTGTTAACGTGGATGGAATTATTATGTTGTTTGAAATGTAGAAAGAAAAAAAATTAAATCAGACGAAATTAAATTAGTTATATATAATTAAGAATTTTGCTTTAAATTGAATTAATTGCTGATTAAGTTAATCGGAAATTGGCCAAAGTTATCTTTAATTTGTTCAAAGGATAAAGATTATTACTAATACAATAATAAAAAATATGGGCAATGAGAGCGTTAATACAGCGCGGAAATTTGTGCGAAAATTAATTTGTATTTTTAATTTCGAGAACCCTATTATTTTAAATTTGTTATAAAGATTATTGTTCTTTTTTAAGTCTTGTGTCCACAATATTAGAAATTATTCCGAAATCTCGGACGGAGAAGGAACTAATATATATTGCATATTGATCAATATTCTTTCTCCGTCCATATTAATCGAATTGGCCGAATTGTTGGGGTCAATTTTTTTTCCGTTCAAGATCATGGAACGATTTGTATTATCATAATAAGGCTTGACTATTTGTAAACTGTTGATCTGTTGTTATGACGAGAATAGTTGAAGATTGAAGCCCATTGGAGTCGTAATTTGCGTGAGATTTCACTTAAATTTTTATTTAATTTATAATTTATAGCTCCTTGTTCTATTTAATTTAATTCACAATTTTATATTTTTTATTTATAATTTAATTTGGTGTACAATTTTCTACTTTCTATATTTTTCTGTTGCTAATTTAATTAAACTTATTTCCTATTTTCTGTATTTTTCTATTTCTTATATTTTAATTAAATTTATATTTTACGAGGGTGGTTCAAGTCAAACCGGGAGTTTTTTATTCTTATGTTCATGAGAATAAAAGTCCCGGTTTGATTTGGACCACCCACGTATTTATCGCATTTATTTTGTCGAGTGTGCGTATATTAGTAGGTACTAATTAACGTATACGTTTTATATACATAATTCTTCAACAAAATTTGAATTCTAAACTACGCAATACACGTTATGTAAATTACGTAGCAAAAGAACTGTGTTATTAGAGAGTTTTTGCAATAACGTGAATTCAGATACGGTGAATGCTCATGTTATCCTTTTCTTAATTAGTTATTAAGAAGAAGATAACTTGATCTTAGCATTCACCGTATCTGGATAAACGGTATTGCAAAAACTCCCTATTTTAGAAAGTCTAAAAACTAAAAAGATATAAATAAAAAATCTATAGAATTTAAAAAGATTTTTTATAATCATATGCGTTTACAACCTTTTCATTTTACAATGTGAAAAAGTCGATATCTGAAACGATGTTTTTTCTCATTGAATGGATTACTCATGTTAAAAATATATACGGGGAAAGAGGGATTTTTACATTCATTACTGCACAAAAATGTACAATTGAATAGAATAGCAGCAAAGCTGATAAATGCCTCTTTAAAATAGTATTTCTTTCTGTTACTTTTTCTGATATTCAGATTTGTCTCGATCGAATTTGAACACTCTGACCTTTAGACCATCTACCCAGATAGCAAGTTGTCTGCAGGTTGCTGTCAATTCGCTTGAAACTGCTTTGCTTAAGTTGCTTTCAATATTTAAAAAAGCGGCTTTCGATTTTGCCTATTAGATTGTCGACTTTTATTACCACTAATTCTTATGAGCAACTTGATGGCAATACTTGCCCTTTTATAAACCGATCGTAAGTAAGTTGTTAGAAATCACAGGGCAACATGATGGAAACAGTTTTCGCCTAAAATCTTACTCTCATAAATTACCAGCAATCTGGCGGCATTTTAACTGAACGAACTTTCCGAACGTGAACGAAATGTAATCGAAGTCCTCGATAAGCGTAACAATTAGCATAATAACATTTTAAAGTATTAGTAGATTTTATTTATTCGGTAAACATTTGAAAAAAAGTACTATGTTTTCATCTTAGAACCCTTGAGGCTCACTTCGAAAAATTATTTCATTAGAACGCAGCTGAAAAATTTTTTAATACTGCGTCTTTTATTCTATTCTATGTTTTTTAAAATCGTTTTTTAAAATCGAGAAAGTTAATTCGATGCATCCCTCTAGTGGCGGTGCCGCATCTTGCTTGACGACGCTCCATTTCCATTCAATTGATAGAAATGTGGATTAAATATTTTACGAAAACGATTTTCAACAAATTGTAGCAATATTTATGGTAATAAGTTTGCTATAGCATTTCCGCTTGTTTGCATAAACAACTGTTGTCCGTATAATGCCTCTAGGTTGCCCTAAACGAAATTATTATTGTTCTCTGTGATAGCAACATGATGGCAATTGAAGAGAAACTTGTGCTAAACCTATTTCTTTTCTTATTCCAAGGAACGTTTTGTTATCTGGGTATAATTCAATTTGTGGTTTTTTATTCCATGATATGAAAAATTGAGGATTTAGTAGACGCACGTACGTAATAATATATTTTTATATTCAGATATGGCTCGTAATATTTATCTTCAATGGCCGTAGCAATCGCACTATCTAATCGAATTGTTGTTTCACGGAAATTTAAAATGTAATATTTCCCGGGGATCGAAATCTGGAGATCAACGGGGATTTTAGGATTTGCTGATAACACTACTATAATTTATATTAATTAGCTGTAACTCAAAAAATTTGTAACTTATCAAAAAAATTCTACGTATTTCTTTAGAAAATGTGATTTCTTAAATACTGTTAAAATTTGAAGTAAATAGGTTAAAAATTTTTTGAGTTCTACTGCTAGCCAACTTAAAAAGTACTGTTTTGAAAAAAAAGCATTTAAAGTTTTGAATGTGGATACTTTTAAGTTAACAATTGAATTCTTAGGAGCCTATAACTTTGGAAAAAAATTATATATCGCAATAAAACCACTTGCACTTCATTTTTGAGATCCTAAAGTGTATTATTAAAAAGAAAAAAAATCGATTTTTTGAAAATTTTACATAGATGTTACTCCTTAATTCAAGATATCGTGTATATATATATATATATATATATATACAAAGATCAAGATTCGATTACTTTCTTTTGTTCAACATAAGTAAAATAATTTGCCGAAAAGTCGAACTTTTCTATCTCGTTCTATATCTTATTGTAATAAGAAACTGTTATTCTGTATAATATAAAAATGTAAAGTTGGAATGTTTGATTTGCATGCGCCGTGCATATTCAATTAACTTCAAAAATAATAATAACTACGAATCTATTAATAATATTTGCAATAATATTTACATAATGCCGAGTTACATCATTTATAATAATATCTTCTAATCTTTATATGTGTTAATCGTAAGCAACAACACGTTAAAAATGAAAAGCGCTTTATATTTTGTGTACGCGATATTCTTATCAATAACAAAACAGAACTATATGTATTATGTATTTTTTTTTACTTTGTGTACATATGCCGCACGTTGCAACAGATAAGAAACCACAAGAGTTATATAATTGTAGTAGAGTCGCATAATATTGCAATTGCATTTCACTTCGTTTCAGATATTCATTAATAACGAATGGCACAAATCAAAAAGCCAGAAGACCTTCCCCACCGTTAATCCCGCCACGAGCGAGATAATCGCTGAAGTACAAGAAGGTGATAGCGCAGACATTGATTTTGCGGTACAAGCTGCTAATAAAGCTTTCAAAAGAAATTCACCATGGAGAACCATGGACGCCTCTCAACGGGGGATTCTCTTGTACAGATTGGCAGATTTGATCGAACGCGATCAGAAATATATTGCGGTAATACGAAATATCGATACTTGATATATGCAAGAATTAGAATTACCGATTAAACGATAGATAATCTTTAGAAGGCAAACTAAGAGTACTCATGTTTTTTACGATATCGGTTTCTTTTAAATTGATACAAAGAGATAATTTTAAGATATTTTTCGAATTTTCTTTGATTTTTACTAACATTAAGGGGATCCTAAAGCCGTTTGCATTACCGACTAAATCGTAATTTTTGTTACACCTATTTTTGTAACAAATACCTTTTTCTTTTTCACAGATTCGAAAATCCTTTTCCAGGATTAAAGTATACACATTAATACGTATTTATGAGGTGAACTTTATGCCAAGAACGATAAAAAATTTTTCTTAAGATTTCAATTTCGAAATTTTTTGTAGCTCTCGGCATAAATTCCACCTCATAAACACATATTAATGTGTATACTTTAATCCTGGAAAAGGATTTTCGAATCTGTGAAAGAGAAAAAAGTATTTGTTATACAAAAATTACGATTTAATCAATAATACAGACGGCTTTAGGATCCCCTTAACACAGCACTGATAATAATCTAAAAGTAAGAAATATAGTTATGTTATTTATTCAATCATAATTATTTCTCGTAATTGCGTGTTAGAAATGTTAGTGTTTTTTATTACTGCGAACGTAGTAATTCATTATGCGGTATTTCCATAATTGTTTTCCTCATTAAAAAATTTAATAAATATTTAAGTAGCACGCAGTTTTACCATATCTTTTTACCGAATCTTATTTTTCAAAAAAGTTTTTAGAATAAACTACTGGGACTTTTCAAAGCTATTTAGATCGAACAAAATTTAGTAGAATATTCGGATCGTTCAAATTTTTTACAAGCAAATTTATCGTTTCTTACATTTCAGTCCTTAGAAACTTTAGACAACGGCAAACCTTATTCGTATGCGTATAATGTGGACGTGCCTATGAGCATTGCCGTGTTGAGATATTATGCAGGATGGGCTGATAAGAATCATGGAAAAGTGATCCCAGCTGATGGACAAGTCTTTGCATATACCAGACACGAACCAGTAGGAATATGTGGCCAAATTATTCCGTGGAACTTCCCCATTTTAATGGGGGCATGGAAATTAGGGCCAGCTTTAGCTACAGGTAACTACTCACAAAAATCATGTATTTTATTATAAAACGTTACTTCTTTTAGTTCACCGTAATTAACGAAACCTTTGGAGTCATAAATTCTGCAGCATAATATAAAGCGAGAATCATTATTTTATTCCTTAGGAAACGTTGTTATTCTAACACCTGCTGAACAGACTCCGTTAACGGCTCTTTATATGGCACAACTAACTAAAGAAGCTGGATTTCCCGGTGGAGTAGTCAACGTTGTTCCTGGTTACGGTAAAACTGGTGCAGCGTTGGTTGATCACAACGGAGTCGACAAAATCGCATTTACGGGTTCTACCGAGGTCGGCCAATTAATAAAACAAAATGCTGCTGCAAGTAATTTAAAGAGAACTACGCTGGAATTAGGTGGGAAATCTCCTAATATCATTCTTAAGGATGTCGATGTAGATAAGGCAGTGGAAACAGCGCATTTTGGATTATTCTTTAATATGGTAATTTACTTTGATGTATATCATTTACGCATAGACATCTCTTCTTTAGTCTTTCTTCGATTCGTGTGTCACTTATTTTAAAATTAAATTTTTGCCAGGGTCAATGCTGTTGTGCAGGATCAAGAACCTTTGTTCAATCGAATATTTATGACGAATTCGTTGAAAAAAGTGCACTTCGAGCTAAATCTAAGACCGTAGGAGATCCATTTGACTTGAAAATAGAGCAAGGTCCACAGGTATATTTGAATTTGTACAGATTAGATGCCAATATCAATCGATATATAATTAATATCGTATTACTAATCTTATAACCAACAATATAACAACGTTATTATTATATTATTAATATTGTTATTTAAGATTGATGAGGATCAGCTAAATAAAATTATGAGTATGATACAATCTGGTAAAGATCAAGGCGCTAGCTTACTAACAGGTGGCGAACGCATTGGCGATAGAGGCTACTTTGTTGCTCCAACGGTATTTGCAAATGTTGAAGACGATATGACTATAGCCAAAGAAGAAGTAATTATTAAAACTGTTTGTAAGAGACGAGATGTAACATATTGAAATTGAAATAAAATCTATACGTTCTTTTGGCAGATATTTGGTCCAGTTCAGCAAATCCTGAAGTTCCATGATTTAGAAGAAGTTATTGAACGCGCTAATAACACCGATTATGGATTAGCTGCTGCAGTTTTCACGAAAGATATTAATAAGGCGAATTATATAGTGCAAGGTCTTCGTGCTGGTACTGTGTGGTAAGTTGTTTGGAAATATTGTAAAGAATGAAACCCTAAAAAAAGACACAATTAATCTCGTTAATTTTTATGCAGGGTTAACACATATAATGCGATAATTCCTCAAGTACCGTTTGGTGGATTCAAAATGTCAGGACACGGTAGAGAACTTGGAGAATATGGACTTGAGGCATACACGGAAGTAAAAAGCGTAATTGTTCAACTTGAACAGAAAAATTCATAAACGGTCGTCAGATTCCTACCAAAGAATCATCTTGCAAGCATTTTTTACTGAACAAAAATAACAAGTGTGATTGATAAGTAATTTTTACATAAATTTAAAATTTATTGTAGATTTTTGTGATCTGTAGTACAGCAGTTAATTTTTTAATTTATCTTATACAAAATTATTTATAGAGCATGAACACAATTTGTAATTCATATTATGAATTACGAACACATATAAAGCGATATAGTTTTTGTAAGCTGCAACACAATAGTGAGGTAACAAAGAAATAATTCATCGCACAATGAATATTTTAAGTTTTGATTATGAAAATATATATAAATATTTTTCGATAAAATTGTAACGTCCGCCGCGCAAATCAAGCACACTTTGGCTGTGTTCCAAAATTGTTTGCCAGCGCTGACAGCACTGTTAACACCGTTTCAAAAATCATCGTAGCACGCTGTGGTAGTGCTGCGAGAGAGTAAAGACGTCACTAATTTTGTCGTCATTTCCTGCTGCGGCTACTGTGGCTGAAGAGGTGAGGCAGTTACAGCACAAAGATGGCGGAAAAGATGGAGGAGTTAATTTTAATTGATGCTGAGAGTAATACTGAATTTAAAATAAATATTTCGGTAGAAGATGCTGAGAAAGCAAGAAGTAGTAAGTAGATTTATAATTTTTTTGTAGTCAGCTTTTTATGGTCACATTTATTTATTCATACTTCGAATAATTATATATAATTTCGGCTAATTCTGAATCCGAATCACTAGATTCTTCATCACTAGAATCGAATGCTAATTTTATAATGGTTTCAAATAAAAATTTTCTCTGTATGGTTCTCTCCATACTTCTAGGTTATTTGTTTCTTTTCGCTGAAGTCGTTAACAGCATTCAAAATATCGTTCCAAAATGAAAGCTGCGTTTGCATGAAAAGCATGCTTACTAAAATTGGAACGCTATTGGTAGCATGCACTTATGACGACATACACGCAGCACTGGCAATCAATTTTGGAACACAGCCCTTATATGTCGCGTCGAGCGTTAACATCGCGTCTAATCGTTGCCATGGTAACGATTAGGACGCAGCGACATCGAAGCCGCGAAACGACAACGCGTAACCACGCGCTTAGCACGTGAGCAAAGACGTCAACCGCTAGGCCATTGTGCTTGCGCCAATTAAATATCTAATAAGGCGAATATAATGCAATTTAATAGCAATAGAACAATGATACCGCGGGGGAATGCAAGTAGCACAGCAAGCCTATAAGGCAGCGAAATACTAAAGCAATCGCGTTGCACTTCTCCCACCGAAATCATAATTAGGCCTCGTGTGCCAACAGTTCGAAAATTACGACGGATTGCCTGGCGACGGTCATCTCCAAATGACCACCGCCGGATAATCTTTCGTATAGCGAAGCCTCAACCGCAGAATCGAGCTGGGGCGCATAATACACGCCTAAACAAACATCGCGCGCCAGCAAGTAACGGTTGACAGTAAAGAACAACAACCGCACAATCAATAACTAAAACCTTTAGAGTGATAAAAGGGACGACGGAAAGGGCCGCGGAAGTAGCCAAAAAGGTCGGGAAACCCTCAAAGGGCCCTATAAAGAAAACCCCGGCTCCGAAACGCCAATTATCACGACTAACGGGTAGTTATCAACGGATTTTTGTAAAGAACATTCCGGAATATAATCCAGAATGTTCTAGAACATTACAAATGTAGCGAGGGCTGTGATTGGACAACCCCCAGCATCCCTCGCCCGATAGTCGTTCGGTGTAAAACTCGTGGACGTACAAACCAGCAACAGTGTAGCCAGTGCGAGGTTTATTCTCAATTATAAATTGTTTCTTTTCTCTCGCGTCACTATTGTTAGCGTCATTGTAAAGTGGTATCTGTGAAAATACGCTCGACAAATTAAAACTTGTTAAATTCCAAAGAACTCTCTTTATTACTTTTTATTACTTTCCTTTTTTTCTTTTTTTTTACTATTTTATCTCATCATTTTCTTCTATCTCTTTGCGCGCCGCGCCGCGAACGGAGTGCCTCAGTGTTCTGTGATCGTCCTTCTTGTCAGTGCGCGAGAGTGCCGGGCCAAATCGCACGTGCCTCCTTGCGTATCCTCCCGTTCCCGCGTGCGGGAACAGACGCCCTCGAACGACGACCCCTCACCCACTGGCGTCGCGCACCGCTGCTACTCCTTCTTGGACCCATAATTCAGCGGCCTTGAGCACCCTTCAGCGCTCGGACCGTACCCATCCCTAACCGCCTAAGCGCTCGATTACGAGCATCGGCGACTGTCCGAGCGGGGACGCAAGGGCTCCAATAGAGCTCCCCCACCGTTCTGTCCCGCAAATCAACTCCCCGTCGCTCACTCCTACCTTCCCGGCTGGCCCCCGCAAAAGAAAGGGGGCGCAGGTGCGCCACCTCCGCCATCAGCCCCTAAGAGCGCGATCCTTGCGCTGCGACGCTCCAAGCCGCGCTTCGCAGGCCCCCGCGGCACTCTCACTGCGGAACTTCCGATCGTTGATCGCGCGATATTCGCAGGAGTGACTTATGCCGCGTGTGCGTAGAGCGGGCCGCGAAGCCGAATACAGGCGCCTGGTGTGGGAGTATCACAGGAGCGAGGAATTCGACACTAACCAACCCCTCGTGGATGTGCCCCAGGCCTGAGTACCACCCGGTGCCCGCGAATCATCCCGATCCTCCCGCTGGATCGAGGGCACCCGCGAACCGGCCCCAAATAATAAAAATTGAAATGTTTATCCGGCCTATCCGGATAGCCTAGCAAAATAAAAGAGGACGGCGAGCGATTCGCTGATCGACACGGCGGCTCACTTGTATTGCTTTGCCTTCTCCATCCTCCACGGTAACGAGCGCGGCCCCGCAGACCGGTGCAGCTCGCGCGACCGAACCTACCGCCCCGTGCCCACCGGGTAAGCGCAAAACCCGGACGCGACAAAAATATATTATAAAATTTTCAATCTTTCGTTTTTCCTTAATTATGAAAATATATATAAATATTTTTCAATAAAATATATATAACAACTTTCAATCTTTCATTTTTCTACCTTATTTCTATTTACTTAAGCACACTGAACGCGTTACATTAAGGAAACTAACAAATTATCACAATACAAAGTTTGTCACGCTTGCTGTAAATTATGGTCGTTTTGCCGAATAAATATAAGTTGAATATTTTTAAGATTAAGACTTATATTTTCTTACTTTTAGTTTAGAATAAAAAAAATAAAATATTAAATAAAATACTTTTAATTTTAATTTTCGGTATCGGGATGTTCATAGGCACGGAATTTTCATATTGCAGACGTTTGTTTCCAGTGGATATATTTCGTCTTCCAATTGTTCCTCTTCCAGATATTTCTTGCAAAAACGAGATATAATGCTTGCACCAAGCGCGTCACCTATAATGTTGATTGTCGTTCTAAAACGATCGCTACAAAATAAATATATTTTCTTTTTTAATGCATAGTAAAGAATATATTTGTATGAAATTTGTATGGAATATATAATTTGTAAATTTATGCTTAATTCTTAACTTAAATGATATCGTACTCACATGAACCAGTCAACAGCGATAATTAGTGAAACATCTTCAATAGGTACTCCTATAGAATTTAATACCATTATTAACATCATATAACCACCACTGGGTATACCAGCAGCGCCCACGCAGGATACTGTACATGTAATACTAAAAATATTAAAGTTATATAAAGAATTAAAAAAGGTCCAGTTCATATTGTTTCAAATCATACAGAATATTTCTCCAAA
The DNA here is from genome assembly GCF_001594055.1 of Mycetomoellerius zeteki. Taxonomy (NCBI): domain Eukaryota; kingdom Metazoa; phylum Arthropoda; class Insecta; order Hymenoptera; family Formicidae; genus Mycetomoellerius; species Mycetomoellerius zeteki. The sequence continues at coordinate 61,180 of NW_017257161.1, forward strand.
AAAGAAAACGTCGCAATTTAATCGCGTTCAGTCAGTTATTAAAATGTTTTAATCACTGACCTGATAATTATTATCTTCAACAATGAGAATTGCAGACCACGTAATTGTATAATAAATATCGCCCCAATAGTTTCATACAAAGCTATTCCATCCATATTTATTGCTGCTCCAATCGGTATAATGAAATTTGTTATCTTGGGATTTATGCCGAGGTCTGCTAAACATTTTATTGTATAGGGAACCGTGGCGGTGCTAAATTACATGTTTAATTAGAATGTGAAATTTTGTCTTATTCGCATGTCAATTTTTTTATACCTTGACGATGTTCCAATGGCTGCTGCAAAAGATGGGCCAAGCTTGGATATAATTTTATATGGCGATCTACGCGTGATGATCCAATGAAGTAGCGGCAGGATTACAAAACCCTGCAGTGTTAGTCCAACGAACACTGTTAAGATATAAAATCCAAGATGGCTTATTATATCGCTAAAATCGTCTATTTCTAGCATTCGACCAGCGATAAGGAAAGTCACGCCTACTGGTGCCAACCTAAATAAAAAAGTTTTATCCCTAATAGCACACTTTATCCTGGGGATGTCCTTAGGACATCCCCTGAAGGTCTGTGCTGTTAAGGATTATTCATGTGTAATTATCTAATATATTCTATATGTTACATATTTTTTATTATTAGATTATACAGGGTGCGTCACCAAAATCCGAACAAATTGAACAATTTCTTTAAACAAAATGTTTTTAATGAAAAATTAAATATTACAAAAAATCCTTTTACATGGCACTTGGGGGATCCCTATAGAGCATAATTATTCGATATATTCCCCATTAGCTTGAATGACGGTCTCTATTCTTGGTCTGAAGCGTTCGCACGCACGCACGCTGTAATGTAGCGCTGTCCATGCCGACGAATGCTGCCTCAATAGCATTCGGTCCTTAATGACGTCACATTGGGATGCCGAGATTTGTGTATGTGTTTGTGACCCTTTCAACTACGCTCCATATGTAGTAGTCCAAAGGATTTAAATCTGGGCTGTTGGGAGGCCAGAATTCCTTAGACCAAAACATATCGACGTTGTCTGAGAGCCAATTTTGAATCAAATGATTCGTATGAGCCGGTGAGAAAAACATATGGCCTTCCGGACGCTACAGTTTCCATCCACGGCTTCACTACATCCATCAGAACGCGCAAATACACTTCTTTTGTGACAGTTTCCCCTTTTATAGAGATGTGGTGGCATGATATCACCCTCACTGGACCCAACACCTAACACGTGAACATTGGCCGGAAATTTTGTTCTGGCAACAGGGACATCCTCGGGGTTGTAGGCGAGCCATCGGTCATTCATCCGGTTAATTTTGACATCAACAGTAAAAATTTTTTCGTCAAAAAAGAACCTGATTCATCCCGACGCTTCGTTTTTCAAGAAATACAATAACAGATTGCAGCTTGCCTTGTCCTGGCAGCTTCAGAGAGCATCTATCGTATCTTTAATGTGTACGATTTGTATCGAAGGTCCTCCTCGGTAATTCGACGCATTGTTGGCTCTCTTACACCAACAATCGATGCTAAGTTTCGCAACGATTGCCCGGGGTCATCCGAAATCAACGCTTAAGCCCTTTCAATGACTGAGGGGATGTTCTTTCGAGTGACTCTTCCTCGCTGGTATATTGGAATCTTCGTTGGACTGTTCTAAAGCCGTATATTTTGCTATAACGTCATAAACGGTTGATCTCGGGTATCCAAAAAACCGAATTATTTCCGTTGCTGAGCGCCCAGCACGAAGGCCTTCGGTGATACTTGGTTTCAACATCGTGGCAATTTTGAGAATATGACTTTACTAGAAGCATCAGGTTTTCTCGGACGCCAACAACAATCTCTGGCGTACAATGTAGCGGAAAATTTAAATTGAAATTTGTCCGGATTTTGGTACGCACCCTGTATTAAGAAGTTTCATACTTAAATTTAATGCACAGCAACGTACAGTGTTACCCATCTCATAATTTTCATCGTCACATTGGTCAAGGAAGTAAAAAAGTCCGACAATGGCTTTCCTTTTTCACCTGTTTTTCCAATTGCTAAACCTATTAACAGACTGTAAAATACTAAACCCAAGACATTTGTTCCTGCTACATATTCGCTCGTTATGGGCCATTCTTCTATTGGTACTGTAACAAATTAAAAGTATGTTTTCATAAAATGTGCGTAATTTTTAAGTAATTACTTTACAATTAGCTTACATTTCATTCTGCGTATGAACTTTCGCAAATAGCTGAAGCAATATTTTAAATTTAATTTTTATTCTTACACTGCTTACAAGCCTGTATAAAATTGACATAAAATTAATTTATAAAGCTTCTTTTATTATTTGCCATCCCAAAAAGCATCATCCCAAGACAAATTCTTTTTAATAACATTCTAAAAAAATCAAAAAAATTAAATAGACGAAGAAGTGATTGCAAATTACAAACAAATTAACAAAATTGAAAAAAAAGAAAAGCCGACAAGCAAGTGAAAATATATGATATCTAGCATGTTGTAATACCTGCAGATACATTGGCTGGTTGTTCTAAAACAGTTTGATACTGTAATAAGAGAAATATTATAGTTTTAAGATTTTTACGATGCTGTAATAAGAAAAGAGACTTTGAAAGACAGATAATATAATCTAATATTTAAAAATTATATTATCTCTAATTAAACATACCTGATACATGCATGCATGTACTAAATTTTCGGGTACAAGATTACTGTAAGACAAAAAAATATATATGCATATATATAAAAAAGAGACTTCTTTTATACAGAAACTGTTTTTAAATTCTGTTAAGAAACTATTAGGAATTTTTTTTAAACACAGATTACTTGCTTTTTTAAGTCTATTTATAGTACATATATATAGTGAACTATTGACAACTTATAGTAACTTATTACATAAATTTTAAATAGTTATCGCATTTACATTTTGTAATGTTTATTCCTAAATATAATTTCACGATCATGTTTATATTGTGAATAGGTTTATTCGGTTTGCTGATATGACATATATATTATATAACATGGCCATCTAGACTATTTCTGATACACAAGATCCAAATATGAGTCTATTTGCAAGAAGCTTATCAATGCTTGTAATATTGACATCTCATCGTGACTTTTCAATCTTATTGTTCTTTCTGAGATAATTATTTAAAATGTATGTAATAAATTAGTAATTAAATCTGTATTAATGAGAATGATTAAAAAATGAAGAGTCAAAAGTTTAAGTTAATTGTTATACAATAATAAAGAATATATTGACGCACACCTATAGTGCTGGCTCTGATTGGTACTTTTCCTATTTGATTTATCGAATAACTACTTCAATTTAAAAACTTTGAAAACAAGATATTATCAGCATATTCAGGGCATTGGCAAAAAGTGTATACCATAAGTACCATAAGTTAGCAGCGATGCAAGAATGAATTTCGCAAAATATTATAGCTGAAAAAAATTGTTTATGGGAATTATGGGGGTAAAATTGAAAATCGATGAAATGAATTTTGTCTTTAATGGATGAACCGATTTCGATGAAAAAAAAATATGTTATAGGGTGCGATGTTTAAAAAAAATTGTAAAAATTTTTTCGAAAAAAATCGGTTGAAAAAAATTTCCAAAGTTTTTAATATTTTCTTTTAATAGGATATACTTGAGACACTGCTACCATTTTTTACTAAAATGATCTTCAACTTATCTAGTATAACATATTTAATTTTCAAAACGATCGGAAAGATAGTACATAGTCTTAAAAAATGAAGAGTTCAAGCGTGCGGTGTACGATTAGCCGGGTGTTGCTTGAGATTCGGCTACGCATACTACACTAGGTATTAAACTCAGCTACACATGTTTATGTAAGAACAACTCGCGAAAAAACTGCGAATGGTCTCCCACGTCTTTAATTTTTTTGGCAGCGAGTCCTCTATCCTGCTGATTACATGAGATATTTCCACGTTCATAGTAGAAGATAGACATATTTTAGTCAGTCTTTTGCGCTCTGTGTTGCATGAATCGCCGTGGAGCGCTATCAGCTTTGATTATTAGTATTAACGCGGTTATCGTTATTATTTAATTTAATCGCTTGATGAACTATTTCAGTAGGCCCACTCACAACGTCTTTATATAAGTAACACTTATCTAAAAATACTTGCTATATTGGTTCTTTTTTGCTATTTTGTTCTTTTGCATTTAATTTGACTTGGTGCAGTAGAAAATGTCTGTGTCACTGACGAATCGTAAATGTGATCTGGGTGCGATAATTTTTTGCATAAAGTATCTGGTCAAAAGAAGATAATTAAAACTATATACACATACCTATCCTGCTAGACCCTTTACATATATATAATACACTGAGAGAAAACAAAATAGTTCCAGCAACTATAAATTTGGCAACTTTTGCAATTGAAGTACCTGTAACTAGTTTTACAAAGTAATAGAAACTAAAGTA
>NW_017257161.1:66881-123461 GCF_001594055.1 Mycetomoellerius zeteki
CCACTTGACGCTACAAATGCTTCGAAGCGTCAAGTGGACCGCAGCCATGAACATATAAAATGATTCCGTAGATAGAATAGTCCTTGGAATTCGCTATCTGATAGCGGAGATATTAAGAAAGGCCACAAATCACCTTTTCTTCTATTACAGTAGTTTTAGTATTGTAAGAAAGTTTTGAAAATATGACAGTGTAAAGCTCATAATAATGAACATGCATTCATTTAATTACCGAAACATATCCAGAATTGTGTCCACTGTCATAAAGGTTTTCGTGGATGTACTTATAGCTCCTTCGTCTCTCATTAATTCGCCCGGTCGAATTGTCTGAACAAGTATAACACATAAAGTTATTCCAATCGTAGTAGTCGTCAGATAATAGCACAATGCCATGAATCCAATAGGTCCTGTGTAATTATAACAAACTCTAAATAAAGAAATTTTCGTTCCTTGTAATATTTTTCTACAGTTCTTCACGTGAAAAATGTTTTGATATATTTAATTTGTATCTAATTTTTTCTTTAATTCCTTTTTAATATAAAAAATGTGTGTGTGTGTGTGTGTGTGTGTGTGTGTTGTGTGATTTTGTCAAGAATTTTGATAATCTTAAAGAACTTACCAGATTTGGTGAGATTACAAGTGGCACTTATAATGCTGGACGTAACAAGTGGTAATATTAAACAATTTACCACTCTAAGAAACAGTTCTCCAAGAAATTTGATGTACATGATATCTCGTTGAGACCATGTTCTTCCGCTATAATTCTTAAGACTCAAACCGCACGACATTCCAATAATCACACCGATCAATGTTATGATTATCAACTTATGTTTCGACAGTAAAAGTATCAATGATGTCAATTTGGACATTGTAGCTGATTTTATAGAATATGCTGTTATAACATAATTAAAAATTGTATTTTATAATTGGAGCAATCTATAATTTAGCAAATTAAATCTTTTTTAAGAGAAATTATTAGAAATTAGAATTTTTTGTTAAAAATGTTTTATAACTAGAATTAAAATATCACGACAATCCAAATTAAAACTGTGCAATAGAGGCTAATGTTCAAATAAAGATTATTTATGAGTGACAAAAGAAAATTAAGCAAATGTTTAAAGTTTACAAGATGTTCGATCTAGTTTAATTAAATATCATCTATTGTTAAATAATATGCATACATTATTCTTGTCCTATCATATCCTAGATATTCTTTCTACGTTTAAACTTTATTAAATTCAAGACTCAAATTCAAGAATGTTGGATAATTTATAAAATACTTACCTCGTATAAATAAAAATTTGTTCTTTTCACAATGAAAAAAAAATTCGTTTACATTATAATGAACACTAAAAAAAAACAACTTGAGTTTGAGAAAATTCGAAAAATACTGAATGGTCGTTCGAGAAATACTATTTTAAGAGGTTCTCTCACGATATGTTATCTAAGGCAAGAGGTACTTTTATCAGAAAACATTGAACAAACGTACTTGACGACGAAATAGGTACTGTCTAAATGTTGTAATTTACTTGTCTCTTTCTATTCACTACTTTTACAGGGCCGTGCAAAAAGAGAATGCGACGGATGCCTCGAATAGAACCTTTAGCCTTAAGAGATCTCGAAATTTTGATTAAGTCATAACTATATTTTTTATTATTCTATCCAAATTAATTTACATCCAATTTAATTTCGTATATCTAAAATCATAAAATCTTTATTGTTCTAATGAGTATTGTAAATGCAATCTTTTTGCTTAATCAAATAACTTTCGTATTTAACTTCCTCATGGTAAGATATGATACATGCAATTTAATAATGCTTGTTAGGTTGCTTTACAATTTACAACGATTGTAAGGCAACTTAACAAGCAATTATTATTTGAATAAATTATTAAAGTTCAATAGTAATGAAGAAAGTAGTAATGAACAGAGCAGTGACAAATGATTCTTTATTATTTTTCAATTTTTAATACTTTATCTACGAATAACACATGTATACGCTCTAAGAAAGGCATAATCGCTTATTTATAAAGAGCGTATATACACTATATTTATGAACAGATGAAAGCTCCCTTTTATCTTTGCACTAAGCTCTATAGCAACTCGGGTCTCGAAAATCTTTTGCACGACTGGAGGAAGATAAGACATTAGAGTAACGGCGAGATACGTTAAACAGCATAATTGGATAATTAGGAAATCGCTTCAAGAACTCTGAAGCGGCCGCTTGAACAAAAAACGTCCTAATTTTGGAATTAATGATACTAATAATGAAAAAAACTTTTCTTACTGCTATCTTTAAAAAAGCTTTTATACTGCTATCTTTAAAAAAGCTTTTATACTGCTATCTTTAAAAAGCTTTTATACTGCTATCTTTAAAAAGCTTTTATACTGCTATCTTTAAAAAGCTTTTATACTGCTATCTTTAAAAAGCTTTTATTACTGCTATCTTTATTATTTACTGTTAAATTTTTATTTCATTTTATTTGTAAGAAATATAAGAAAGATTTATTATCTTTTATGATGATATTAGATATTTTCCATTTAGTGATACAAGTCGATACAAGCATCCTTCTACCTTTCTTGCCATTCAGAGAGTAACAAAAATAGAACAATATTTGTTGACTTGTGTCACAAAATGGAAAGCACTTATTACACAGGTCTACAAAAAAGGGGGTCTTGGATGTTGTCGGGAAGCTGTGGGTCATTTCCGAAGTAATTTTCTGCGTAGAATCCGAATCCGAAACCAGAATTGGCCCATCACGTCAGGATTTTGAGATATTAGGGGATATATACTCGAAAAATGCGTTTTTATGCTACTTTAGAGGTTATGTACAGGACGCAACCAATTTTTTGGGTCTTTTGTGCTATTTGCATCATTTAGTAATATTCTTACCCTTCAAAATGAGATATTGATCGACTACCTACGATTTTTTTTCGCCAAGTTACGGGCATTTTACTTTTGGCATTGTTCCAACGCCTTAATGACTCAACACATGATTTACAAGCTACGTGTGGAGCCCAAGACTTATCTTGATTGGATATCGAAATGTTGAAGTAATTGCGGTAAAATGATTTCACATTATCTTCAAGCTTTATCCTGTTCTTAACAAACGTGAAACGACCACAAATATAACAAAAACTGTTAGGATCATTTAAACACTTACGCGGGGCCATTGTTAAGACAGCAAACAGTCACAATTGTGACTGTTTATATATTAGGACCTTGAATAACGGACAGCGCGTCTTGTGCGCTGCGGCTCTGAGTGCAAGGCGTCTACCAACTTTAAACAAATCATTAGTTTTAAACTTATTAATGCAATGAAAATGAAACTTTCCAGAACATTTGTTCATATCCGAATGAACAACTTTCTCGCTGAAAGTTTTAGGATGCTCGAAATTCGCTCGATAAACGAAGCACCTGAATGCATAAAAAAGGATATTTTGCAGGTGTGTATAAAAAAAATAATAAGTTGTTTGTTTATTGACAAATATCGGTTTTTCTTTCTTCACTAGACGTGGAAAACTCTAATGATCATAACTTCGAAAATAGCAAAAAAACGCATTTTTCGAGTATATATCCTCAAATATCTCAAAATCCTGACGTGATAGGCCAATTCTGATTTCAGATTCGGATTCTACGCAGAAAATTACGTCGGAAATGATCCACAGCTTCCCAACAACAAAACCTTGTTGACCTGTGTTATCATAAATCATCTTGGTGTATCATCATATTCACCTTGAGTAATTTATCGTTGGATAGGATATTATGTAGAAATGCAATTGCAATAATACAAAGCAACAAATTATTACGCTGGTAATTATGTGTAATATTTTTTTCTAGGTTTATTTATTTCGCACCTATTACAGTATAATAAATATGTTGCATGAGACATTACGAGGGGGTATTTACACATGTTCCTCATTTTCAGGCCATAACTTTACGTATTTGTAATGAGTCCGTAATATCGTTTCTTCTTCAACTTTTTCTTCTAATATAATTTATACATATCTTTACAATATTATTCTTTCGGTTTAAAGTTATCCATTAAAAGATCACATATGCATTCTGTGTTTGCATCCAGTCTTCTGAAGAAATTTTCATTGTTAAACTTTACCATTAAACATTATCGTTTAATCTGGCATTAACATCACGACTAAAGGTTCTCTCTCTCTCTCTGTCTCTCTCTCTCTCTCTCTCTCTCTCTCTCCTCTTCAAAATTTTAATAATAATTTTTTAAGTATATATACAGAATACCTCAAAAGCTGATCAGTTTCTCTCGATAACAAACTTTAGTAACTTCTGCTGTTTTTACTCCTAACTGTTGCAAACCGAAGTTCTTTTCTAAATCGATGATTCGGAGACTGGGCAGTGTTTGCGATATTCTGTATAAGCGTCACGTACAGACATACACATACACACGCCCAATACAAACGCGTGTATATGTGTATGCAAGTAATATATTAGTGAGATCAGTAAATAATTCCATTAACGTTATATTTATACAAAGTCATGTTTTGTTTGTTTACATATCTATGTCTACATATACTTTCCCTATGCAAATTAATATTTGGTTTTGTGTGCTACGCGATCTCCGTTGTTCACGTCATATCAGAATATTTACTCTCCTTCCTCTTCCTTTTTATTTGAGGTAATTTGATTTTGCTCAAATAAACAGAGAAAAATTTGTTTATTGACTTTCGCTTTTTATTCGCGGCAGATCGCCATCCACGGTATTGGCTCGTGGCTCTTCGCCGAGACAATCCATGAGGTACAGCCTGTGGCAACGAAAATAAATAAATTTCATTATATTTCATGTAATCGTATTTATGTAAGTATACATTCACTAATACAGACTAATTATTATTACGCCATTGTATGAGATTTGATAACAGATAATTAATTAAAAAATGTAATGTTTCGTTCAATTTAAAAATAATAAAATTTTTTAAATGTTAAAATATTTTATAATTAGGCTAGTAAATTGACAAACTAAGTTCAAGTGTAAATTATATTTCGTAAAATACTATTTAATGTTTAAACGACACTGAGTCATTTGCTGTTGCTTGTAAATTTACAGAGATTATTGCAAGTATATACCTGTCCCTACAAGGGAGTTTCCTTACGCGCTTCCGCCTTCCATTGGAATCCATTTACACGTGTTGTAATAGGCTTATTTCTATTTGTAGCATTCTCAATTCCATTTCTAACGCCCGCTACTAATCTCATGGCTGGGTTGGACACCAAACCATTACGCTTTGGTTTTACATTGCTTGCACTGAAATGAAATATAGTGATACTTTATACGAAATGTGCTTATGAATAACAAACATGTATATTATTTTGTTTTATCGAAGAGTTGACATGAAACGTTAAATGTAAGATAAAAAGGAAAATAATAATGTATTAAAATTTTAGAAAAAAAAAAAGAATATCTTTATAGTGATATGTTTTTGCTTTTGATCAACATTACATTTTTAAATAACCAATGTTAAAACCAATTGATACATAGCATGATAAATATGTCTAACATTGTCGTATGTCCTCCTTGACTACATATTCTATCTTTTTTCGCTCGGGAGGGTTGAAAAAGGAAGGAAAGCCTATCGCTCATGAAGCGGTGTGTCTTCCTTATACGACCATTGTGATTTCTGCAAAGTCTAAAGAATCGCATTGAAAAAAATTAAGATAATAAGTATGTTTTTTAATAAAATTTTGATTGAGAAGATGGAATTATGTACATATATGATTTTTGTGGATAATGTGCACGTGTGAAACATAAGACAAATGTACATGACGTTTGACTGATACTCTCTCGCTGAGTCTTGTGAATGTATGCCTATAAATAATTTGCGATTTCTAAAATGTAGTCTAATGTCGTGTCTCGTGGATGAACAAAAACATTGCACGATAAGAAAACGTTAGTTAGTTATATATACTGTGATAAACATAATTAGAGTGTTAGTATAGTATTTACAACTTGTATATATAATTTATTTCTTATTAACTATGCTTACCTTCCAGGTGTGTGATCCGAAATGTGCTTGACGCTTCTACCAACGCCAGCGCCGCTGTTTCCCAAAATTATTCTCATATGAGTGTCTCGTGTAAAATGCGTGTCAGCCGAATTTCGTTTCTCATCATGCCCGTTTTCCTTATCTTTCCCAATGTTCAAGCCTAACATTTCGTTCGTTAATTCGAATGGCTTACTAATATTATTCCTGTCAATAATCTCAGTTTTGATGTTGATAGGCTCGTAGATGACGGACGTATGATTGTATCCCATCTGCGTTTTGTACGACATGTTTGGATTTGCTGCCAGCAACGATACACCCAGCTGACTTTGTATCACGTTAACTGCCGTTTGAGCACTAGGTGGACTCGTATTTGTAGGTGAGTAAGGAATAAGACTGTCGCTTAACGGAGAATGCGGAGGTGAGGCGTATATTGGACTCTGCGGCTCGCTTTTCAAAGGTGACAATAATTTGCTAAGTGGTCGACTCTTTGCTCCCCTTGAGCACTGCTGTAGTTGTTGAGTGAAAGATAACGGTGCCTAAAATTATGAAAATTAGGCATTTAAATTTTGTTCTGTAAGAATTAAATAATTTACAAGACATTTAAAAAACTAAATAACTTGTATTTTACAAGAGTTACATAATATTAATCATAACATAGTCATGAAATAAATCGCTCTAATTTTATCATTCAATAAGCGGTATGAAATGTTGTCACGTACTTTAATTACCTGACAATTAACCATCGAGTTCTGATTGAATTTTCCTTGATCGCTCTTAGTGCTGCCAGTTAAATTACTGCTTGATTTGCTGTTGCTTGAATTGTTGCCTAAAGAAACGCAACTGCGTCGTTTCGTCGAGTCTGGTGATTCCGCTGGACTGTATTGCGTCGATAAAGGGTTTAGAATTGCCGATGAAGGTTTAGTTTCAGCCGTTGAATTAGATGTGACAGAAGTAGCACTACTGCTACCACCTAGAAATTATGCAACGTTACATTACTGTGTTTTAATTTTCGATTAACATATTAAAAGAGATAAAAAATTTATTTTCATATCACAAACAAAAGAAACAAAATTCTATTAAAATAATTTCAAATTCCATAATTCGAATTTTATCTCTCGCAGAAAAGAAACGATAGCAGCAATATTTCTGTATTTTATTTCTAATAGTGTTTTCAATGGATTTGAATCGAGCCGAATTGATTAACCCGGAAGTGGCATAAACTCGTTCAATCAGAAACTAAAGTAGAGCATATGATGTCATTAATCGATCTCAGATCGATTCAAATCCACTGCAATTGAAAATGCTATAAATGTGTATAAGTTTGATAATCAATTAATAGAAAATGAGACTATCAATTAACCTCCATTGATACCAGGCCTCAAACTGCGTTGATTCGCAGAATGCTCTTCTAACAGCCTGACAACTGTATCGTGACCGCTTTTAGCGGCTACTTTAATGGCATTACGTCCACAATGATCGGAGTGATTAGGGTCAGCTCCATGATTCAAAAGCGCCCGAACACAGTGTTCGTGTCCTTCCTGAGCAGCTATACCTAAAAATTGCATTCTCCTATCATCTAACATATCCCAGTTTTATAAGAGAACTACAACTAAGTTATAAAAAAAATAGTTTTATATAGTCGATGTACAGCTTATTCATATAATATTGTAGACAATGATTAATGTACCTAGAGCCGTTGCACCTTGATTACAGGTGTGATCAGGAGTAGCACTATGTTCCAAGAGCAATCTGACGATCGCTGCGTGACCTTGCCAAGCAGCCGAATGAAGCGGTGTTCTATTTTCATTGTCACAAGCGTTCACGCTAGCTGCACCCTCAGTTAGCAACAACGCTACCATCTCCACGTGTCCTTGCCAAGCGCTTACATGTAATGACGTTCTACCCTGTAGAACACAAATATAATAACTATCAATTCCAAGCGTATTACATGTAAAACGCGAATCATTTCAGATATTAAAATAGTAAATACTATAAATTATTGAGTGTTTTCTTTTAACGCTATTGACGATTACTTACTTCTGAATCTCTACTTTCTACGTCCGCGCTCGCGTGTTCGAGCAGAAACCTCGCCATAGCTAATCTATTTTCTAACGCGAGTATATAGAGAGTGCTTCTTCCATCGGCATCTTTCGCATTAACGTCAGCATTATGAGATAACAATATCTTCACTGTATCATAATGTCCTTCCAAAGCCGCGAGTCTATGAATGTAAGAGAAAATTCATTAAAAAATGTCTATAATTTTATTTGCAATCTTATTTGTTTAGATTAAAGAGATTTAATTCATTAATTATTAGAAAATAGATAAACTCCTAAATCTATCTTAAAAAAAAGTCAATCTTTCCCAAAAGATGCACAAATTATAACTAGTGTTTACAACTATTTGAATTACAGTCTGTAAAATCGTAGCTTTTTCTCGATTAATTAAAAATTAGTTTTAAAATAATCAATTGTATAACAGAATATATAAAATCATAAATTATTACATCAGCACAGTACCTTAAAGCGGTTTTACCATCGTGGGCATGCTGATCTATAGGCGCGTTGTGTTGTTTCAGTAATCGCTCTACCAATGACGTGTGCCCTTCCTGCGCTGCGAGCATAATAGCGCTCTTTCCATCATTGTCTGTCTCGTCAATCTTCGCGCCAGCCTCCAGTAACGCCTCACAAACATCAACGTGACCCTCGAACGCCGCATAGTGTAGTGGGGTCCAGCCAGAATTGTCTCTATGTTGCTCGTCTAGGCCTTACGTAGAAATTACATCTCTTTATGATGGATACCACTTATGATGGAGAGGCAGAGATCAGGCACAATATGCTTGCGCCAGTTAAACTAATTCTACAATGTACCTCTGGCGAGCAATTGCTTCACGACGTCCGTGCCGCCCTGGGCAGCGGCCACGCTGAGAACGGTCCTGCCTTCGTTGTCTATAGTGTCGACGCAGCAGCCCCAATACAGTAAGAGCTTGACGACCGATCCGTGTCCCATACTCGCGGCCGCCCACAAAGGCGTTCTCCCAGTGACGTCGCAATGATCCATATCCGCGTCGAATTCCAGAAGCAAATCGCAAACGTCGCGATGACCCTCGAACGCGGCGACAAGTAGCGGAGTCATGCCGTCTTTGTCTTCGTGATCCACGGTGGCACCTCGCTCTAAAAGTATCGTGACTACCTGCGACAGACAAAATTAACATACAATATATATTATTATTTAATATAATCTGTTTAATATATGTAATATACCTAATATTAAATCTTATTTATATTGTATATGAACCATTTTAATCAAAATCATTTTCGCCATATTTATAGGACAGAATTGTACTAAATTATCAATGAATTCAAAAATTCTCGAATGCTAAAGATAATACACCGAATTATATTATAGTTTAATAGGAACTTTATATAGTTATGCATATGTGTGTGTTATTCATGTGTCGGTCGAACCTTTACGTATCCATGATTGGCAGGAACACATAGCGCGGCAACGCTGAGCGCAGTTCTGCCGTCGCTATCCGCGTGATCGATTTCAGCACCGAAATCCAAAAGATGTTCCACGATCTCGTTATGACCCATATATGCCGCAGCGATTAAAGCAGTTCTACCTTCGTCGTCTGTTCTGTTAACATCCGCGCCGTGTTTTAAAAGAGCCTTAACGATATCCTCGTGACCGCCCCATGCGGCGGCTCTTAACGCAGTTCGTTGATCCCAATCCGCGCAATCTACCATAGCCCCGTGCTTCAGAAGTTGCTCGACCACCTGAAACAGAACTCGTGAGAAACACCTGTTTCATTTACGACTCGTGAGATCTGCAATTTAATGGTCTTACTATCTCTTACATGTATATAATACGGAGTTAATGAGACTTGCATATGTTCTTAGAAATTCGCCACTTAATCTAATTATACCTGAGTATGCCCTCCCCAGGCAGCGGCCCTGAGGGCGGTCCAGCCGTCACAGTCCGCGTGATCCGCCCTCGCACCGGCAGCTAAAAGAACACGCACCACATCCGAGTAACCATGCCTGGCGGCCAAGTTCAGTGGTGTTTGTCCATTACGGTCGACCGCTTCCAATTTTGCCTTAAATTCAAAAATTCATCAAGTTATTTCTATAGTATTACATGGAAAAAAAATGGAAACAGATGTGATGTTTTACTTTTTAAAATGGATAACATTTATCTTAAAAAACTATTCTTGCAAAAAAAATGTACAAAACTTAGAAACAAAATTTTAAAAAAATGCATAAAATTGGAAATTAAATTTGTAATTAATAATTTTGATACGCTTGGTTATTTAGCTTGTAATATATAAGATGATAGCTCTCTTAATTAATTAAAAATTTTAATTTGAGATTACAACTTGTATACCTGAGGACAGGCTGCAAGCGCCACTTCTAGAAGAGATGCATTGCCATCGGCGGCTAAAGTGTGTAACACCGTTCGTCCATAAGAGTCTGTTTGATTGATATCTCCGCTTTCACCGAGAAGCTCTGTTAGCGGTTCACTCGGAGATTCATCAATGGGGCTCACATCTTGCGAAACCTTTGTGTAGGAAACGCGAGATTAAATTTTCCGTCGCTACAATTTTTAATTACAAAATTTCTATTACAAATATTTTCCATGACAATCAATAAATTATGGTGTAGCGAATGTATTATGAGTCATACTATATTGACGACATATGGGACTTAATAATGCTTGAAAATTTTCTCATAGAAATTTTCTATGAGTCGCATTGTTCTCTCTTATCATAAAAATATACTGACCCCAAAAAACTAGATTAGATATTATATTTTATCACAATTTCCTGTTTTCATGTTCCCAACATAACTAGAGATTAGATACCTATTACTATTATATTCATTACAGCATCCCGCAATGGGGCTTTAGAAATAGATTCGTATTCAAAATGAACTTCAACTGTCTTAAATCAATTAGATTCTTATTTTAATAAAAATAACACTACCTGACTAGAAGAAATAGCATCTTTGCTAGCGTCATCGTCAATCGTTTTTTCAGAGGGCTTAGCACCAGTGTCGATTAGCAATTTCAGAAGTTTAACGTCCTGCCTGGGCCAAAGAATGCACTCGGAGCTATCCAGATAACAGCCTTCGATGGGCGCGTTACTACCAATCATCCAGAGTACTTGAAGAGTGTAGACATCCAACGTGGTGTTAACCGGAATGCTCGTTATAACACGTTGCAGGTGTTGCGCCAGTACGCAGATCTCGTCGGGATTGAGCTCGGAGCCGCGTAGAGTGTAGTAGGCCGCCAGCATGGCATGGCCCTCAGTGGCCGAACAAAGATACTTCTGGGTGCAGTGCTTCACGTCCAGCAGCCATTCGGCGAAGCTGTGATGAAAAAGCATCAATGCGCCGGCACGCGAGACCGATATCACCCGTCGCAGCAAATGGAGCCGGCGATTGAAGTCCTCCACGGTGATGCCGACGCAGGCCGTCTTCACGCTCTCGTACAGAATCTCTTGAGTGATGGGCAATTTGGCGGCAAGTATGACGTTGAGTAGAGGCTGCACCTTGCTGAATTGCTTCCTGACAGAACAATAAAGTTCTCCGCCACACCATCGAGAACTTTCTCCAGGTACAGAAAGCAGCCGTTGCTCTTTATGTGCAGCTGGTTCAGCATCTCGGCGGTGTCACGCGAGATGTGCTGCCTGTGAAAGTAGTTTATGGAAGTATTAGCGAAACGATTACTCACGAGTGCTTGACAAGTATGAGTAAAATGTAAGTTTAAATATCATTGTTGTTAATAAACTTTTGTGTGCTATTTAAGTATGTAAGTTTAACATATTTATTTATTTATTAGAATGTAATTTCTTTCAGAGAATTAAAAAGGATTAAATTTTTTATCCTTTCTCAACTGTTTTCTCAAAAATGACTGTCAATAAAGTTAATGCGAATGTATCAATTGGATTGTTTTAACCATCTGATATCAATTTTAATTCTTCCATCAGCAATAGGGATCTTCAAAAAACAGAATCAATTTTTTATTGTTCCGGACTATATACAAATCTGAGAAAATTCTGATATACTTGTCATACTTTTAATAATGAGTTTTACTATCATAAAAGTCGGATTGTATTTTATTTATTTTCAACAGATTTAAATTTACCTAGCAAAATTCACAATCAATACTTTCAAAAATTCAAATATCGATACCTTTAAAGATCCCGATTGCCGGCGAAGAGTCAATAAAAAAATTCGTTTGAACAGATAAAGAATATAAATACAAGTTAATGAGAATTAAGTGTCCTAAATGCTCAACAATTAATCCTGTTGTTACCTGAGCGCGTCTTCCTGATCCAGCCGCGCGAGAATATATTGCTGAACATCCCTAACGACCTGGGACTTTCTTAGGTCGTCCAGTGAGATCTTGCGAAAGCCAGTGAACATACGCGATATAGTCTTACTCTGTCGTCGAGCGGTGCAAACTAACAAAAGCCATTGTGGGAATAGATGGTGATGATTAGCCAGCAATTCAGCTATTGTACGACTGACATTATCATTTTCTCTCCGAGAGTCCCTTGTGCCAGTTTGCGGTGGATTCAACGTCTGGCCCTCGTCAATGGAGTCCACTAGCAAGAAGAGACAGTTCTTTGGCGGTTCGACTTCCAACAGCGGGAAGAGCAGAGCCTTTTTCAAAGCGTCATCAGGATCTCGGTCCAGGACGTCCGGTTGCAACGCGGCCTGTATATCCGGATCGGTTCGCAGCTTCTCGGCGTAGGCCTCCGCGATGGCCTCCCTGGACGTGAGAGGCGGTGCAGTTGCGACGATCGTCGTCGTCGTCGTCGGTGTCGTCGTCGTAGGCATCGCCGCCACCATTGTCGTCGTCGTCGTCGCCGTCGTTGTCGCCGTGAGCATCGTAGTGTTGACCGTGGTCGCGGCTGCATTCGCGGATGTCGCCGGCGAGATGGGTGTGGACGACGCTCGATGATGAGAGCCGTCCGAGCTCGCCTGAAGCAGCTGGGCCACCAGAGACCGCACAAATTGAGCGGGCGACAGAGAAGCCTCGCTTCTAGCCTGACAGAAGTGTCGGGCCAGCAGACGACGATTCAGGGACCGCTGATGCCTCGCGGAAGCGCCGCTTGACGGCCATGCCAACTCGGCGCAGAGAGCCGTCTTCCCGCTTCCCGGTCCGCCCACGATCAGAGCACCGCACGTCTTCGATTGCGGTCTCTGCTCCAGGCAGTGCGACAGCTTCGTGAAAGCCCATTCTCGGCAGAAGAAACGCTTCTTCTCGATCACCGGCGCCGCCATCTCGACGTCCCGATATCTCTCTTCTCCTATTACCTCGGCGCGATGAAACCGTTTCTCGCGATTGAGTTTATCGGGGTTCCCTAGTGTAAATCGATTGGCGTAAGTAGATCTTTGGCATGGGTTTCACTATATCGGTTTCAATCCGGATGTTCAGCTCGTCTGGACGTATCTGATCGGATATCTGATCGGATAAGCTGTCTCTCTTCTATCTCGCTCTCTCCGGAGTACCGCGACTAAATGCAGATCTGGTGTAAATGATGAGATGGGTGGCGGTTCAGATCGGCTTAAGTGCAGCGACAAGATTGACCCGGCTGCGTTGCTCTGTCAACGGAACATTGGTGGGAGCCCCAGGGGGCTCTGAGGCTTCCTCTGACTCCATTCAGGCTTCTCATCGCCTTGTAGCCGCCTTGTAACAATGCACTTTGCGTCCTTGCATGCTATCTGAAACAAAAGAAAACTCTTTTCCCTCTTGTTCCTTGAACATTTTGCGAATGCTTATAAAATGAAGAATGACGAACATAAAATTAATTTCTCGCCACAAAATGACGACGCGAGATAAAATCGCCTTCAAACAGAAAGGAATAGAGGAAATCTACGATAAAATACGCAAGGTACTTCTCGTTGGAAGTTATTCGGACGCAAATTACGTGGCTGCGACAAAATACTCGTTTGTCACGATAGAAGCGGTAATGTAGCAGTAGTTCATAAAATAAATTCAGAGAACTTTCATCGCCGTATAAATACATGGCTCGCGTTTACGCGAGCAATTTGGATATATCATGCGCGACATATCTCTAGCAAACTTTTAAAAGATTTCCCGGTCCTCCTCCGATTCTCGTCGCAATTAAGTGGTCCAACTAACCGTCTAATTGATTCGCTCAGTGTTAATCTTTAGACCAGGCGCGTCTTCTGGAGGCTGGATAGCCCTCCTTCCGAGACTTTAATCATTATTTCCTTACCGTCCCAACTTGGCGCGATTTTGCCCGGAGGTAAAACGATATTAACTTAAGATGGTCTTCCGTTTAACAAGATAGATTAGCGCGCTGTCCGTTAATGCGATAATTAATAATCCTAACACGACGGAAAGTTCGACGACCTCGCCCATCGCGTTCCGCCGGATGCGTTTATATCGCACTGAGGGATAAATAACCGTATCGCGGCGATCAGCGCGGGTCTCTCGCAATCTTTCTGCGTTTAACGATTTTTATTGGTAGGAGTTCGCCGAGGATTTTTACTTTTTACTTGAAAACCAGCTTTCTTTGATTTCCTTGCAACACGTCCACATTCAAATGGCTTTGACTTTATATAAACTGAATTTATTAATTTTTGTGTAATCTCTGGGCATGTCTTGCGTTCGTGGTTTTTATTATTTAATCTTAAGACGTCAAGTTAATGTAATTGCGAAATTTTACTAGGTACACCGTAAATTCTGTGAGTAAAAACTGTGAGTACTGCACAGATGAGGGTTGATCACAATTGAGCGTGAGGTTTGCGTCTTCGATAAAAATCTAGCTGAAGATAACCCTAATTGAGGCCGAAACGTCCGAAGATTTTTTTCAATATAGCTTTTATATATATAATATATAAAAAAAATTTTGCGCTCTCCAATAATCACGTTGTTACTCTCATTTGCCATATATCTAAATTCTAATAAAATTTGGACAATTCGGTTATCCTTGCTAACACTCGTTTCCGTTAACAGATGTACGTTCTGCAAGAAAACGCACCCTTTTTTTGCCTCTCTCTCCCTTTTTTCTCTCGTTCTGATAAATTATAAATACATTCTCGCGAATCGATTCGATTACATGTCCGGGACCGTTATATATATAGTGTATAATTGTGTTACGCGCGATGAAATTGCCACATGACCATTTTTGACCATCGCTATCACTGATCCCCCCCTCTCTCTCTCTCTCTCTCCCATTTTTGTCTCTTCTTCTCTCTAGCAACGTGGGAAAATATGTTGCGCGAGAAAATGCGAAAACGGTTTTCGCCGAAAGCCACAAATCCGACTGTCACGTCGACCGATATACGTACTACATATATATATATATATATATACGTACATACGTGGATGTAACGAAAGATCGCTCGGCATGTCGACCCGCGGACGCAGGGACGAAGGACCGCAAATCTAACTCGTGCCCGGAAACTGGCGCGATAAATTTCGCGTTTATCCGGCCGCCGAGAGAGGCAATCGGGCAGCCCGATATTTCCTTCTATTTTCTTAATTGGACAACTGCTTACGATCTTTCCGTAGCCAAGACTCAAATTAAAATTCTATTAAAAGTAAAATCCGCTTGAAATTAATGGAGATAAACAGCTTTTCTGATTTGTCCGCCTGAAACGTGAGACCGAATTTCAGCGAATGTTCGCAACATTGAGAAAGGAGTTGCGACGATGTCTGGAATATTTTTTTAAAAAAAGAAAATCATCGCTCGCTTTTACAATACCGTTACCTGGGTTCAAGGTTCATACTTCCTGTCTTGATTTATTCCATAGACGTAATAAGAATAGACTGCGCATTCTTATGAAGTTATTATCGGACTAGAAAGAGTGAGGTAGCTCGAAGCACATCACTCTCTCTCTCTCACTTTCTCTCTCTCTCTCTCCCTCTTTCTGCTCTTTGTCTATTATATTCTACTATATTATATTATCTTTAATTTTATTTAATTTTATTTTTAATTTAATTTAATTTAATTTAATTTTTTCATTTTATTTATTCATTTCCGTATAATACTTTCTTCAAATTTCTATGCTACTTATCTGTAAATTTTTTTATCTTGTGTTTACTAATTTCCTTATTTTGCGTCTCTCCAAATTTCTGCGCCAATTGTTTGTTAATTTTCTTATTTTGCATTTTTCACTTTTGAACATTAGTATTTACTTTTTCTGTATGTTCTTAGAATGCTTGTCCTAGAACAGTAATAAACACTTTATCTATGTATTTACCTCTTTCTTTCTAAAGTATCAAGTTGAAGAGAGATGCTGATATGTTAAATTATTTCTAACCGAGCACAGATGCTAAAAACAGGAAATATACCAGTCCATTACCTATTATGTCTATAACTATTCTATGATATAGGGTTGGAAAAAACCCGGGCTTTTTAAAAAAAACTCAACCCCCCCTACACACTGGGTTTTATGGGGGTTTTATTGGGGTTTTTCGGGTTTTTTTGGGGTTTTTTTGGGGTTTTTTTGGTAAAATTGATTATTTGATATTTTTTTCACGTAATATTTAGTTACGTTGTATTTATCATTATTTAATTACATTATATAAATAATAATATGGCTCAATAAAAATAAATTAATAATATAAATTAGAAGGACTACGAGCCAAGCAATAACATTTTAATGTTGGAACAATACATACATATGTTTCGACACCGATCGGGTCATTTTCAATGTGTTGAAAATAAATATAAATTTTGAAACCACTTTTAGCGATCTGAATTATCGACCAAGACACAGGAAATTAATACAATGGATCTTATATATATATATATATAATAGACAGTAAATTTTTAATTCTCTTCAACATCTTTATTTTTAAAATGTCACTCTTTCAAAATTTATATTTATTTTTAACACATTGAAAATGACCCGATCGCTGTCGAAACTTATGTAAGTATTGTTCCAACATTAAAATGTTATTGCTTGACTCGTAGCCCTTCTAATTTATATTATTAATTTATTTAATTACATATTCAAATAAAATTAATTATGAATGAATTTTATGAAAATATTATGGTAATGAATTTTTCAAATATAAAAAAAACTACATAATGAAAACTCAACAAATAGGAAATAAAAAATATCCATAACAGTTGAAGCTGGATCTTTTAATGCTTAAATAATTCAATATGAATTTGTATACTATACCTATTATACAATATGTATGTATGTACATGCATATATATCATACTTGTAGCCATTTGAACTGCGCGCCGAAATTTTATCGGACTTAAAGACGCAGCTATACTACCGAAATAAATATCACAATTGCATTTTAATGCTCAATAAACATCTATTAAAGCTTATAATCTATTAAGCTCTTAATATGCTGGTAATCTATAAATAAATTTATTTATTATGAAAAATATTACTATTGGTTTTTTTATATCACTACCTTAATACTTTTATATGCAGAATGATTAGTGGGACCATATTGTATAAAAAAAATTATACAATTTTGTTTAAAAAATAAAGGTGATCTATATATCTTTTTAGCGCCTCCACCTAGAAGAAATACAACATGATCAAAATACGTTCCCCTTGAAACCATTCCACTTTCATCTGAAACATTTTTTCCTATCTCCAAAACTGGGTGTTATTCGGGTGGCCGATCTTAAGTGACTCACCCTGTATATATCTTAAAATTGGTATATGTTAAAATTATATCACTTCAGTTATAGTTTAGTATACATATATTCATTAAATATTTATAAATACGTCCCTTTTGTGTTTAAAAAATTTATTTTTCTACAATTCCAATAAAACCCAAAAAAACCCACAAATTGCGGGTTTTTTTAAGTGAGTAAAACCCAAAAAAACTCCCTGGATTTTTTGGGGTGGGTAAAATAATGCCAATCCTCATGATATAAGAATGCCCCATAATACCTACTGTGTATAACAGTTGAATATAATTTGAAGAAAATTTCTAATCGATGACAAATTTTTAATAGCGGCTTTGTATATTGG
The DNA here is from genome assembly GCF_001594055.1 of Mycetomoellerius zeteki. Classification (NCBI taxonomy): domain Eukaryota; kingdom Metazoa; phylum Arthropoda; class Insecta; order Hymenoptera; family Formicidae; genus Mycetomoellerius; species Mycetomoellerius zeteki. The sequence goes on from NW_017257161.1 coordinate 84,886, forward strand.
TTTATAAAGTTTGAGGTAAATTTCTGATTGGTCATAAATATCGTCACTCTTTGAACTACTGCGCATCCACGGGAATGTTATACTTAGTGTTCTTACATCATGATTTATTCGTCTGCGTTGAGACGGAGACCAAACTTGCTTGTTCGGGCACAAGTTGATAACTGTGTCGCGCTTCGCGGTTCATTCATTCATTTCGGCGACATTTGCCGTGAGACTTGTAAGCAGCCAAGGGACTTGGAAACTCGCGGTAAGGTAAATGCACGCTTGCATTCACACACACGTACGAAACTGACGTTTCGTAAACGCCTCGGTAAATGCCACAAGGCTCGACCTATATTCCGACAATGGCCGCCGACCCGTTTATTATTAGATGCGGAGGCACACAACGCCATAAAGATGATACCGTCAATGTGCGCGCGTTGCATTGTCGCCTCGATGCAACCAGAACCAACGTTGACAACCCCCTCGGTTGTCTCTCTCCCCTAACCGGCAATCATTATGGCCGAATGATACGCCGCGCCGTAATCGTGGACGAGAAACGAGACGAAGCGAGAACCTGTTTCACACGAGAAAATCCCCACCATACTCAGTTTAATTAAACTCCTTGAGGAAGTGCGCATCGAAATTGAAACCATTTATTTTCTACTGGACTGTATTTAATGGAGGTAATTAATATTTTAATCGCGACACTGATGACAAATTACGGATCATATCCGGAAATATGTGAGAAATATTCACGCCTTTGGTAATAGTTTCACGTAGAGCAATTATTTTAGATACGCAATATGTTTTCATATAATTGAATACATAGACCGTGTTCAATAAAAAATAAAAATTGATTGTGTCTAATAAATAAATATTGATCATGTCTAATAAAAAATTAATTGATTTTGCTGCAATAAAATGCGAATCCGTAAAATTGTTCTTGACGAAAGAGCCTACGCACTAACAACAGTGATAATTGAGAAACAGAGCGTCGCCTACTTTCATTTTTTTTTATAGAAATGTCTATTACATATTTCGTTCGGTTTTACAAAAGAAATAAAACGACGCAAGACAATTTGAATCGTTTTATTTGAAAAACTGATTGTCGCAATAAAACACGATTTTATGGGAAAAACTGTTTTTGACAGAAGTTTACATATTGACCAAGAAATGGAACACTGTCTACTGTCATTTTTTATGAGAACATGTGTTACGTATTTTGTTTAATTCAGAAAAATTGAAATGCAAAACAATTTAAATAATTTTGTTACAATAAATAAAACACGATTCTATGGAACTATTCTTGATGAAAGGTCACGTACTAATAACTGAGGAATGTTGCCTGCCTACTTTCATTTTTTTCATGGAAATGTCTATTACATATTTTGTTCAAAAGAAATAAAACACCCACAATTTGAATAATTTTATTTGAATAAACTGATTGCCATAATAAAATACGATTCTATGGAAACTGGTTGAACGACGGGCCCACTGCTAATGACCGAGGAGTGTTGCCTACTTTCATTTTTTTCATGGGAACGTCATATTACATATTTTGTTCGGTTGAAAGAAATTGAAACTATGCAAGACGATTTGAATAATTTTATTCATGAGCCTGCTTCCCCGCGTATGTGACAGACAGAAGGGGTTGGAAACGTCACGGTTGTAAGCGAACGAAGGGGACTGGGAGGAAAGGAGGCAGCACCCGATGTTTCCTTTCTCACGTTATGCTTTCTCCCTGTCTTGCACCCCTAACCGATCGATTTCCGTTCCCCACCCCGTGAATTCCGTGTGCTATGCCGACCTCGGTGAACGCGAAATTTATCCTCGGCAGAGGCCGCGGAACTGGATTCAATCAACGAATATAGGCGCTGGATCCATTTACATGCAAAAAAGGAATACGCCGTCATCGATAAACGGTAGCACGATTCATTTCGTGAGGAATACGGACAAACTGGAGCCTGGAGAAATGGTCTTTTTTCGCCCAGCAACCACGCGGACGATAATAAACGGCAAGATCGTTTTTCGTGGAGCTTGTTTTTTAAATTCTTAATTTACTTGGCAATTAAAATTTTTTTTCTTACGTTCAGCGATGAGAAATATTTGTTTGTATGTAGATTCATTTTTCATTCCTCTGTTTTGCATTTACGCGGCTGTATAAGAAATATACGCGCAGATTTTTATTTCCTTCATCACATTTAGGTCAATCGTGTATCTTGAAATGAGATGAAAATTACAAAGATGAGAAAATTCATTCGAATTTTTGTAATTTCATTCATATAGAAGAAACCTAGGTGTGCTCGTTCTCGAGACGAATTTCGTACAATTTTGCACAGATGCCAGATGCGAATATATTCAAATTGACATAGTTTAAACTATACTGCCAAAAAACGAACATCTGATATAATTCCCACGCAGAATTTAGACCTAATTGACAATGTCGGTTAAATACTTTAACATGCTCCCACCTCCCGTTAAAGACTCTCCTTCTCCAACTTCTTTTCGTTCTTCCGCCGCGGATTTCATTGCATCTCTTGCGACTTTATAATAATAATGTAAATGTAATGCAAATGTTCTTGTTACTGTTAATAATTTTTGAATGTTTATTTTTACGAGCTTATGTTTCTTTTATATCTAATGTAATTCCTTGTTTTAATCGATATGGCTGACTTGTAACAGTAGTTCTACTGATGTCTTGTAATTTGTCATGTATAAATTTGATGCATTGCAATGAAGAATATGAATGAATGAATGAATGTAAGCACACATAATTAAGTAAAAATAGAAAAATCTATAAATAGAAGAATAATGATGTGACGCCGATTTAAATTACCGCGATGATGGTATCTGGCATGTAATTCTCATTAACTAATTAGTTGTAGTATGAATAGCACAATAGGTCTATTTTTTATTCCTGCATTAAACTGCACTAGAACTTTCTTTCTCGCTTTCGCCAAATGCCAAACATATATCTATTTCACTTTAAGTTCCAAAAGCGTTCCAAGTAGTTCAGAAAACAGACCTCATCATGATTTCATTAGTTAACATCTAGTGAATTTATTCACTTTCGTATTTTCATCTTATTTCAAGATCACACAATCGAAAGATTCGTATATTTCCGATTTGTCCTCGATCATTATCTCGCTTTCGAATCGAAAAAGAAACCTATGAATTTCTCGACGAAAATTACGGCGGTTTACATCAGAAAAGAGTGCGGGGTAATTTTGGTCGCCGGCTAGACAGTGAATGCGTTCCCCTCGTTTCTCATCGCGCGATGACAGCAGAAAGAGAGATAAAAGTGTGTGATTTTCTCAAGATAAAATGATCTCGTCGTTTGTCTGAATATACATTGCAAGAAAGGCGACTGCTCCGATATTACACAAAAGTTCGTCTAGACTTCGGATCGTGCCGGACGAAGGAGCAGCAGCGTGGAATTGCAAAGGGTAGAAGAATATATTCAAAGAAAGCTCGCGGCTAAGCTGGATTTAGAGTTAATCCGGAAGAGACCACAGCCAGAATACCAGCGGGTCGGTCAAGCGGTACTTTTTGAATAATTATCTGTTGTACTTAAGTGCTTAACGTAGAAAAAATGCTCAATGTAAAAGAAATACACACTGAAATAACAATTAAAAAAAAAATAAAAAGTGTCACATATCAGCGTTCTTTTACTAGAAATCTTTATTATTCAATAAATAAGTAGAGAAATAATAAAGAAATAAACAAGAAATAGTAAATCGCAATCATATCTGAAATAAATTGATTTAATAAAGAATTCAAAAATTGTGAATTATCGCGCGGGGCTATTCGAGTCGCGCTGGATATTATTTGCTCGCAGCGCAGCTCGAATAGCCCGATAATTCACAATTTTTGAATTCATATTCTTGAGAGTCTTATTAGTTTATGTATTATATAATAGTTATTTAATAAAGAATAAATTATGTATTATTCGAAACATCTAACTTTGACCGTGTTGGCGTTCTCTATCGTATATGGAGAAATAATAAAATTAAAAGATATTACATAATTCATAATCATAAAGCATAAAAAATATTCACGAGACTCGATATGAAGAAACATTCACGATATAAACATCTCGAGATATCTTTCTTTTCATCCCTTTTTTAATTTAGTCACATGGCGTTGCTCCGTTGCACTCGTTGCACCCGAATGCATTATGCATCAAGTTGCACGCGTGCTGGCCTAGCACCTACGCAGCCATGCATGCCAGTAGTCTCGTTTAAAGACACAGGAAGAACTTCTTCCTGCGTGAAAAGAAAGAGAGAAGGAGAGATTGCTGTCTACAGTCTTGTATTTCAAATCGTAAAATGAGCGAGTCGTCTCCTTTGTATGAATGCGTTTCATATTCTAGCAAGAGAATCTCGTGAATAAAAGTTAAAAACGCCGTTAGTCACACACGAAGATTAATATGCGTTTATTTTGAATACGAGCACTAGAATTTGTACAATTCTAACTTTAAATAAATATCCTTTGCGATGTCGATAGAGTGAAAACTTTAGAAAGGCCTTCCCGAAAAATATACTTCGAATATTGTATAGTAAAGTCTTTTCTATATAACCGTTCACACTTCGAGAACTTTTGTGAAGTAAAATATGTTTCCGCTTTAAAAATCTTCTTTATCGATAAAAGTATATATCGTATTTTTCCTACACCTCCAGATTTCTTCTACGGACGACGAAGATAAATGTGTTCTTTTCAACTCTTAAGAGGAGCTTACAGTCGTCCGTGTTTTACTTGTGATTATTTTTCAAGAAGTATTTTTCTAACTGCTTTTATAGATTTAAAAATTCTTTTACATACACACAGTTGAAATATAAACGGTAATGTAGTCCAAACTGTCGATTTTATCCCAAAATGAGAAAAAGTTTTGTTATCGGTTATCGGAGTCGACTTGTAACAATATTTGCTTTATATACAAATTTTATACTTTGTACATATAAAACAATTTTGGTTTGGACTAGGAATTATATGAACAAACTATGTTGAGTTTTCAGAATTAGGCTTAGATACCTAATATGAGAGATTAGTTAGAAAATTTGTATGTATGTGTGCATGCAATATTGATGTAATAGTGACAACGAGACACATAAATCGTATGAGTGAGAGCAAAGTCTAGCATAACGCATAACACATAATGCATAAGAAACTGAACTAATTAAAGTTCTTCATTTCCTTCTTTTCCATGAAATATAAGACTTGATTGATTTTCTCATACTTTATGCATTATATGTTATGCAAAGATCTGTGCTCTGACTTTATGTAAGTATAATGTAAGTTCTACACCGATGTCCATTTTTACCAATATAGATTAACTTTAATCTCGGTTTAATTTGTTCTTTATCCTTTTCTAAATCTTAGATCTAGAACAAGATGAAAAGTAAATTAAACCAAGTAAGTTAAACTATTTTGATAGAAACGGATATGAATCGATAAAAGACGACCTTATAGGATTCCGTTGATGTACGCGTGGGTTTGACAAAGTGCGGAACTCCCGTTGCGTCATCGAGTGAGCCGCTCCTCTTCACAAAGACGTAATCCGAAATCGAGTCCGAGTAAATGGGGCCGATTCTCGCTGCGGGAACGGTGCGGATTAACTTTCCGTTGGTGTAAAGCCGCGCGCGAACTTGCCCGCAAAATAGAGTTGACCGTCGTTTAATCCGTTCACGTCAGAGTACGTGCCCGCTGGGCCGATTCCGTCGCAATTGCATTCCAATTAGCGTGAAAACGCGGACGTCGGGTTGGAGACTGCAGGCGCCGCAGATTCTGCGCCGGGTCTTACCGAGTCAGCATCGTATAGCGGTACTATCGATAGTACCAGCGGCGAAACTCTGACGTATGTAAGATACAATATATAGGAAAACATGTCTAGCTGAAATTTAAAATAAAACAATAATAAATTGATCTATCTACACACAGAAAAATACATACTGTACGTAAGTCATGATTACTTAACAATAATACAATGTATGGACAATGAGAACGTTACACAGCGCGGTAATTGGTGCGCAATTTATACAATAGTCTAATAATATTCACATAATATATGTATTAAAAATGTACAGTGACTGTCGATACCAGCTTATTTGGACGTTTCGGTTTCTTTCAAACCATCTTCAGCAAATTCATTATCGTAGATGTATTGACAATAGTTGGAAGATGTTGGAATTATGTTCTATGTGAGACCAAGGATGAGTGTCTCCCTACTGTCTGATTGGGAATTGCCCAATTTTTGTTTCCTCGCTGCTTAGTCAAGTGACTAACTGAAGAGTACAATAGGCATAATTATTATTTGCAATGTAATGAATTCACAGTATGCTTATTTTACTCACCCTCCTTCTCCATAGATCACAAATCAATTATTAGAGCGTAGTAAGTCAAATTAAAAGATACGATTACAAGACATAAAAATTTCCCTCATCATGATTACTTGTTTCAAATATTTCAGAGCACGTCTGCACGATTCCGAGGACCTTATCGATTCTCGAGGGGAACGCGAATTTTTTTTACATCCGTTATCTCCTCGCATTGAAACGTGTATATTACTGAACGCGAAATGAAAGCGTCAGTTCACTCCTTATTTAGCAGGGACACGTATATCCGTGCCACGCGAACACACGAGTTTTATGCTTACGAAGAAGGCGAAACGACAGGTCGCCTTTACATTCGAGCGTATAAATAGTCAAATGGAGTCGTCAAAGACGCAGTATTACAGCGCATTATCGCGAAACAGATTACGATCGAATGTGGAGGATTCTTTTATATCAAAGAAATTAAAACAATATTAAGAATCTTTATTTTTAGACTGCATAGTGAGAACATAATCAATAATAGAAATTAAAAGGCATATAACGGTCGAAGCTGGATCTTTAATGCTTAAATAATTCAATCTTGAATATTCAATCTTAATATTATTTACATTACGTCGCCTGAAAGAAAGATGTTGTTTCCTTACATGTACCGATTATTGCGAAGAATATTACTAAGGCTTCGATAGTCTAATGGCTTAGGACGCTCGTACGGAATACAAGAGATCCGGGTTTCACTCCCGGCCGAGGTAATATTTTTCGCAATAAATTTAATTACAATTTTTCAGTATATTAACATCTTTATAATATGCCTGATTGAGCATCAAAATTATTAAAATTGCTTGTCAATTTAATTCGCGAGATTACTAAAGTAGTTTAATTGCGTTTATATATAGTCCGGAAAAATAATTCGGCGCGCAGTTCGAAAGACTGCAAATATGGTACATATGCAAATACATATATAGAATATTTAGTAATTCAAGATTGAATTATTTAAGCAATAAAGATCCAACTTCGACTGTTATAGGCCTTTTAATTTCTATTATTGGAAGAAATTAAATATTTACCGCAATTATATATATATTACACTCGCTGCTCGCAGCAATATCAATTCCTCGCGCTGTCATTTCTTTTTAATTGCGCAACACGCGTGCAATCATCTTCTTTTAATAATGGCGTTCTCGTCTTTTCAAGCGGAATTATTATATAATTGTTATCATATAACAATTATTATATAATTATTATTATATAACTTTTATAATACAGAGATTTTATTGATAGAAATTGGCAGAAAAAGCTTTGCAATTGTTGTAAAATTCTTTAATCTGACTGATCTTGTCCTTAATTCTTCATTAGGTCTAAAATGTATAAGTCAATTATATATAAGTATCTTATAACAGTTACAAAGCTGCTTTTTCTGTTGAACGTAGCTATTATTTCTTATAACTGGAACACCATTCCTTGTTTCTCGCTCTAACATATTCAGACAGAACAGCTTTTGCTAGAACAAGCCTGCAATATAATACATAGGTGACACATAATTTCCATTTTAACTCTCGTGTTGCAGACCTCGTGCAAGCTTTCATACGTATGAAATACATAGATATATCCGATATTATACGCGTTTCTGAAAGAAGATTAGAGATCCGTGCCTCCCGGACTATTGTGTCGTTTCCCAGTTTCCGTCCCGATTGCGATCCACTCTCTGTACACGCGTTGTCTAATCACGCCAATTAATTTCAGTCGCTTTTGTACGAACGCGTCGACAAACGTGGCGCGTGCATAAATTTTGCAATGCACACACCCGAGCGTGTCCCCGAGCGGCGCGCTTAAACCGGTTTCCGGTGGCATTCAATGGTCGCTTTCGCGTATAGCTGTGCACAGCCGCGGAGTTCGGGGGCGCGAATAAGTTATATGAAATTAACGGGTCGCTTATCACCTCCTTTCTCTCTCCTTCTTTTCTCCCTCGCAAATTCGTTCGCATTGCATGCGCCAAGATTGCCGAAAACCTGCGGTCTCGTTCAGCAATAGCAGCAATATGACCTTTATTAATGCCCGATTAATCTAGTTCTAATTCTCAAAGACTAATTTGAATTTTAATTTGAATTTGTTGGAATTTAATGTAATTAAAATTAGCACCGTTTAAGTTTACCGCCCACACAATTGAAAAATTTGTGTTAAATTTAACACAAGATAAATATGTTAGAAAGTTGCAAATATCATGCAAAAAAATTAACACCAAAAACGTAACACTGACACAATTTGAAAGCAATCATATTTCTCCATTAACATTTATATAATATATATTTAATTAACACATTTAATATAAAATTTTTAATATAAAAATTTATATTTTAAGAAATATTATTTTAATGTTATTTATTCACTTATTCATAAATTGTACTGTTTTAAAAAATGTTGAATATCAATTTAACATAATAACAATTATATTATGTTAAGGTAACACTCGGATATATTAAAAATTCAACATAAAATTTTAACAAAAGTGGATCATTTCCAACACAAATACAAAATGTTTTTCATTTCATTGCCTAGAAATGATATTTTGAGAATAATATTCTAAGATTTTACGTTTGTTCAATTTGTTGTTGCTACTGTTTGATTTCCTTAAGAGTTGATATATTTTATATCTTTCGTCTGTCATTTTGTCTTTTCATTTTTTGTAATTATTATTCCTTATACAGTAAAAGTATTCTTTGCGTTTGAGAAATGTTTGCCTAATTAATCCGTCTCAAATTACAGAATTTTGTACTGTCTTTTGCTTACACTTACTGATGTAATATGCTAATAAATCAACTTTAATTATTCCTGAACGAGCGCACGCCTGTTAGATACTTGAATACAACTTGAATACAACTCGGTGATGTTTCATTTCTCAACCTGTTACGAGTAGTTGAATTTTCCGACTTGAGTTCGAGACAAGCCGACATTCCTCTCGACTATACGCGAATCTACATGTTTCGGAATAATAAGCTTTGCCTCGTGACTAGTGACGCTGCAAATGCAACTCGGCATCGCGCGCATGCATCTGGAGACACGGTAGTGTCTCGGCGCTAATCAAGCGCAGCGACACTACCGTGCCTACTTTACGCGAACCGACGAGTTACAGACTGAGACTATCGAATCTCAATAACGGCTGAACTGATCAAATCGTGCGTGCTTCTCGTAAAGAACCACGATTTGGGCCGGTTTCACCTACGTCAATTACTTAATCGGCCGTGGAACTGATGGCTAATCGCGTTTGCTGTTTAGTAGAATTGACCACTTACGGTTGACAGTTAATCACCGATTAAGGTTAATCGAGTTGATGAAATCCTTTATATCCTTTATATATATAATATATGATACATATAAAAGGTTTGATATCAACAATTGGTGCCAAGTTAAATTCTATAATTTCTTACTGTATAGTAAAAAACGTGCAACAGTTTGCAGATGATCATTGTCTTAATATTTATTTCAATTTTTATGTTACTATTAATAAGATAATGGGGTGGTGATGGTTTCTTTATTCCAATTCAAGTTATAATGGCTTTATTCCCCTTCAAAAATTATTACATGAAAATCATTATATCACAAAATTTATTAAATCTAATATCCCTGGTGGAAATCTCCTCATGATGGGAAGATTTGAAAGGGGTATATATCCATTTTAGATGGGTATATATCCTTCTAAAATGGACATATACCCATGGGTCATGGGCAATTTTGGAACTACCTATGAGGAGATTTCCACTAGGGATGTATCATTTGTATAAAAGATTCGATATCAACAACTGGCGCCAAGTTAAATTTTACTATCTTCTTATTCCTCCCAAAGAAAAAATAATCAATAATATTTTCATTGATGGTTTTTTTATTCCAACCCAAGTTATAATGGCCTTATTCGCCTTCAAAAATTATTACATGAAAATCATTATATCACAAAATTTACTAAATCTAATGATATCTATTATTTGTATAAAAGATTTGATGTCAGCAATGGCGCAAAGTTGAATCTTATAAAATTTTTATGAAGTTAAATTCTATTAAATTAAAAAATAAATATAACCCAAGTAATATTATCTTTAAAAACCCAAGTGATACTATCCTCATTATTTAATTCTAATGATATCATTCGTATGAAAAAAAACCCAAGTGGTGCTTTAAAAATCCAAATGGTACTGTCTCTCTCTCTCTCTTTATCAAGTTAAATTCTATTAAATTAATAAAAAATATAACCTAAGTACTATCCTTAATTTTTATATACAATGAAATCTAAACAAAATATATCAATAACTGATATCAAGTTAAAAAAACAGTGTATCTTACTGTACAACAAAGAACATGCAACAGTGTGTATATATATTATCTAATGACATATATCATTTGTATAAAAGATTTGATATCAACAATAGGCGCCAAATTAAATTCTAATGTATCATGTATATAAAAGACTACCAAATTAAAAAGTAGAACCCAAGTAGTATTATCTCTATTTTTACTTGACTCTAATGATATCTATCATGTGTATAAAAGATTTGATATCAACAACACACAGGCGCCAAGTTAAATTCTACCAAATTAATAAGTAAAACCCAAGTGGTTTTTATATATACAATGAAACCTAAGTATATATATATATCTTTGTATTTTTTTTCCTATGAAGGACCTTCTTATTCCAATCCAAGTAGTTTAATTCTTCTTTAAAAATATCTTTGAATTCCTATTATTTAAAGAAGAATTAAACCACTTGGATTGGAATAAGAAGATCCTCCATCAGAAGACACGGTATCCAATAAACGAGAATGGATTGAAATGAATTCAGAAATACGGATTCACGAATGTTAAAATAAATGCTTTTCAATCTTGTTTATAGGAATTGCACGAAGCAAATGTCTATGTCTTTTTAATCCTGAACGTATTTTTATTCATTTATAGGAATTGTATGGAGCATATCTCTATGTCTTTCAATCCAAAAATAATATCAGCTTCTTCTATGCATCGTGAATATTGTTCAATTCAAAATTTTGAATAGGAAATGCAGTTTTTCAATCTAATTGCATCCAATTGAATCTAATTGAATCCAATTGAATCCAAAAAAAAATTAATTCAAATAGAAAAATTTTTTATGTAAAAACACTAAAGCGACGGATCGCGTTCGTGCATGCTCACAGTGTGCGTCAAAATAAAATCGACACGTCCAGACGGGAGCATTCGTGCGCGCAAACTGTTCATGCGCGCAAAAATGTTCACGTCTGTACACACCTTTAGAAGGAAAGTATCGTGCTATAGATTCACGAAGTTAGCACATCATATTTTCAATTTTGATTGTTCAGTATGAAAAATGCAAAACTCTTTTTTATAAGGAACAATAAAACTAAAGTGCTATTAGATTATATTTTATTATGTTAATAGAATATCGTACTAACTTCACAGATCCTATAGAGATGCCGCTATAAATAATTAGGAAGATCTTACGGAGAAACCAAAAATTTCTTCGTCGAAAGTTCGCCGCGAGATCAGTCTTAATGAATTCTCCGAGTGGTCGATGAAAAAGAGTGAATCGCATTAGATGGGAACGCGCGGTATTTACTTAGAGCGTTTTCTCTCGGATTTCGCACAGCAGTGAATCCCGTTCCATCTAATTGGAATTGCACGTGAGGCTCTACGACTTTAATTAGAACTCGAGTGTTTTTAATCTACTAAAAACACTCCGCGATTTGTTAAACCTCCCTTTTCTTTTACATTGACGTCTAAGTTCGGGCGAGACATCGCTTCAACACCGCGACAAAAAGTGCATTCTGTAAAATTTACAAGATAATATGAAACGGACGATGAGAAAGAGAGAGACATTCTACTTCTGTATGAATATTCAAGCTCTTCATATTGTCACTCTTAGCTGGGCCGACCCAGCTATTAAACGGAGAGCGCAGTATGTGTAACAATCATGCTCTCTTTCTCTCTTTCTCTCTTTCCATTGAAGGCTTTTAACTTAATTAGCATAATGTCAGTGAGAACGAAGTGAGCTGATAGAACACGCAATAGCGCCTATCTACCTCGGCGAGAAGATTAAAAGCGCAGCGTAAAACGACTGGGATGATTCTAACAGCCGCCATATACTGGAAAAGTTCCTCCCCGCAAGAAGGAGCGCAAATTAAATTATTCGAAAAGTCTCGCGGGCATAGTGGCCTCTATTATTCTCGTGCAAATTCCGCGTTTAAACGCGAAAGGTACCCTTTGGGCGTTATCTCGCGAAGAGCAACAACGAATATCTCAAAACCGCGCTCGAGCTTGTTGCGGTAACAAGACGCGACCAAAGGAATCTCTTTCCTTCGGATCTGAACGTTCAGATTCCAAATTTACAAGTTCATATACGTTGTCTGTCCAAAAAGTTTTATATAGCTTACCGCATGTGTTATACGCCCATAGTAGAATTTTTATTATTTAATAAACTCTTGGATAATATGAGTAAATAAGATTATATCCAGTAGTTGCGAGCTTTTTACTTTACGTTATCCAATTATTCGTGTGGTTTAAAATTTTATATAAAATTTATTTGTTTAAAAAAATTTCAATAACGCCAGTGACCATCAGGGGCATCAGATTGAAAGCGTTGGTCATAAATTGACCACGACAAGCAACATATTGAACAAGCTTCTGTAATTTTTTAATCGATTATATTTCTGTCGCGCGTATGGAGATCTAAAAGAGAAAAATTTAAATCTAGAAATCTAAAAATATTAACTTTCCGCCGGCAACCGGGATTTTTAAAAGCACCGTCGATATTCTGATTGTGAATTTCAGTAGATAAATTTAAATCTGTAAACAATAAGTAAAATATCGATTTCTATAATAGTAAAAACTTATTGACTTTATTGTTAAAAACAAGTATATCAGACTTTTTCAGATTTTTATATAAATCGGAACAAAAAATTTGTTTTGTTTTTCAAAGATTCCTATACTATTAAATGTCAAAGAAACAATAGTAAGCGAATCCCTGTAGATAAAAAAATATTTTATTATTTTTAACATGTATGTCAAAATGTCAAATTAATCAATTCTGTGGTTAATTTCCAAGTAAATAACGTTCATATTTTAACGCATGCATTTAGTAAATAATACATTCAATTTTAATCATAGTAATTTAATACAATTTCTATATTTGAGTTAAATTAATGATGTACTGAATAGGAATGTCTGTGAAGCTGGACCCCCCACCATCGAAAATCAAGTTCGGAATAGGTCAAAAATTTAGTGATAATTAGGTGCTAATTTAGTACTCTAGTCCGAAATTTAGTGCTCCAACCGTTTAGCGGTAAAAAAAAAATGGGGGGTCCAGCTTCATATAAAGCTGGACCCCCCCCATAATAGAAAAATATATATACAGAGCTCATATGGAAAAACGAAGTACACAGGGATTTTAGTGCTAATTTAGTGCTCCAAAATAAACCAAAACATTTTCAATTATGGCGTTATTTTAAATATAACAACATATTTTAAGTATTACTGTCGTATGCGTTCCGAAAGAGCGCGCACCGCGCTCTAAAATTCGTTCCCCGGTCGTCCAAGAATTTGGTGCTCGCAAGTTTTTTGTATTAAAATGTTCCTTGGACATCCTAGTAACAAAATATATAATTATAATTGTAACTGTATTCACAATATAACATTAACGTTACTAACAGAAATAAATGGACAGGTCTAAATCACAGTATAATACATCATAAGTACCACAAATGCATAAAAAACCATTAAAAATAAAAAAATGTATAAGGCCTATTTCGACCATAAATAATGAGAGAAAATAAACATTTATTATTATTTCAAATCGAGATAATAATTCAATACATAATATATGTATATCAATAGTATGTTATTAGGAACATTTTACCTACCAAGAACTTGCGAGCACCAAATTCTTTGACGACCGGGGAACGAACTTTAGAGCGCGGCGCGCGCTCTTTCGGAACGCATACGACAGTAATACTTAAAATATGTTGTTATATTTAAAATAACGCCATAATTGAAAATGTTTTGGTTTATTTTGGAGCACTAAATTAGCACTAAAATCCCTGTGTACTTCGTTTTTCCATACGAGCTCTGTATATATTTTTTTCTATTTTTTAGCATTATAGCTTTATATGAAGCTGGACCACCCATTTTTTTTTTTTCCCGCTAAACGGTTGGAGCACTAAATTAGCACTAAAATCCCTGTGTACTTCGTTTTTCCATACGAGCTCTGTATATATTTTTTTCTATTTTTTAGCATTATAGCTTTATATGAAGCTGGACCACCCATTTTTTTTTTACCGCTAAACGGTTGGAGCACTAAATTTCGGACTAGGGTACTAAATTAGCACCTAATTAGCACTAAATTTTTGACCTATTCCGAACTTGATTTTCGATGGTGGGGGGTCCAGCTTCACAGACATTGAATAGGAGCAGTGGCTATAGAAATGATCAAAAATATCTCGAACTGGATATAATTTAACATTACGAATTTAATAACATACCGTTATACTCTTTAATATTTGGCGTTTCAATTGAAAAAAAATTTTTTATGTTTATTTCTATGGAAGTTATAAACAAAATTTGCTTGGATTGGGTATATCATATATCAGTGTATTGTTCCTGTGTATATACTAAAATATTTTAGTTAAATTAACGACATATTAACAGTGGCGATCTATAGAAATGATTAAAAATTACTCAAATTGGGTACAATTTGACATTACAAATTTAACAGTGTTTGCTAACGGAAGAATTAAAATTCATGTTGTCGGTAGAGGATTAAAATTACATCCACAAAATTATATTATATTTTATACAGACTATTTTCACTATTTCATGAAGAAAATGCGATCGCACGAAGCAGCGAGATCAAAAGCCTGCCTTGTTTTGAGGACGAACTAACTTTCCTTTTTCCTCTCGGATAATTTGAGCTATCCGGATGCATGTTTGGTGCGACGCTCGTTCCTCTGTCGCCAATCTCGAACAAGAGCCGCGTACAACAAACTCACTTCGCACTGTTACCCTCTCGAAGATCCGCTCGTCGGCGAACTCTTCGGGCGAACGTGCCGGGCGTGGATAGAGCTCCGAAACGTGTCCAACACGCGGTAGAGATAACACATGCCGCCCGCGCGAGAACGGAGTTTACGGAGAGAGGATGCGATAAAAATAGCTTCTCGCAAAGCCGTTCCGATTGTGCTTGTTCCCGCTGCCTGGATGGTGTTCCCGTCGCATCAGGGCGAACGTCTGACTCGAGTATTCTGCGCGAGACGCATTCACGAGCGAGCGAGCGAGTAAGCGAGTGAGTGAGTGAGTGAATGAGTGAGAGAAAGAGAGAGAAAGAGAGAGTTTCGCGAAAACTTTTCGCGGATCGAGTTATCGCGTTTCGGCGCTCCGCTATTTTGTTTGTCTTGTTCGATTTGCTCAGGAGCCCCCTTCGCCGTAAATTCGAGTTAGGTAACTCGCACCGGAGGCGGCCGTAGGCGCTATGAATCATCTCACCCCGCGTGTTCTACGTGGTCCTGCTCGGTCTGAAATTTTAAAATTCGCGCGATCGTTGTGTGCTCAGCCTGTTATTTTATCACGGAAAGAAAAAAAAGGAGGCTTGAAAATCTACACGGAAAGAACGAATTAACTTTTGCTGAAGTACATAACAATTTAATTAGATATTGATCTGAAAATAATTTTGTTGGACCATCAAAATAAATACGTAAGAGTCTCAAATATGATAAGTACACTGGAAAAAACTTAATTTTAATAAATATTTGTTTGAATATTTCTAAGTAAATATTTATTAAATATAAATATATATTTATTTGATGCAATAACATTGATTAAATTAATTTGATTTAACTATCATTTTTTATTGAGTAAATATTTATTTACTGTAAATAAATGTTTATTTAGTATTATATATTCAAAGAAATATGTAAAATTTAGTAATTTTTGTCAATACAACGCTGCAAAAAATTTTAACATTCTAGCAACCAATTTAAACGTCTTTCATAATTATTTTGATGGTTCAAACAAAATTATTTTAAGATCTCTATTTATAGCTAAATAATTTTCGGATATTACAGTAGCATTCTTTCCGTATAGTGTTACTGGCCAGCATTGCGAAGAGCATTGCAAAAAAGAGGGAACATTGACCGCAAGGGGAAACGATGATCTCTTCCTTTCTCCCATTCGCGGTTCCAAGTAATAAAATTTATCGATACGTGAATCGTTGGTCACGCCGCGACTGTCGCGAACAGCCCCCGTGATCTCTTCCTTTCGCGAGCAAGTTTTCAAATGCACGATGTCATTTCTCGCATAACGTATCGGCCAAAGTTCGCCGAGCTCGTCGAGCGGCGTCGCGCGTGCACACACATACCGCGATAGGAAGGCGCATGATTTCTCGGGTGTTCCAGTCCCGTTTCGAGCGGAAAGCCGGGGAACGAATGCCGGAAATATATGTGGAACAGCGTGCACGCGCTATCTACCCGCCGCGGGCGCAGGAAACGCGTCCAGGACCGGAAATGAAGGATGTAACCGGGACGGCGAGGCGAGGCGACCGCGCATACACATGTTCCTAATGAAATTCTAACGATGCGTGTGGCACAGGAATTCTTGCAGATATATTTATGACGCGAAACAGGAGCACAGCTTCGTCAGGTTCAAAGATTTTTTTATCAAAAAGACTTTTTTTCAATGCTTTTCTCATTGCTTATAACTTTTTATTAATAAAGACACTATTAGATATGAAAGAAACACAGTGGTAACTTCTCTTGAATTAAATAACATTTTGTTTTTTTCTTTTAAATTCTATGTGTGTTAAAATGTAAATTAATACATTTCTGTGATCAGTTTTAATGAAAACAATGTCCACATTAATGTATAAACTTAGTAAATAATAAATAAAATTTAATACATTTTGTACATTTGAGTTAAATTTTAGTTCATTAATTAACGACATATTGAATAGGAGTAGTGGCGATATATAGAAATGATTAAAATATCTCAAACTGGATATAATTTTACATTATGAATTTAGCAATACCATTACGTTAATATCTGATGTTTCGAGTAAAATATTATTTCATATGTTCATTTTTATGAAAGCAATCGAATTGGACTGATGTATATCATATACTAGTGTATTATTCTCGTAGAGATATTTAAGGACCAAATATATTACACGAAATGTATAATCATAGCATAGACGAAAAAATGGTTTTGCTGAAGTATCTAAAAATTCACACACAGACACAGATTTAAAAATAATTTTGTTTGAGCCATTAAAATAATTATGTTTGAGCCATTAAAATAATTATGTAGGACTCAAGCTAGTTGCTAGAATGTTAAAACTTTTTGCAGTATTGCAGTATATACAAAATTACTTACTGAGTAATGATCGTCCAACAAAATTTTTAGATACTTCAGCGAAACCGTTTCTTTCCATGTAGCATAAGCTCGTTCATAAGCTGGACCAACAAGCATTCAGCATAAAATCGCCATATTGATTTACATAATGTATTCATTGGTCTAGACGATCTTATATGTTAGATATGTTACGCTTATGCATTTTGCGTGTTATGTTATAGCCCTTAGTCTACAACAGATGTTTTAAGCCTTAAGTCGTAAGAAATTGACCACAGTCGAATTCGAGGAGAATAATCGACTACGATTCGTCCATTTCTTATGGCTTAAAGGGATCCTAAATCAAAGGCCGAACTTGATCGAGGTCGATAGTGCAGACTTTTTTAATTCCAAATTCGATAATAGTGATATCTTTGATTCATTTCTTACATTATATTATACATCATTCTGTCTCACTCTCAAACGCATACATCTGTCCTTATATAACATATTCCAACGCCATCTCTCGCAATACCTGTCACATACTTGATACGCAATTTTCATGCTGTTTGCCATTGTTTATCTGTACCAAACGCGTGAAACGAAAGAAAGGAAAATCTTTTTTAGGCCTTCGATCACAATTTCGCAAGCTCAGGATTGTTTGTGCACGTCATACGCTTCCGGGGAAAGTATCATTTGGTACGTACGACCTACAGAATTCCTGCACTAAGGGAATTATAACCTAAGGTGACAGCTGTAAGAGCTGAAATAAAATGAATTTTTAATTTTTTCTCCGATTTTCTCATCAAATTTAGTTCACCGGTACTTTTTTGGTGCATACTTTTATTGTGTAAAAGGATTTGGTGATCTATAAAGCCAATTCGGAAAATTTGGCGATCTGCAATTGTCGGTATTTCCTGTTGGTTTAGGATCCCCTTAAGACTTAAAACTCTATTGTAGATCCGGGGTTAGATATGGAAAAAAAAGGAAATTTCATATCGATCGCGATGAAGAGTCATATGTTTCTCGTTACGATTTTATACGGCAACGAAAACGTTTCGTCGCAATATGGACGATGTAAATCGAGAAAGCCGAATGCACGCGCGAAGTCATGAAAACTACATTTAGCAGATATATCTGCGCCTCGGGTATCGGGAACGGGGATCGGTCGTGTGTTACAATTCGTATAGATTATATATATGGACGCGATTTCGTATCGCGCCGCGCCGGTTCGATCCGATAAGTTTTGCAGTCGAATCTGCAGTCAAAGTTAAGCGGATTGCTAAGTTCGGAAAAGGATTGCTGAACCACCGTGCCAGTATGATCGTAACTTCCGATCCAGCCAAATGCAATTCGTAATCCGTTATCGATCGGATTCCACCAGACGTGTGTCTTTTCTCTCTCTCTTTGTCACTTCCTCTATTACTCTTCCATAGCCGAATAAACGTTCTTATCTTCGCGATAACACTCATGTTGTCCACGAAAATTTTGGTGAATGAAATCTTTGTGACATCAGGCAACGTTCTCCCCGATCTTTTCTATGTTTTATGTATTTTAAGATATATCTAAAAATTAAATCTGCTCGAAGAAATCGTCGCTCTCGTTCCGTTTTCTAATATTTTCTATATCTTACTTGATCGCAATAATTTTATTTCATAGCACCGCTATGACGGGATAAATATTTTTATGTTACATATGTTACGAGATCTATTAGAAACTTATATATATTTTACGTACACATTTCAAGACGAGAAATTAAGATTTTAGAACATAAATCATGAATATAAATCAAGATTAAATTCCAATTTATAATTTATATGAAAATCTTTCCAAATACAGAATGTTCTGTTCTATTTAAAACATTTATTTAAAACATTCATTTAAAAACATCAATTTAAAAAATTTAAATAGAATCCTTGAAACACTTTGAGTATTTATAAAGTTCTTAAATATTTATACTTGTAAATTATAAATATTCAAAGTATTTTAATATTTTTTGCAATTGTAATATAAAATAAACCGAAAAATATTATAAAAAGACGCTGGAAAGATTAAATAAGATTTGTTCAGATTTTCATTTAGAATCAAATTTACTTCTTAATATACTTCAAAGATCTTCAAAATTTTAGAATCCATAATTTTTTGGGAAAATCAAGGTGAAATCTAATTTGATTCCAAAAAGTTTTCTATATTTGGTGGATATTATTTTAATTTTATCATAATATTATACGTGTCACATAATAAGAAACGGAGCCTTTCTGCTTAAAATTCGTCGAATTTTTTATCGACTGGCGGACAATTTAGTTCAAAAGCGCAGTCCTTAACTCTGGGCAGAGTCATTAAAATTTCGTCCATAATTCTATGATTTGAGAGGTCGCACGAGAGATCGATTCGCGAGTCCCCACCTGCATTAACAAACCTGGGGCGCGTCAATTCGCAGCAAGGGTGCCCGATATCGACGACTCCCGGAGGACTTCCTTTCTTCGCGCTTTCCGCACGTGCCCACGATGTTTAATGCAATTTCCCTTATCGCGAGTTTCCTCGTCCCTGTCGCCTCACGTCCCTTCGCGTCCAGCCCGCCCACCGCCCCCGACCTTTTTCGCGAGAAAAAGTCTTGGCCAGAGTGCGCGGAGCAATAAATTGCAGCTACTCGAATCAACTTTTGAATTACGACTCGGGAGAGCTCGTTACGACAACCAGCGAAATCCTGTTAGCCGCATTGCAACCGTAATGAACTCGTCCGACGTGGCTGGGAGCGCGCGAAAGGAAGACCACCGCCGCGCTAGTTCGCCAGAAATGCGACCGAGAGTATTCTGCGATGCTATCGAGAGCGTTGATTTCACTCGGCCCCGTTAGAAAACTTCTTGATTATTAATAGCTAATTCGACCTGCCTCCCTGCAATTTTCTTAGGCGTGGCGCTATCGTATTCCCTTTAACGATACTCTCATTTATTCCACAAAACTTTATACCATGTTTTGCCCGAGGCTGTTGGGTAACAATGATTTTCGCGCATTTACTTTCGATTCATCAAGAAGCGAGAATTTGCCAGAAGATAAAATATTCCCGTACACAGAGAACGATTTTAGTATCTAAGATACTCATCTAAAGATGATTTTGTTAAACCACCGAAATTATTTTATATAGGAATCTCAAGCAACGCTGCAAAAAGTTTTGACATTCTAGCAGCCATTTGAACGTCTTATATAATAATATTTTGATAGTCTTAATATAAAATTAGATCTGTATCTAGCCAAATTTTTATTAGATTTTCACCTCGTATTTTTCATTGCTCGTATTTTTTTAGTTAATTATTTTGACGTTTCAACAAAATTATTTTCAAATTTGTATCTGTAATAGTTAAATTTTTAGATACTTTAGCGAAATCGTCCTTTCTGTATATTTTTCTTTGTTCATCCATACATACATAAATTTACGAGCAACGTCACGCACACTCATATATTCATATGTGATCTGACAAAATGTTGCAAGTTTAAGGGTAAGCATAAAGCTTCCGCAGTCAGATGTACATATGTACGTATACTTTACGTACCTACAGGGTGTTTTTACGCGGAAAGAGTATAAGATGTGACGGAAACTATGAGAAAAGCTCGCAAAATGTACAGTGCTCGTTCGAGGTTTCCTTCTTGCAACTACTAAAAAGTTTGTTACCTTTTTAGGGGATATTGTCTTTAGTATGGCGAGGGAGAGAAACGCCGGAACTAAAGAGGGTTTTCACGCGAGCCACCGCAAGATAAGACCAGGAGGATGGGGAATGGGCGTCGCTACGACGTACGACGGGATAGATGCCGATAAGAGCAATCCTGAGGGTGCGTTTCCATATAGCGCGACCTAAGTGTCGACGACGAGAATGCGTGATAAAGATCGTCGACAAGGGGTGAAGGCCCAGCATGATATTATTAGTGCGTAACTCTCGGAAATAATATAGCTGTAATATAGCACGCACTGCGTGTATTACATCTCGAAACATTATTATTAAGGTACACTGTTGAGTTCTTAATGTCAGATTATACCCACACACAATTGGAGTTATTTTTATTCATTTCTACAGGTGGCTACACTGTTCCAGAGATGAATAAAAATTGAAATAAATGCTGCAGAAATATTTATTTAAAGGAAGGATCTACGAAAAATACTATTTGAAATAAGTATTTTGCGTAGGATAGGTATGTAAAAAATACTATTTCAAATAAGTATTTTGCATCGTAAAAAAGGCAAATAGTATTTACTATTTACATTAACGTTCACTTCAAATAAAATACTTATTTGACATTTCGTTATTTCATAATTAAATAAAACACTTCTAATTTCTATTTCCTATTTTCTATTTACTATTTCCTATTTCTAAACACTATGAAATAGAAAATACACAGTAAAAAAATTTGTGTTGGAAACGGTCCACTCACGTTTGTGTTAACAGTTTGTGTTGAATTTTTTAACATATTCAAATGTTAATATAACATAATGTGATTATGTTATTTGAAGATTTTTTGTGAAATTGATATTCAATGTTTCTTAGTGTCAAAATGACAAAATTATTTCTTCCAACTGTGTAATAAAAGTAAAATAAAAGAAGCAGCGCACATTGTCGAATGCACAATGTCGCACAATGTCCGGATGATTGGAAAATGTATAAATACCTTTCATAATTTTGAATTTGTTAATTTTGACAGCATTTCGATTTTCTATCTATTTTAGTATTAGGACTTTTGTTTCGAAATAATCAGGAATCTGCTACTAACGGGAAGTGTACGGGACATCCTGTATATCTTTGGAATGTGCGCTGCTTCTTTTATTTTACTTTTACTATTTTCTATTTCATACTGTTTAGAAATAGGAAATAGAAAATAGAAGTGTTTTGTTTAATTATGAAATAACGAAATGTCGAATAAGTATTTTATTTGAAGTGAACGTTGATGTAAATAGTAAATACTATTTGCCTTTTTTATATTTATGATGCAAAATACTTATTTGAAATAGTATTTCTATAGATGCGTCTTCCAAATAAATATTTCTGTTAAAACTATTTCAATTATTTCCCTGCACAGAAAATATGTATTTACTATTTTCTATTTTAACTAACTATTTTCCCCAGTACAGCACTGTTCCTACCCAATTTGTAGTCAATTTGATTAAAATTATGAAGATGAACAGCTTAAGAAAATGTATCAAATTTGATTCGAATTTAGTTTATTATTTACTAATGCATATGTTAATATGAACGTTTACTTTGAAACTAACCACAGAAAAGATTTAATTTACATTTGGATACATATGGGAGTTAAAAATAACAAAATATTTAATTTAAGGGATTGAGTTACTATTGCTCCTTTCATACATCTAACAGTGTAAATTAGATATCATTAAAGAAGATCGCGCACAAAGTATATCCCGCAGAGGGATATTTAATGTTAACCGCATAAAATGAATTTTTCGTAACGTGGTTTAATTTACCGCTGGATGTCATTTCGCTTTCGCGCAACATGACAATTTAATTTCACGCGTAAAGGAAGAAGTTTATCAAGAAATCTAACTTGCTCCTTGCTATTTCTCTGTTGCGGTAGTACACGTTCTACAGGGCGATATCACTAGTACGATAAGGGATTCGGAGACCAAACGCTGGAGATCGCATCTGCGAATAATACAACCTCCTCCGAAATAACGTCATGATTTACCATACCGCAGGATATAATCAACAATTCCAATTCTCGACTGTTACCCTGATCTTTATCGCGCACAAATTTACCGAGGATTTACTCATGTATTTCTGTCGCAGATCTCATATTCTTAGATACATGGCGCTATTTCGTTGACGAATGATCAAATCAAGTCTACTATAAAAAAGTTTCACAGAAGATTATCTAAAGAATTAATAGCAACTTCGTCGACTTTTTTTCGAATTATTTTAAAATTCCAGAAAAAAGTTCCTCTTTATTACTTCATATTTTACTCTTAATTGCTGCTGTAATTATATTATTTTTATGATATTAATGGCGGCATCTCGCGATATTTCTCTGCGCGCGTGTCTATTTAGCTCTTTTTCAGATATATGACGCAAATATTCGCGCGTAATGCGCAATGTATGCGACCTGGCGATCCACTGAGAGTCGTACCAGCTCTGCGCCACATTAAATTACATTTATTATTCTCGCGACATACCGCCGTAATACATTTCGTCGACAGCAACGCTAATCTACACTCTCACAATGAATGCGCTCAGGCAGCACGCCTCATCAATCACACTTGCAAGGAAAGTCCTCTGGCCTCCAGAGGAACTGATTTTCATTAAATTGATATACCGATTCCCCGTATCTCCCACGAACCTCTAGCAACTGCTATTTTCCTAGCAGATGTTTGCATGTGCGCGTTAGAAGTTAAAGGATTCATATTTTACTCCACTACTAAGAAACAGAAATATATCATCGAGAAATTTCTTTGAGAAAGATATTCTTCAATAAAGAAAAATTTTTAATATGTATATTAAAAATTTTCAATTTTATTTATCAAATGTCTATTATCAAATTTATTTATCGGCGATTATATCGCCGATTATATCTGACATCGGTCGATACGTTTATAGCTACCAAAAAAGACGGAGAAAGAGAGGAAAGAAATAGGGAAATAGGCATACGAGCCAGAAATGGGGGAGATGATATCGAAAAGGCAGAATTCACGTTTCAGAAATACTATAAGCAGAGCTGTATTGTAGAGTAGACCTCCACTGCCATTGTCCGTAGGCGTGCGGGCGAACCTTAGGTCTTAAGATCCAGTCTGGTTTCTCGGGACAAAGCCTTCACGACGAGGCTACCAACAGGGGAATGCACAATTACACACGCATCGTCTGCTCCGTCTCGTATACTAAGAAACCTTAATTAACGCGGGCTTTCGACGTCTCGCCACCGAAGTACATCTCGCTCTTAAGCGCGAACCCCTTTCTTTCTATCGTCGCGACGCGGTAATCCTTTAATGCGTTTACGATTAATCGCGTCAATCTTCTATGTGAGTCTTAATAGAAATAACATAAGCCGAATAATAGGAACACACACAGTGTCGATAGTAAGGTTGTATTGTACAATTCGAAAAGATTATCTTGAGAAAAAAAAATTCCAACCCATCATCAATAATATCCATTGCTTACAAAATTGCAAAGCAAATGTAATAAAATTGGTAGAAAGATCAAACGAGCAATTAATTAATAAAATGTTGAAAAGAGAGAATTTAATTTATATTTTTATATCGACTCTTTCCAATATTTTAATATATTCAAAATTTCATGTATTTGTTTCCAAATCTTTAATTTAATTTATTTTCTATTGTTATTTAGCTGAAAAAGATTTAGTGTATTCGAAACGTTCCATACATTGTATATTAATAAAGAACTAATTTTAATTTCTTTTTAATGTTTTAATAAACTATATATAGTTTTAATCTTTGACCTAATTAACTACTCTCTCTCGTTTGTTTGACCTTTCTACCAACTTTATTATATCAACCCATCAAGTTTTATCCGTGTGACGATATCTCCAATCTTCAAGAGCAATATTTTAGGTACGTACATGTTCCTTCGACCCCATTTTGTATGCTCGACCCTTAACCCGATGTTGTAACTCCAAATCCGAAAGACTACTGTCCGCTTAGGATATCGCGCATCGGACTCGTAGATCCTGATTGAAGAAGCGATCCTGCGACGCAAGAACGGAGCGTTATATGCTCTGCATTATGGAGGTCGTCCAGCCACCCGAGAATGTCAGGGCGTTACATAAAGGCCATTACCAGGCACACAGTGGACGATGAGAATCGTTGAGGCGAGGAGACGCTCTCTGATCCTCCTCCCTCGTCGCGCGCCAGACCCGAAAAGGTCAAACGTGAGGGAAAGATGCGCGCTCCTGGCATTCGACAGCACCATCAGCGACAGACTCTGGCAACGATCTCCCTCGAGCATCAGAAGAAAACGCCAGATTCAAAGCTAACGCTCGGACGAGGGGCTTTTCGATCGTCTGAAATCTCTGTATGCCTTTTAAAAACATCTCGACAGCAGCAAAGCGATGTATTGGAGAGATCAGATTTTATTTCAATTGCAATATTAAAAACTCCGTTAATAATCATAGGTTCTCTAAATTTTTTGGAGTAAATCTCATTTTAAAGAATGAAAATTGAGCCAGTTTTGAAAAAGAGTGGCTCAATTTTCAAACTTTAAGAGTGAGACTATTCAGAGTGCACGGAAAAAACAGTATGGTTGGTTTACACAGAAATCTGATAATGCCAATCAGATTAAATAGTAAAATATGGAGCAACTATTTATGTGGTTGCTTGAACCGTAGTACAATGGTTAGGTTAGGTTATGTTGCAGCAATGACGGCATTTCACATATACATATTTTTAATTGTAAGCGTGCAATGGTGAGTCGCTTTTGCTTTTTGAAATTTAACAAGAAATTAATTCTTATTAGTAATTTAATTCTTATTACATCATGCTTTATAATGTCACGATTGACGCAACTATACGGAGAGAGAGAGAGAGAGAGATATATAACTTATCCATAGTAAATGACTTCCCCAACCAAGTTTTGGTTGTCATAATCAGATCGTGCCTAATTACATTGATGTAGTTGACACATCAAAGTAAATAAATCGTATCAACCATACACATTCCTATCACATAAAGATAACTAGGATGATGTTTCTATATTGCTCACAATTAAATATTTTAGTTATGTGAACTATATCTTTTTTTTTTCATGTGGCAATTCACTCTAAAAGTTTTAGAGAGTGTGTATTAAAAAAGAATTAACATGAAAAACAATGATTTTACGAAAGCAACGAGTATTCGTCGTACGTCTAAATCGTACGCGAAATAAAAATTAAAGTATTTTATTGTGCTGGTCCCTTTGGACTACCCAACAGCTGGAAACGGTCCCTCGGAGTCTCAGCCTTTTACATCCCTTTCCCTTTCGATAACTATATAGGTACACATAAAAATAGCTAGTAACCTCTTCAAGTGAAGGGCTCCTGCGGGAGCTACGTTAGAAGCACGTGCTGTGAATTTTGGGTACGATTCCGAGCGCGTACCTTCATCATCTCCCTTCGTACCCCCATCCCTTTCGGCACGACATCGACAATATTCGACGTCCTGAATCAACCTTCCATCCTTTTTGCTCGATCGCCCGTCCGCCCAACCACGATCGTGTTGTCTCTCAAAATCTATAGACGACGCCTGCAGATCCAATGTTCGCGCACGGCGACAATAAAGTATAATTCGATTCTCTCTCGCGTTTTGAAGGGCGCTGAGCCAGAAAGAAACGCCTGATTTATGCTATTTCTAGCGAACGAATAGTACTTCGGTATTACAATAACGCATATTGGTCTCGAATAAAAATTTTTCATCCAAGTAACGACACGGTAAAAGGATTTCTTGCGAGTCAAGCCGTGAAAGCGTAATCGCGGTCATCTTAATAGCTTCGTAAGACTTTTCTGCCGTTACGTTTTATCACAAATGGGAGAAGCTTAATACGACAGCGCCGCGAATTTCCCGCGAGAAGCCGAAACTCTTTTAGGCGGCATGGACGGTGCAACAAAGTTTTCCGCGATGTTCACATAAAACAAAAAGAGAGAAAAAAGGAAAAAAAAAGAAGAAAGAATATTTTCTACACACCATCGGGACTCGTTTTGGAATAAGTTTCGCACTAGTTGGAGACGCGACTCTCGAAGGATTTCAAAAATTACTTACCAACAACAAGTCCGCCGAGGTAGACTAATTTCCCCGAGAAGTTCGTGATCTGAAAAAAAAAGAACAAACCGTTTGATACATCGTAATTTTAAAAAACTTTACTGTATAAATTTAACGCTTGGAGCACATGTAAAAGTACACGGAGAACAGATCAACGTACGTCGCTCTCATTTTCAATACATATATGCTACAACACACGGAGGAGCATATATGGTATAGCTTCCGATGAGATTTGCAACACTAGGAAAAATGTTTTGTCCTATAAATTAAAATTTTACCGTAACAACAAAAATTTGGTTGAAATATACACGGAAAGAACAATTTTGCTGAAGTATGCAAAATTTCCTGACTTCTTTCTGATTTTCCTGACCGTTTTCAATTTCCCTTACCTATACATTTCCCTGATTTCCCATTTTGTGGCAATTCTGTACACAGAGATTATTATCTCTGAGACCATTGTGTTCGCTTAAGATTTAATTATATGTCATTGCGTACGTGAAGGATTCCAGTCCTTGTCGGTCGGTAGCTTGAACTTTTAGGTCGGTCGATAGCTTGAACCACGGCATCCGTGCGGATCCCAGTTATGAGTCGCAGACTGCGATTAGTTCGTAACAATCTCAGACAGCTCGAGAAGTTATATCCGCTACGGTTATACAACAGTAGTTACAAAGCCAGATACAGTAATGAGCGGTTTCTCGCTCCGCGGGGACCAGGGAGGGAGACTAAAGATTAATTCCGCGTCAGGGGCACAAATCCGCGCGTGGCATAAATCTCCGGGCTCGAGAGCCCTGGCTCCTCTTAAGGAGCGAGTATAACGCCATGTCTGTCCAATTCACCTTGGTTTACTTCCACATTATACCCGGCGTCAGTTTCGTGCACCTCGTCGTCATCGCTTTTGTTCGGTTATCTTCTGCATAAGACAGGCCAGGAGACAAATCGGATGCGCTTCGCCTCGTGCTTATACATATTACCGTAATTTCGAAAACAAAGAGATAATTATGTGTATGACTGAAGATTATAAAGGAAACTATAAGAGACTGTTCAGAATTATTCAGAATAGCTGTGACGTATACGATTCTTAATCTTAATTATAATTTGTCTTATATTTCTTTCATTTTTTTTTCATACTTAGGAATATTAATGAAAAATTATTAATTAAACTACATGGAAAAAACATACATACGGTTTAGACATCGAAATAATTATTATGTAGGATGCTTAAATTATTTTCAGTAACATTATTTTCTATATCTAGGCTAAATTTTTAGATGCTTTAGCAAAACGGTATATTTATATATAATTTAATTAATAATTATAGTTACAGTTTAATTATATATATTTTATTTTATTGCTATGCTATGAATATATACCCTATGAATGACAGACTAATCCTATGAAGTCTCTTTGGCTATTTATAAATAATGTCTAATACTTTCTTATTAATTCTGCAAACGATTCCTCTCTTGCGTACACAAATTCAACAATTGCAAGCCAGATGAAATGTTTAAATCCACAGATGACCGACGTTTGTTTCCAGTCTGTTCCGCTCGTCAAGATAATGTAAGGGGGAGAGGACAAAAAAGCACGGAACAAAGTTGAATTGATGCAGCAGCCGGGGCGTCCATTTAGTAACTTTGTAAGTTATAAAGCAACTTTCTCATTTAAGACCAAAGTAAACTGAACGCACGTTGAATTGAACTGAACTGAATAGACGGCGGAGTATATTGCCTGCTTCAGACTATGACATATTACACAGCAATCAAGATCGATAATCGCAATTAAATGGTGGCTATCTTGGGAAAGGGGCAAATAAAAAGTACAGCTGCAACTTTCTACAATGTCGCCGATGTGCAATGCGATACCTGGATTTGACGGCGATAAAAGGCATAATATAAAATGCCTGACATCGAATAAATCACGTTCGCTGCGTCCACGTCTCTTGTCACAATCATGACGCCGTGTTCGCGGAAAAGTAGCTGTATTTGCCTTCATTGAATGCCGTTGAGCGAACGCGTTCTGTCGATCTCGGAGAAAAAGTAAGTTAGCGAGTGAGCGGCCGACCGACCGACTTTCTTCAATTCATCGTGGCGATAATTGTTCCTACAATACGAGGCGATTACTAATATGAGTCGTTAGTCGATTCGCATCCGAATATATCGTTTGCATTTAATCCTCGGTATTCGTTCTGAAATTTCCTTAATTAGTATTCGTGGGTCCAGTGTACTTCAAATTAATGTATCTGTATTTAAAGTTAACGTAACGTAACACAGTAAGAACAATTTTGCTGAAGAATCTAAAAATTTAGATCTCAAAATAATTATGTAGAACACGAACTAATTACTAGAAAGCCAAAACTTTTTGTAACATCGCTCATCATGCTGAGGTTTCTACGTAAATAGGTACTACGTAACTTTTAGTGAACTAACAAAATTATTTTTAGATTTGTAACTAATGAAATTTTTAGATTCTTCAACAAAATTATTTTTTTCGTGTAAGATTATGAAAAAGATTTCGACGACAGTTTGCTCTTAATTGATTATGCATATAAATTTCCTCTAAAATATTTAAGCATTAAGATCCGCTTTGACTGAAAATAGATTCATTTTTCAATTGATTTACAAAAAACATTTATTATAAACAATTTTATACGTATGGATAAAGACAATGTTCAAATCTATTAGACCCATGAATATCGATTAAAGTTCATGTTTCAATTAATTCCAGCTAAAATACTCAATTTGTTCGTTCGAGATTTTAACAGAAAATTGAGGGCTTTAAAATAATTTCGGAGCCCTTATAAGATATGGAGAAAATTATACGCCCTTCGAACTCTTCTTAATGTTTACAATCACCAGCAAAAATACAACGACAGCCTAAGTTACAGGATTCGTCCTTATTCCCTCCGTTTTGCAAACGACTATATATGTATGGTACCTTAGGGACTTTTCGTATTTCTCTACGCGAACGGCTCGCATAAAGACGCTATTATCAAAATGTCTAGACGGAGAATTCCTTCGAGGGAAGAGAAACATTCGATACGCACTGTCGGCATTATTTGCTGGATATTACAGTAGGAAAGAGCATTTGGAATTAACGCAGAATAAAAACAAATACTGTAGATTAACGTGCCGTTAAAAAAACCAATGTGGATTATTAACAATTAACAGAAAGTATAATCAGAGACGCTATTCGAATCATGTTTATGATTTAATTAATTACGCGTGAGGCAACATTGATCGAACTTTGTTTTCGCGGATGCGGCGAGTTTTATGTTATGTCCCGCGATTATATGACAGCGGAATTTTGCATACTAATGCATATTCATTCAGTATTTAGCACCAGCAACGAGTTTGTGGCATTAAATAAAAATGTGATTTGCCGCTCTGTAATTTTGAGGCTGTTTCACCGCGGGTGTGATTCAATTAGCGAGAATGCAAATTGCGTAACATGCCCGTTTATTTTCACACAGGCGCTCTGATGTAGATAACAGTTAGTATCAAGTACCAAAACCGTATTCGTAACACGGCTGCCGAGAAATTTATTGCACGCTAATTGAAATGAGTTATTTGTCGAATTTTTTACCTCACGCGAAAAAAATGGCATTCTTAAACTTTAAACAATACAGCCAATTTATAAATGCAATATACACTTATGATACTAAGCTTTAATTTAAAGTGGCGTCCACAATAAGATTTTAAGGCATAAAATTTAAGCTTTGAGTCTTAAGCCGTAAAAAATTGACCAATATTCATTCGTCTATTGTCCTCATATTCGATTATGATTGATCCATTTCTTACGATTTAAGGCTTAAGTTTTACGCCTTAAAATCTCATTGTAGACGCCGCTCAACCTTTAGAAGACGACAAAGTCACTGTAGTGATGCTAAAATAGTGTTATATTTTGAGACAAAGAATTCAATGAAACAAAGGACAAATCTTATTCAAGAAAAATAAAGAACAAATCTCTTATTCAAGAGAAAAAGTGTCAAATTTAAAAACTGGAACTCCGTTCTTAAAAGTTAAAAGATCCAAGAGAGATATGAATATTGTATGCATGTAAACGCTCAATGCAACATCACGCGATGTAAAAACAACGTGTTTTCTATTTAATAAATCAATATTCATTGGGTGTTTCGATGTCGTCCGCTGAAATATTTAACGTCTACGAAAATACTGTAATTACGCAAAAGGCGAATCGAAACTGGCAACTGGCGGTTCACAGCGTTTTCGACGAGAACGAAAACGCGACAGTTGCACTCGAAGTACGATCGAATTCCTGGCGTTGCCCGGGCAACCAGATTTTTCTCCAACGTCGATGGAATTACATTGCAGTTAATTGCAGTCAGGCACGAGATCTGTATAAAGTGCGAAAACGAAGTGGCAATTACGTCCTATCGACAAGCAAAATGTGTTCGTCGGCCTAGTGCCATCATCGATCGTCACGGAGGTGATAATTTGATCTCTATAAAACACCCCATTTTTAGAATTTCAATACGAGTCAATAAAGTTCTCAAATTTTTCCAAAGAGAACTGAATTTCTCGTAATTTTGGCTCGAAAATAATTTTGGAGATTAAACGCAAGAAAATAAAATTTCCTCCTAGCGACAGCCAGCCTCTCTTCCTTTCCCTTTTTCGTTTATTCGTTCCCTCATTTTCCTTCCTGCTTCTCTTTTCCCTTTGTAACACTCTTCGTAATGCTATGACTTTGATTTTCTATAAAGTACAAAGAGTAAACCGTTGAAAAATGTTGTAAAAGGGACGCTGGAAGAAATTAGCGTGTACTACCTAACATTGTGGTGCATAAAGAAGAGTGAAGTTAAAATAGAAAAGAAGCAGCTCCCCGAAATTTAATTCAAATATTAACAAAAGAAAGTAGTTTTATATTAAAAAAGAATAATTTATAATAATATAAAAATAATTGAATGTCAAGCAATCGTTACAACACACAAATCGTTACAACATGCAATCGTTACAACATATAAACTAATTGTGCTGTTAAATGAAGATAACGCTATTAAGGACTGCGTTTCAATTTTAATCCTTGTTAACAATGTAAAATTTTCGTCCTTTGTCCGCAGCCTGGGTCTTCGAACTTTAGTACAGATTTTTATATTGTTCCGGACTATATAAAAATCTGAAAAAATTCTTGTATAGACTTGTGGAACCTTTATCGAGTTTTTATAATCATGATTGCATTTTACTTATTTTATACTGCAGATTTAAATTTATCTACCAGAATTCACAATGAAAAAATCGACTATGCCTTTAAAGTCCAATATTGCAGGCAGAGGGTTAAGTTGCTTCATGAGTAAATAAACCTCGATAAGCATTTATATGTATAACGTAATAAAATATAACATAAAATTTAATCTAAACAAATTAGTTTAAATTGAAATACACAACCAATAGAAAATAGAGCCTATAAATATTTAAATTTAAATAAAAATGCAATTCGTGTAGACTTAATAGCGAAATATCCTTATAGGTTTATTCGAGCATCCCACCCATCGATCCATTCTCGAGAAACGCTCGCCGACAGCGGCTTAGTTGATTGAAAGCCAGATTAAAGTTTTTCGTGGATTCCATTTTCGCGGATATGAAACGGCTAAAAGTTCATTTCGCCTCACAAACCGTCGGTTCTGAACATGGATTAAACATCCGGGGTTATCGAATTCAATCGGAAAAATGTGCACATTTGCATTCGTGATGAGAATACAGATTCGGGGAGTATCTCTCTCTCTCTCTCTCTCTCTCTCTCTCTCTCTCTCTCTCTCTCCCCCTTGCGTTTACGTTGCGTCATGTAACTTTTGAAATAAGTTTATTTAAATGCATAAATGTATGCGTATTCACGGTAATCTGCAAATGAAGTAAAACTGGAGGGCGAGTATCTCGCTATTTGTTTCGTCCAATCACGCCACAACGATATCGAACATTATTCATATAGCAACATTAATTTTTGATGAAAAAAAATACACAGATGTTTCTCTCTTTTCATGTTCGTTTGGAATAATTTAATTTAATCAAATTCCAAAGAAATTCAAAGTTGATTTTTTCGAGACAAAAACGTCAGAATTTTCTATAACTCGAATAATTTCCGTCTCCGCTTAATTTATGAAAATGTTTTCGTGTTCAAAGTTTTATATATATAGTCAGAAACCTATTTATTTTCCAATATATTCGCCAGAGTCAAATCTGTATTAAAATAACAAATAATAAATAATGCTCACAGCTCGCTTTCCATAAATTCTATAGTGTAACGAGACCCGAAACACAAACCCGTATGTCGCGATATGATACCGTGATCAAGCTTGTAACGAACATATGGTACCACAAGAGTGCGAAGCCCCGACGACACATACACGGCCGGCTTTATAATGACACACGTCGCACGCGAAAAGCGTGTACGCACGTTTCCACGATACGAGCGTGCATGCGTGCGTGCACGGCTGCCGGGTTGAGGACATCGGAGAGCCCGAGACATCCGGTACAATACCCTCTCATCGCCGGCTCATAATGGGCCGCCAGTTCCTCGCATTGTTTGAAGGCTACATTATATACGCACCTAAATTACCGCGACGTGAAATCCGCGTTTTCCAGACGCGGAAGTCTCGTGGGATGGGGATGATATCCCCCCGTCTTTCGTCGATTGCTTTCAGCAATCGACTTGCATTAACCCTGGAATGCTATCGATATGTAAATTTTATGTACAAGCGAGATCACTGAGCGCTAAGCTATGCCTTCAATGGTCATTAGGAGATTCAATTTGCCATGCTAAAAGTTACAGAATAAACGAAGACTAGTTTTTAAAAATTCTGTCCGTCTTATATATCGATTTGGACCCACTGATATTATAACAGAGAGCGTGGTAAGTGATTTCAATTTTTAAACAGTGCTGTTATTATTTTGTGTTATCATATATTTTATTTAAATATTAATGTTATGACACACACAAATGGACTACATACTCTATAACTCTATATCATTTAAAAGGCGCAGCGTTGGTTTCAAACTTGGAAGACAAAAATAAATAAGAAATGCATACACAAATTTGTAACTATGTATTATAAAGCTTTAATAAGAACAATAAGTAAATTAAGTGAACTAAGAAAATATGGTAATATTAACCATTTATAAATTGATTATATGGCTAATGTACTATATTTTCTTAGTTCACTTTTAATCTAGTATTCTTATTAGAATTTAATAATATGTGTATATAGTTGAGGCGCTATTTCACTACAAATTAATAGTTACTGATACGACTTTTTTCTCTGAGTGTACGGATATATAACTTATCCATAGTAAATGATCTCCCAATCAAGTTTTGGCTGTCACAACCAGATCGCGCCTAACTTATACATTGATATAGTTGACACATCAAAGTAAATAAATCGTATCAACCATACACATTCCTATCACATAAAGATAACTATAGGATGATGTTTCTATATTGCTTACAAATATTTTTAGTTATGTGAACTATCTTTTTTTCCGTGATAAGTTAATAATTAGATTATTTGTGTTTATAAAAATCTAGAATGTAAATATTCTGTCATTAAAAATGTGAAACATAGGAAAAACTTGCGATTACACATTAATTAAGAGTGACGTTTTTCTCGTAAAACTTACGTACAGCGACAGCATTCTAGAGTTAAAAGTGATTCGCAAGATTTTTTCTCATGATAAAAAACTCTTGATTTAAATAAAGTTCTAAAACAGTATGTAGTAGGAATGAGGGGTCACTCGTAATCGCAACGTCGGTCTTGCCGGTGATATCGTACGCGCCAGGCTGTGGAATATTAGAATTATACACGGAATCGTGCGTGGGGTTCATTATCGCGCTTCCGGTCGCGCTTCGCGAAAACTCGTTGGGTGATTACCGCGTTCCGCGGTCGCGTAGGGCCTCACACTTGGACACAAGCCCTTGCAATGAATTTCATTCTGCCTCGTACGTGACATTATTAGCCTCGAGCAGAAGAGGCAACGGCTCATTAGGGAAGTGTTACGGCTTTTGATCCGTGCGGATCCATCCTTCGCGCGGTATGAATATGCACTTGATTGCCAGATAACAAGCCGCTGCGGATATACACCGCCTGACGAGAAACACCGGCCGAATCGCGTGTAATAAATCGTTTGTCAAACTGCACGATATACCGACGCGCATATTAATAGAGACATAACGGTTATTTCGGTACACTCTAAAAAATATGGATTTAACACCAGTGTTTATATAATTCTCATCGTGTCTCACGCGTTTATATCAACACCAATCTAAAACTCATGATGTTAAATCCACACTATATTGGTGTGAATAGTACGATTGTGATAACCGTAAGATTGACATATCTTAACGGTTATGGCTATTAAGATACATTCATCTTACGGTTATCACAACCAAATGTATTGGTGGACGAAAATTATCATTATTTCCGGTTGTGACAACCGTAACATTTTTTCTGTGTACATGCGTGATATTAAATCTACATCTATATTTTTTAGTGTGCGATAATTATTCCAAAATCTTTTTCAATCGAGAGCTTTCGAAAAACGTATTTAACGAATAAAGCGCATCGGGGATCCGAAAAGACGTCTTTCTCAACGTCGGCAAGGCGCGATTACCGGAGGCAAGTAAATACGAGAGCGATCAGCCGCGAAAGTCTCATTTTACAGCCCGAGGCGAGGCAACACTCAATTTGGGAACCTAATCACTCCGGCGCGCAGATAAGGTGCCTCATTCTTCGCCCACTCGCTCGTTGCTCGCTTGACAAGCGCGCAAGATTAATACGAGGATAATTCATCTTCCTTCGAAGATGCCGCCGTCTCTCTCTCTCTCTCTCTCTCGCGAACCCTCGCTAATCTGCGCGCGAGGTCAGCGTGCGCGAGACTAATTTATTCCGTGCTAGTAGTGGTATTAGTATCGTGCCGGATTTACGGCACGGGTAATTAATCTCGCACTATACCGCGTACGTGACCTTGGAGCTACAAGAAGCGGAGGATCGGAACTGCCGCGGAGATTTCGCGACTCGTTAAGGATCCATTCTCGCGTCATGTATCGCGTTATCCCGCGGTTTACCCACCAATCGCGCATCACTTGTGTTGCATGACACTTGTCTCTCGCAATCGATTACGCTCCATATTTCGGTCGGTCGCTCTCGCGTTATTTTCAACTTCACAGATTGACGCCTCGGATCTGAAGGGCTAATGGCAGGAGTAGTCTTGCATCTCATAACGCATAATGCATAAAAAAATGAACCAATCACAAAATTCTTCATTTCCATGAAATAAAAGACTCTGATTGGTTGATTTTCTTATGCTTTATGCATTATGCGTTGTGCAAAGTTCTGTGTTCTGACTTTAAAAAGGTTCTCCTTCCAGTCATAAAACACATATATTAATATTTACACTTTAAACAAACTACATGTGAAAGTTGTGTTCATAACATTCTGTTTTCATTGAGCAACACATTTTTAAAGATTATTTATTTTATTTGTTATTACTTTTATTGTTATAAATAAAAATTTTTTAAATAATAACAAAAATCTAAATTTTTTAATATAAATATATTAAGTACTAAACATGACTTATGCAAAGTTTCATTGAGATTCACCAATTAATTTATAACAAATAAATATTTTGTTTATTTACTCTGAACAATTAATGTCTGCATCTCAATATAACTTTACATAAATAATTTTGAATTCATATAGTACTCTTATATAAAAAAATTGAGATTTTTATCATTATTTTATAATACATTTTCATGTATTTCTATTAGAGTACAAATTTTAAAAATATTACTTTTTATTGAAATAATTTTTCATCCAGATGGTAAAAAAATTCAGAAATGCCTCTATTTTTATAACAAATTTATTCTCAAAATTTGATCAAGTTCCTATATTATGTATCAAATGACTGGAGAACCTCCTTAAACGTTAACGTAATATTGTACCACATCAGCCTTAAAATTGCGACAGCTAAGGTACGTGACAGCCGAACGAGAATCTGCGAACTTTAAAGGCCGGGGACGTGATTGAATTTCGCGAGAGAGAATCCCATCTTTCTCCGAGCTGTTTTCTTACAATTTTTCAAATGACGGAGGATTCACGGTGACGCGAATCACGCAACATCGTGTTGCACGGCGAAAACACGCCAAGTTTATACGCCGGGAGCGGCGTGCAGCGGTTACGCCGACGGGAAGAAGACGTTTCTGTAATCCACACGCGGCGCCGACCAGTTTTTCATCGGCCTCCCCCTGGAGAAATAAAACGCCGAGGCAAGGGGTCTGGTCCCGCACTAAATATATCCGGAATATACCCCCGAAAATCGAGTCCTCGAAATCTACGACCAGCCTACGCGGCTCAACCGACTCTCTCAAGTCTCAATAAGACCCTCGCGTTCGCGGGGAATATAAGCAATGGCAGCTAATGATCGCGTCGGCTATTAACCTCTTTCAAGTTATCGTCACTTATATGGTCATTAATAATGTCGACACGTCGTATGTTGCTTCTAATTGAGCCTCGAGTGGAAGATATCTGCCATTAATTTTTGATCCCCTAGTTTTCCGTTCGTCTATTCGATAACAAGTTTATGGTCTGTACACTCGCACGATCTTGTTGGGAGATGATTACTTTCCTAAGTAATCTGATGTATATATCTTCGTTCATTAATATATACAGGAAGAACGATTTTGCTGAGATATCTATAAATTTAACTAGAAACAGATCTGAAAATAATTATGCTAAATTAATTTAAATATGGATGACACACAAACTGGTTACTAGTCAAAACTTTTTGCAACATTGCTCATCATACTTGAGTTTCTTACGTAATTATTTTGATTTTACGTGATTATTTTGTTCCAATAAAATTGTTTTCAGATCTGTATTTATGTATCTAAATTTGTACACACAGAAAAATATCATTCTATTGGAAAAAATGATTACTTAACTTTTTTCTTTTTAAATAACGTTTATTTTTATAACAAAGAATATTATCTTGATAATAATCTTAAAATATGCATATATATAGGGTGTTTCCAAATTAAATGGCAAAACTTCGGGAGCGTGTAGAGGAGTAAAAAACTAAGAAAAAAAGTCCTATAGACATATGCTCCTTTTTGCTTTGTTTCGCAGGAAATCACGAAAAAAGAAAAAAATATATTTAATTTATTATTTTAAT
>NW_017257161.1:124189-212879 GCF_001594055.1 Mycetomoellerius zeteki
GAAACTATTTATTCTTGGATTTAGAATTACAAATTTGAAAATTCGCCGGCAGGCGGCAACAGTATGTATAAGGGCCCCTTAGTAATATCAAGATGTCGGGAGTACGGGTGTAGTGAATGACGTTTGACGATGGTTTTGTGAGTGAACTATTACATTCGTGGAACATACCTCTAAATGTAGTTCAATCTTTAAGGATGAATGAAATATTCAACTCGTTCTAATGTTTCTGTCAGTTATATTGCAAATGGGGATGCGTGAACAGCCGACCAACTTTGTCGCTGTGACGCGACGAAGAGGCGGTTGCCTATACACGCGGGCGGATTTTCCGCGGCGGATTCGCGGATCTGCTATCCACAATTAAATGGGTGAGATGAGCAATGAATCCGCCGCGACGGATCCGCCTGTGTGTGCAGCCAGCGTTCTCTACCATTATGACGAAGTTGATCGTCTGTTTGCATCATTATTTGCAATATATAATAGCTAATGGAGGTATTGGTAGAACGGTCTCAGCATTTCACTTGCCTTTGAATCACATTAGTAGAGTTCGATTCAGTTTTTCCTTGAGAGCTTGTACTCCGTGCACATTAGGAGGCATGCTCTATAAATGTGGCACTTCATTTACAAAGCTATCGTCACTTACTGCAGCATTTTCTGTCTTCTTGATGTTACTGGAAAGCATACTGGGGGCTTGAAATAAGTTTGAAATAAGGCTTGACAAAAGGTATCATTGAAGAAAAAATAATGTTAATACAAGCATATTTAATAATGAACGAGTGCAACTTTATTCTTTTATTGAAATAAAATTTGTTTTGAACTAAGAATATAATTTATTTTATTTTAAGACTAATTTATTCTTAATTGAAAATTGTTTATTCTTGGCGCTATTTTAAGCATAAAATATTCTTCGATTAAAGCATTTATGCATTCCTTTAAGAATTCATTTTTTGTGTGTACAAATTTTGGAAAAAATTAATTATTATGTACTCAAAACAAGAATCTATTTTCTTTTAAAGAATATTATAAAATTGATTAAAAAAGTGACTTCATATAATATGCAAATTGAACTTATTTGAATTTAATAATCTTGATTAAAGTATTAAACTCACTGAGGGATTCAGAATATATTTTAAATTTTGATATTTAAGATCAACTTATGATAGATTTGCGAATATATAAAGAGAGTAACTTTGCAACGACAATAATCTTGATACCAACACACAAAAATATAATGAAAGCTTAAGCCTGAAAGATGTATAATGAAATATCTTTAATCTCCGACGAGTTTTCTCTCGGCTGTGATTTTTTCGAAACCTGGCTATTTGGAGCGATCGTATCTGAAAGATGTAACGTCGTTAAGATTCGTGATCGTCTCAATGCACTTCAGCATAACGCTGATACTCGTCAGGGCGAATGAGCGCACGCGCCCACATGTTTAATTCATGACGACGCATTACTCATTCATTCATGCGATCATGCGGAAGGCACTTCCGAGAAGAATGCTGTAATAAGATTCTGGAAGAGGAAACGTCTTTCTTGCTCCTTCCTATTCTCTGTTCATTCTCTCGGTTATGATAGTATAAGACTGCGCAACGGGAGCAAGGAAGAGAGATGTAAATCGCTTGGACCAAATGAAAATAAAGAAATTCTCGCATTCGAATTGGCGAGGGACGAATCTCTGCCGAAGGAATTTCTCGACAAGGGATAACACGTCCACATTTTTCTATATCGCAGTGACAATAATCCAGAGGCGACGTCGCAGTTAATGCACAAAGATACGTTACAGCTGCTCGCGCAAATTGAAGAAATACAAAGTCGTGACGAGAGCTAATAATACTCGCTCGCGAACTGGACCGTACATTCGTCCAATCAAACTTCTACGTGACTCATCAATAACGGAGTCCTTCGAGCGAAACTTTCATATAGGAAAAAAAAGAAGAACCGCCCGCGTTGAGAATTACGTTTGATTAGGGGGCATCCGTCGCGCACGACCGCGTCGTCAACGAAATTATTATATCCCTCCCTTTCACCTTAGGTACGTTACCGAGCATTGTGGTGCGCTGGCGAACGCTCATACCGATTGCATACCGTTGCTAGAATGCAATCAAACCGCATCCGGAGCTCCGAATGCACGGTAACGCGGCACGACAGCTATTCCACTAAAGTTTTACCGGATCAAAAAGATCGTTCGGGTAAAAAAAAGAGAACAAAGTCAGCAGAATGCATCCGGTTGCCCTTTGAAATTCGTTACGGACGCAGACAATTTCGAGATCTGCCTCTGTTGCATAACAATGATTTGAATAATCTTCTTAAGGCTCCAAACGACATTGTATCAATGTAGTACGTCAACATTAGCAAATATTACATGCATACACATGACATGCAATTATCCATATAAATGTAGGCCAATATTTTGCGAATGTGTAAAGTTAGCGTACATTAGTCATGTCTTTTGCCTTTGAAGTCGTCTTTATACAAATCTAATACTGATCAATTTAATACTGACAGACAGTAATTATTTATTTTAAATGTTAACTGTTGTTTTGAGCTTTTATTAGGTGCGCAACTAAGTTCTCGCTGTTATTTTGATGAAAATGCAACTTGATTGTGAAAAAATGGTTACAAATGAATCATTGAAAGTATTGCCCATCGCTAGCTACTACTTTTTCCCATCTTTCTGGCAGAGCTCGAATACCGTTACGGTAAAACTGTTCATCTTTTGAGACTATCCACGAATCAAGCCATTTTTTGATGTCTTCATATGAGTCGAACTGCTGGTCAGCCAGACCATGTGCCATTGAACGGAACAAGTGATAATCGGACGGCGCAATATCTATTCGAATACTATTCGAAAGAAATTAATTACTGTTTTTTAGTATTAAATTATTGGCTAGTATTAGATTTCTATAAAATCGAGACAATAAAAAAATCCAAAGATTCGCACATTAATCGCGTTCCAATAAATTTTCAACTATAAAATGCAATCCAAACTCGAAAGAGAAATTTTCTAGAAATAGTATTTTCTTATTATACAGCATAAAATTCTTAATTTGATGTATATATTCTCGTATCAATATATTTTCTGTCCTGAGATAGCAAGATGGAAAATGTATTAATACGAAAATATAAGTGTATCGAATTAAGAATTTTAGCTTAGTTTAGCGATATTTGGCGAAGAAATTTGAATGAGAAACATTGTTAATATTATATAAATATGAAAAACTAATTTGTGCATATGCATACTGTACATTGAACGTGATATATTTTTCACAAGAATGCCCACGAAACTCGTGGGGTGTAATGCATCTGAGTAATTTATTTCTGACGATGGCGTCTAAATATGAACTCATCCAATGTTACTCTCACTTTGGATGATTCATTCGAGGCTCATAGTCGAGAATAAAGCATGCAAATTTGTCTCCCTTATCTAATCTACCGCTATACATCTTGCCCACCGACATTATATTTAGCAATAAAGGCACTCTCGCTTCCTAGAGTCGATAAAACTTCCTCGACGGCAACGTCACTCACGTCGAGCCGAAAGTTTGGCGCGGAGCGGTCGGGTAGAAGTTGCGACGTTAGGACAAGGACAGTGCAGTGTAGAAACGGTCGTGGAAAAAAAGGTATCCGGACGCGAGATATATTTCTCTGCCCCGCGGGATTTGTATAATCGACGCATAAAGAAACTCGTTTAAAGTCGCCTCCATCTTTTTATACAGCGGTCGCCGAGTCGGCGTGAGAAAAATCGAGTCAAACTTCACAAGGCGTAACGAACGTTAAGGAAAAAATATAACGACGTCTCACGCGGTTGGTCGAATCTGAAACTACCTAGGGTTAACTCGGATTTTCTTCCCCAAGCAACACAGCGTAAATTTTCGCTGCTCCATGTCTGCTTTTCACTGCACGTTCTGTTTTCGCCGCTATATACATATATCGCGCTTTTAAAAACGGCTCTTTTAAAAGATTATGATGTTAACTTTTTTGCTTATATTTTTATCAAAGCATTGTAAACAATTATACGATTTATACAATAAGAGTGAAAAGTCAAACATCTTAAAAAAAATCATTAACTATTTTTTTATTTTAGGAGATTTATATAAAATAGGAAATATGGGCCCTTTCTATTTGGTGACACAGGTCAACATAAGTATCTTTTCTATTTCTGTTTCTTACTCACTAAATAACAAGAAAGATAAAATGATGTTTGTGTCACTAAATGGAAAACACTCAGAGATTTAAAAGTTTCCGAGCATCTAACGTGAATAAAAGATCTGTGTGAAGAGTTGAACCTCCAACTTATCGACTTGTTTTGGAATGTGCAAACGAAAATCTATCCATTGAGACTAGTTAAATCTAATTTGCTCGTAGTTGGTAGCTAGTGTGAAATTAGCCTCTACCTCCCCCCCCCCCAAAATTATTTAACAACTTTTTCCAAAAGTGTGCAAACAAAAATTTGAAATGTGTACGGTCAGGACCAAAAAGGTTACAAAACTTTTTTTTCGATGGGTTTCGGAATACAGCCTACTCACCGAGCGATTGGTTCTTATTTGTCGATTCATGAATAAGAACCAATCGCTCGGTGAGTAGGCTGCATTCCGAAACCCATCGAAAAAAGTGTTGCAACCTTTTTGGCCCTGACCGTACATGTGCAAACTATGAGCAATTAAATGAGCTATAGAAAGTTAATTTTTTCCAAAGTTGGAGGGCCAACTTCACATGGGTGTTTGGCAGTAGAAAATGTCTACTTCAAATATATTCTAAAAATAATTAACCATCCAAAATAAATTATTTTCTTCGATGCGTTTCTTTCTATGTATGCAATGAATAATTCTCCAAACCGTAGAAACTAGGTGTCTCGCGGATACTCCAGATCGATACGTTCTTCTTAGTTTAGTACATTTGAAGTCGCGGGGGACCTGTTTGTCGACGCCGATCGATAAGGTGCGACCTGATTTAGCGAAGATTCCAACAAGAAGTACTCTTAAAATCACGCCAGTCAGCATTCCAAAAACATGCAAATAACATCAAAATAGCACTTTATTTTTTAGATCTGCACTAAATTGTCTATTAGAGTTTCTGTATCTGTGTTTGACGACAATAGAGGGCTGAACACTTTTTATAGTCATCTATAAAATATTTCTTATCCATGGAAAGAAGAAATTGGTTAAAATATCTCAAAATATAACTAAGCATAGGTCTAAAAATAAATTTTATTGGACTACCAAAATAATTATGTATAGAACATTCAAATTGATTGCTAGAATGTCAAAATTTTTGATAGTATTGCTCATCATGTTTCTACATAATTATTTGCACGGTCCAATAAAATTATTTTCAGATTGTATCTACCCAAATTCTTAGATATTTACGGTTCTTTCCTGTGCGAATAGATGATAACAGCGGTAATTATTAAATGATATAACGCAGCTACGATTAAAAGTTGATATTGGTAGCTGCACAAGTTGCGTATGGAATGAAAAGTTTGAATCGTTTTGACTTTACCGAGTGCATCAAACGGTTCGTCATCGACGCG
The DNA here is from genome assembly GCF_001594055.1 of Mycetomoellerius zeteki. Taxonomy (NCBI): domain Eukaryota; kingdom Metazoa; phylum Arthropoda; class Insecta; order Hymenoptera; family Formicidae; genus Mycetomoellerius; species Mycetomoellerius zeteki. The sequence continues at coordinate 129,720 of NW_017257161.1, forward strand.
ATAGAACGCGAGTGGCAAGAGCAAACATAGAACATCAGCTAGAGTAGACCTGTTTGGTGCAGTTGCACCAAGCGAATTTAATGCGTACAACTAACTGTATGGCCGCGTGAAACAATAACTTCCGACGCAGATGCACAAGGCAACGTAGCCTGCATCCGCTCTGGTTCGCTGCGCCTACATTGCGAGCTGCGGCGCCGCGCCGCATTCGTAGACAATTGAAAGCGACAATAGCGTCCCGTGGTAAATCCCCGTTCTAAATTACGCTACCTAATAGTTAATAACGCGAAGAAAAGCAGAACACCGAGAGAATCGAGTTTTGAGAAACAGTTCCCGTTAGTACTCGAGTTGTATCAATATATGTAGTTTGAAAACAAAATTCTAACAATTACCAATTTTAATAGACTTTGTACAAGACAATATACGGCACTTGGAAAAAAAAGAGTCGTGCCGTTAATTTATTAATGTCGCAATTTCAGCGACATTTCTCTTAATTCTAACAGAATTCTATGCTCTACAATCATTTTTAAATAGATTTCTGGCTATTACATTTTCAATTTTGATTTTTAGTATGAAAAAAGCAGAACTCTTTTTTATTTTTATAAGGAACTGTAGAACTATGAAAAGAGAGAGCTACTGAAACTGTCATTATTTTTTTTATATTAATAGAACGTCGTACTAACTTCACAAATCCACATAAATTTGGATCATAAAGTTAGCACGCCGTTCTATTAAATAAAAAAAATAATGACAATTCCAATAGCACTTTTTATAGTTCTACAGTTTCTTATCAAAATAAAAAAAGTTCCGCATTACATTAAAATATCACAACTGAAAATACGGCATGTTAACTTCGCAAATCTAGCACGACACTTCCCCTTTAAAGTACAAGAAAAAGAAAAATATTTTCACTTTTGGCTACAGTTTGTCGTGCTACTTTCTGCAGACACAAACTTCCAAATTGTACTTTCGTCTTACAAAAGTAATTAAAATTCGTATCTCCAATTTATTCGTTTCTTCTCATGCTGTAGAAGAAATCGAAGCTATCGATAGTCTGAAAAATCTTGCGGAAATTTCAATTTTCAAACTTTTATAGATCTTGATATTAAGACCATAGTGCACTATTTTTCTTCACGCTTAACTTTTCGCTTCATGGACTTATAGCAGCGAGTTCATGCTTGACGGGATACTTCGCGGTTTTCAGCGGACAGATCACGGCCGGAAGCGACGTTTCCTTCCTTGCGTATATAAGGATAATGCTAGCGAATGCTACTCTACGTTTTCTCCATTGCCGTTCGATACATAAGAAAAACCGACTGTATCAATGGAAAAACCATCCATATTAACAGAAACAGAAAAGCATCGGTTGAAAGCGACTTTTAGTGTGGCTGAAGATTTTATGTCAAAAGCTACCGAATGCTATTTTCGAATTAATAAGTCGATTTTTCCGATTCTCTTTGTTTGATACATTCAGTTTACTTTGTTGCTAAATTAATACATTTTAAATTATCCTATTAATTTCTTAGAAAACTTTAAAATGTTGGTATTTAAGAAATAAAAAATATTTTCTCGCATATTCGATAACTCTGTTTAAATTAATTTAGATCTGATATCAAAATAAAATCCTATTAAAAGCACTAATTTTCTAATCTCGCAAAAAATAAAGATCTCTCGCTTTGCTTAGATATAGTTTAATCTGTGTGCGCAAATTGATTTCTAGAGGTCTTTTACGTCGCTGATTATAGATTCAAGATAAAGGCTATTAAACTTAATACGATGGCTTTAGAGATTCCATTACGGACATCATTCCGCACAGTATTATTCGGGCCGGTATACAGTATATCTAGTTCAATTTCTGACTTAGGTACTAGATAAATGGCCACCATATAAATGGCCAGACGTCGTCGAGTAACCAGTTGGAGTAACAACTCTGTGGCGCAGTTTCCAACTTGTATCCTACACCGAGACAGATAGAGAGAGAGAGAGAGAAACCATCGTGCTTTTACCCATGCCGAGTCGAGCCAGGCGCGCTGATATCACGTGGGATTTGAGACAAGGTGGCCTCGAGTTGTTGCAACGCTATATACGACGAGCGGGTTTATTATTGCGCGAGCGGGGAAACGACGGCCAGCGAAATACGTGCCGCCTCGTATAAAGCGATTACATTATCCGGACGCGGTGTGCGTGCCGCTTCCACCTTCGGGAAGAATAATTCGCGATGGTTGCAAATCAATTTTTTCGGAGGGATCGACCCGCAAGATTATTTAATATCTTCCACATCGGCGACGGCGATATCGACAAAATCAATACGCGGGCGAGATAATAAAAGGAGAGAGGGAGAGAAATATATATAGAGAAAGAGAGGAATCCACGAGGTGCGTATCGCGCGAAGCGCCGGTTGTGTTATCGTCTGTTACCGAACGACGTGCAGGTATCTACCGTGTATAACAACTTACGTGGGGTATTCATCCGTAAACTGGGGCGCGCCGTATGCTTTTGTAATTCTATCTCCGAAACGTCATCGTAACGGCGATGCCGGTAAAAGCTCGCGATAACGAGTTTAGTTATCCTTCCTTCTCTCTCTCTCTCTCCTACGCGCAGGTAAATTTGCAATCTCGCCTTCCTTCCGTTTTCTGTATACACGGAGAAAAACGGTTGAGTAATTTTTACCTTACAAGATTAGTAAAAATATTCTGGCTATTTTTGTTTGAATTTATAACAAAGTTTATTTGCCTGAAAGTAAAAATATCGAAGGTGTGTAAGATAAAAAATACATTACGATTAAAAGCATTTTCCAATTCTGCAGATTTACAAACAAAATAGTAAATCTATTCAAACGATTAACTCATAAAATAAATCATACTATTCTCTAGCACGAACATCTTGAAATTTATTTTATGAAATGTAAAAAGAACCTTACGGCTCTCTCTATACGACGATCGCTCATTTACTAGAAAAGTAAAGTAAATTTTACATAAGTGGGCGCCCGTCTCTGTAGAGACCTGCCGATTCCATAAAACTTACTAGAATTTTAATGTATATTACTTTACATTTTTCTCCGTATACCTTCTGCAAGCGCATTTGTGCGCAATACCGTTTGTCTTTCGCAAAAAATATTAAATATTTCACCGTTCATATTAAATTCTTATAGCTATACGGTGTGCAATTATTCGTTTTTAGTCGAGAATTAAAATTACATTATAAGATCGACTAACCGTCAATTGATCAGTTAATATTATTTTATTATTTATCTTAATCGAGCAAAATTTTTCATTTTTCTTTTAATTACTATTCATATCCGTATATTTTTACTTCGAAGTTCATTTAGCTCATTGCAAAAAATCTTTGTGAATCGTTAATATGCATCAATTAGCAAATACTAAATATTAAAAAAGAAATTTCATCGTAATATACATATTTGATAATCATATTACGATGAGACTGCACTTATAGAAATGTTCTATGATCAGCACGAGGAGTCTTCCTATATCAAATTATTGGAGATATATATTATAATATGCATTCGCATTGATTTGTTATAACAACGAAAATATTCAATCGAGTTATGCGGTTCACTCAATTGCGTCATTCCTGTCGATTCTCAAAGATTGATGTGGAACGAAAATAATGACAGCTATCGCAATGAAAGGATATTGATGTTACGTAGAAAAACGGCGGACCGGCAGCACGGGAGATAAAGTCACCAAGAGCATTTTCCCAATAATGTGGTCGAAAAGAAATCCGTGTTATATATATAAAGAAATTGAAGCAGTTTTATATATATATATATATGTGTGTGTGTGTGTGTGTGTGTATATATGAGATACGGAAGAGCCCCGTAATGGTTTCGCGTAAAAAGTCCATCGGAAGAAAAATTCAGTGCCCGGATCTTACGAATAAACGGCCAGTTCATTCGCTTTCTTCGTCCAGCTCTGAAGCGAAAGTACGAATTTTGCGACGCCTGTACGATAATTTTATCGCGTCGGAGACCGGGTTTCTCGAATCCGCTGCTTCAGCTGCGCCTACCAGTTTACGAGGATCAGGTGTCTCGCGTCGCGTTCCTTACCGCCAAACGTCTCGCCTTGCGAAACCTAACGCGTGCGTAAATTGCGGAAAATAGAGCAGGCCCGGTCGACGGAATCGTCAATACGGAATGCTCGCGAGAGGTTATTAAACTTGCGAATCCTTAGAAAATGCCGGATAAACAATTCGAGACCGCATCCTGACACGGAAAAAATACCTTTGTTGAAGTGTCAAAAGATTTAGAATAGATCTGAAAATAATTTTGTTGGGCCATCAAAATAATTAACATAGAAATCTCAAGCATACTAGACAATGCTGCAAGAAGTTTTGACATTTTAGCGATCAGGTTGAGCGTTCTATATAATTATTTTGATGATCTTAGAAAATTATTTTCAGATCTATATCTATCTTAAATTTTTAGATATATACTTCAACAAAACCATCCTTTTCGTGCAGGCATATTCGGGCTTTAATATAGCGTGTTCCTCCACTAAATCGTTGTAAATTGTGAGATTCAGGAACGCCTGTCGGCGTGAAAAATTCTGATTAGTTTATGCGGCCATCGGGCACGTAATAGATACGTGTGTACGCGCGGAATATTCACTCACACATACGTACATACAAAGTATAATACATGCAACATTTCTAGCTGTACCCCATGATAGAACACATCTAGGCAGAGAAGTATACTATGTTGCACTCACATATACGTATAAAGAATAAATAGTAACGACATGAAGAGGGAAATGGGGGAATGCCGGGAGAGCCGGAAAACGGAAGCAAAGTCGTTGCTTCGGTCTTCGGTAGCAGTAGTTTAATTAGTTTGTTATCCTTTTCATTTAACTTTGTTTTTCCTTACTCTCTTCGCTACTTCCGTGCGCTGTTTATCGCGCGTGAAGATTTTACGAAATATCGCGAAGAGTCTCGGTTCTACTTTCTTTTTATACATTTTTTGATAATTTTTCCATGCCACACAATTACAATTTATTTTACAGTTTTTATTTAAATTATATTTATATATTATATGCATATATAAAAGAGTACTTTACTTTATAAAAGTAAAAGTTCATCGAAATCGGAGGGAGACACTTCTTTGTCTCAATTAAATAATTTATAAATCCTGATCCACACGGTGAGAATTTTTTTTTAGAATTTATCCTAAAAATATGACGGTCGTGGGACAACAGTGTATTTCGAAGAATTTTAATGTAAATCTCTCTCATTCATTAATAAAACTACAATAAGATATAAAATAAGTTTGAATTTTATTGAAGTGCATGGTAAAAATCTTTAAAATATTGTATTGTACCTCAACTACCATATTTTCAGGGTAAATTTTAAAAGAAAATTCTCGAGTTAACCTCGATTGATCATAGCCAGATATTCTCAAGAATACAAGGCTGTAATTTGAAACTCTCAGTAGATATGTCTGCTATGTAAATCTTACCCATTTATATAATACTTTTTTTTAATACCATCATACTTTAGTCCCGACGATTGCTCATCGAGAGATTTTACGATGACAGAACGAATATGGCGTATAATACCCGTCCACGACAGTTATTCTTAGCCATGAGCGGTGAGGTAAATTTCGAATTCGCGGTGAATCGGCCGTGATTCAGCTATTAACCGTTATGCAAGATCGTAAAAATACGAAACAGTGTCTAAGCAAAGGTCTTACAAAGGTCCCAAGTCGTGGAACCTATGACAGGGAAACGCATTCGGCAATGCGAAGGCCCAGGGAATCTCCCTTTAAAGCATCGTGTCGATTTAGGAGACGTGCCGTTACGGTATTCCCTCCGGGTATCGACAAAGAGTAAATTACGCGCGCATTATGTAGCGATCGCTGCTTATACGTACGAGAGTGCCAGCTCTATCGTTATTTATTGCGACTTTTATCCGCAGTTATGAACGTGGCGAACGGGAGCCTTGGGAAGGTCGCGGTACCGTAACTTGAGATCCAAATGAACCCATCGGGAGGACTTATCGATGATGGCGCGTTATCGAATATTCCGATATAGTGTTCCTAAAACACAGTGTCTGGACGATTCGTAGATCGGTATTCATAACTTATTCTTATATTTTAAGACTGTCTTAAGTAATGTATTAAAATATTAATACGGCCCTGTGATTGACTTATGACATCATAAAATTGTACTTAAGATAATTTTAAATATAAAAACCAACTATAAATATCTGTCGTATAAAAAGAAAATAATTTTGTTGAAGTATATAAAATTTTAGTTAGATTTGAAAATAATTTTGTTGGACCATCAAAAAATTATGTAGAACTTCCAAGCTGATTGCTAGAATGTCAAAATTTTTTGTAGTATTGCTCACATCATATTTGAAATTTCTACATAATTATTTTGATGGTCCAGCAAAATTATTTTCAGATCTGTAGCTATCTGACGAAATTTTTAGATGTTTCAGCAAAACTGTTCTTTCCATAAGAGGATCGAAGTATCTTCTTTAAACAAACGCATCGTGAAGTATCATTATTTCTTCTTGGCATTGGATACTGAGTAAACGTACTTGAAGCATCCGTAAGGCCTACGTGTCATTATCGTTCAAGGATCATTTCTCGCGCAAATAGACCTTTCACCATCGATATGATGAGGAATCAGCGAGATAAGGTCGATTGTAAAATTAAACGAACGAGAGTGAATCGCGGAAGGAAAGCTCGGGCTATTATCCTCGTTCGAACGTCTATTACGTATCGTACTTTTGACAGGCGTCTATCGAACATCGATACCTAACGATAGCTAACGAAGAGAGAGCAAGAGAACGAGAGACAGAGAGAGCAATGTGCAAAACAGGTCGTATCGGGCATTGTTCGACGACACCGTCCGTGCAATCAAGCGAGACGCATATTTCTTGCGTAGCCTCTGTTCGTTGTATTCTCGGCCTCAAGAGATTCCATTGATCGCCAGTAAATCACGATGACGTCGTCGTCGTCGTCCTTCGAGTGATTGTTGATGCACTTTGCATCACGACCGGCTACTGCAGCTTACCGACACAATTGCGCGCGTGCGTCACGACAAATAAAGCGATATTACAGCCCGGCGGCGACCGGAGTTTCGCGATATGCTTTCACCTGCATCCAGCACTCGAGACGCTTGAGATGCGACCGGCAATCGCATATTATTCCACTTCCGTCCTCGGAGAGAGAGATGACTCGACGAGAGAAATTCTCCCTTCCCGCGGTTCTCGATTATTTTGATCTTATCATGAAATTAAAGTTCCAAAATACGCGCGCAATTTGTTAGTTGCAACAAGATTACTGTCGAATTCAGAAAACCAAATTAAGATTTTATGTAATAAAATGGATTAATCTGACAATTATTTATCATACAAATTTTTCGACAAAATATGTACTACAGATAAAAGTACATTCGAGAAATCAGAATTGCGCTAAATCGAAATTAATTGGATTTTTAGTATTAAATATATATATAGTTCTATTAATAAATATATATAGTTAGCAATCGAAAATGACTACAATTATATTTATAATTATTTACCTATTATTACAATTATATAGATTTAATGATAGAACTATATATATAGTGATCATATTTTATATCGTTGTCCAAAAAGTGACCATAAATTACAATTAAATTACAGTAATTGCAACTTTTTTACAGTAATAATTGTAATTATAATCATTTTCGGTTGCTAACTATATTTATTGAATTATATTTATAGAATTATATAGTAACTACATTTATAGAATTATATTTATGAATTATATGTATGAATTATATTTATAGAATTATATAGTAATTATCACTATTATAATAGTAATAATAATTGTGGTAACATATAATTAAATGACGCAAATATCAAAAATTTTTTTCTCAATGTACTAATACTGAGAAAAAAAAAGCAATTTATGTAAGTACAGATACCTAGTTACTTATATCATAGTCACGATTTGTTATACAAATTGCTCGCTCAAATAAGTTTATTTGATCGGGTGATGTCCGAGAGCCACACGAGAGCTAAATCGATGTTAATTGCATTTACAGTATGCCAGTATTGTAGGGAGCGCTTAAAGTGCAAATGGGATTAGAATTCATTGGAACAACAGTTACGGAGTAATTTTAGGATCGTCGTTTAATTCAAGCTATTCCAAATATTCGAATCTCGCGGAATCGAGCTGATGCATTCACCATAAACGCGTGAAAGCTTGATCATTTCATTACAACAGTAATCGCGAAGAATTGTGCAATTTTAAAGGCCCGCTATGTCAAACCAGATTGACGAACTGTCTGTCATCTCGAGCATCTCTATCATTCTTTTTTTTTTCATCGATACGAATCGGCATTTAATCGGGTCTTCCTGCACGGGAATGAATTCACGCGCATTGTGCCAGCTGTCACCGCTCTGTCTGCGAATTACGCGGCTTACGTCGCGAATAACAGCGCGTTGTACACGCTCGAAATTTACCCAACGACCAAATCCGTCTGAAATTCCCAGGAAAATGCACAGCGATATTACATGGGTGCCGATCGATCGAATCGTATTCTCTTCTGTTTCAAAGCAGAAAATGCGAACGCTGATATATCCGGAATTTGCGCGCCGACGTTCGCCTATGTGTTGATTCTCCCCAATGAAAGCAGCGAGTTTTATCATTTTACAATTATAATTCTACGAAATATCCGACGCTACGCTGCTACCGAATTTATTGGATTGGTCAGAAAGTCTTTTCATTTTTTATTTGAGCAAGTGATTCTCAACACTCGATTTAGCACTCGATATCCTAAACTCTCCTGCGATATCTGGAGTGGTATGGTCATCATCCTTTGATCATCGTCCACTGTATGCTTGACCTACCAGAACATGGCTTGTCTTCAACGGAGAAATTCTCATCACGGAACTTTGCAAACTAAAATTGGCACATGCGATCATTCACACTATCTTCACCGTACACTGCACATATCTTTTTTTAGGTTTACACAACGTTTTTATCTTTATGGTAGAATGTGGCGAAAATGTGTCTTTTGTTCTTCCATTTTTAACCCTTTATAACAAACGGTAAACTCAATTGATCTTGATACTTTTTTGTTTACGCGATGATATGTGAACGTTCGGTTATAAATAGTGCTCGGAAACATCAGACGATTTGACAGTTCGAACAGTTCGAATCTTAAGTTCGAACATTAAATAGTTCGGATTGAATGTATGTTCGAACTATTTTAACCCACTTCAGAGCTGAAAGTTCGAAATTATTACATTTCGAACTCAGACATCACAAGTCGTCCTCAGGATCATCCTGAATGTGTCTAGGATGGCTCAGGATATTTGTAGGACGATATCAATAAATATAGGAATTTTATTTAACTGCTCCTTTGTTTCCAAGGCATACAATATTTGTTTACTGTCCGAATCGTCCGAACTTCAGACATAACAAATTGACACTTCATATTGATCACTGCTTAAGTTCGAACTGTTCGAACTGTCCGAAATATTCGAATTAGATGCTCAGTTTTTTAAACTTCGAACTATTTGAATAGATCGAATATTCAACATGTTCGAATCTTTTGTCTGAGCCCTACTTATATGGTAAATGCATATTTGCTATAAAACAAAAGAAAATGTTCACACCTAAAACGACGTTTATGTCATCTATTAAAAAACGAGGAAACTTTTTGGCCATCCAATATAAAATAAAGAATTGATTGTGTTCAACAACGTTGAGTTTTATTATCGAAAACTGTCTCCGCTGTAATACTAATATTGATATTTTTCGAACTTGTCAATAAAAATCAATAAATTTTTATCAATATTTATCGATAAATATTACCTGATGTTTCTGCAGGCATTTGTTTACATGTTATAAGTATATATAATAAACACTTCCATCATGAAGAAAACACGATTATAATATACAAGAGCACTTATTGATCAAAACGCATCGAGCTCTTTTGTAATAAGAGCTAAATGCACTAGCGTACAATTATCTTATTAGTTTAATTCAATTATCTTCAACAATTACCGTAATGCGTTTTAAATAATTGGATTAATCGTAAAATTAGAATTACCTTCCATGAGCCATATAAATTCAGAATATATTATATAAAAGCAGTTATGTATGTATTTTACATTCGCATTTTATATGATTCCATTACGAGATTGCATTCTAAAATTCCGACATTTAACGGATCGTATCGAAATTACAGTTTCGTTGAAATACCAATTTCATCGCTATACAACTGTGATGCATAATAGATTTTCAAAGCAGCGATTTCCTGAAATTCCGATTTCACGCCAAGTTCTTATCACGAAAACGATCTTTATTCCAACGTGCCGATGTAACTGACTAAAGTAGCACGGAATTCGTAACGCGGACGACATAATTTGAGTAATTAAGTTGACGTCATTGATAAATTAGGGGAATAACGAGAGCGTGGGACTCAAACCGTGGAAAACGCTTTCTGGCTGCTGCGCGAATTTCTCGTAGTGTACTTCAATATTCGCGATGTAAAGAGAAGAAATTCTATTTGGAGGAAAAATCATTTCTTCGGAATTGCTATTCGAGACATCCGGAACAAACATTTATTAATTCACAAATTTTTTTATTAGCACTCCATTTCCTTGACAATCTCCTTCGATTTCCTTTTGTGTCTAAACGATGTAATCGAGAAGAAAGATGTATACAAGGACAAAAACTTTATGTATACGAGTATAATACAGCTGCAATATTTCGGCGTGTAGCGAAACGCAATATCTTGTGGATACAATGAGCTCGACGGAATACAAATGCTCAATAATCAAACGCTGACCGTGATATTTGCGTATTCCTTGCGTTGCATCGCTATCGCGCGCGTATCGCGCATTTTAACATTTCAATGTCGCATTCGGCGAGTTACGCGAACGAAGGGAAAGAAATTATTTACGTTGCATGACCTCGGCGGCGCCGTGAACCATCGCGTTGGGATACTCGCGATAAATCGTATCAATTACCATATGCAAATACAAGACAAAGCACCGTTTAATAAGAGCGTCCCGTGAGTCATGCATGTAACGATCGTGGGCGATCGAATGACATTCCGTCTCGCGACGGTTTGCGATTGTATCTCAATTAATTTGATAAAATAATTTATAGGTTTTGAGATGCTTATCAGCATCAAATTATTAAGATCTCTCTAAGACACCTGTAAGCATCGATATTAAATTGCTTATCAATTTAATTGGTAGTATTATTATTTTAGTTCTGCTAGGATTGCGTTTCAAGAATGAAAAATTAAATTCAGCGCGCAGTTTACAGGAAATATGTAGCATATAAATTCATACCGAATTATTCAAGCATTAAAGATTCAACTTGACTGTTTAGGGCCTTTATTTCTTAATGTATTCACATTTGTTGCGTATTCACATCTTAAAACATACTTTGTTTAATATTATTTAATTAAAATAAAAATTCATCAAATGTTAACCCTTTTTACAAAAAAATATTAAATCACAAGAAAGCAATTTTTGGCACATTGTACCTCAATTATTTCAGAAATCTGACGTGAAATGCTCGTGAAATTTTGCTTGCGACATTGTTTTTAGCATTCAAAAATCTATAAGAAATATTTTATATCGTTCAGAATATAAATGAAACACTTTGTGTAAACTACTATTTAATTTCAAGGAAAAGTCGAGTTTTGTAAAAATCTTTACCTAAAAATTATAACGAATAGATAGTAAAGTAAAGCATTTGCTTATCAATACGCTTTAAATACAATGAAATCTTATTATAAATGATTTGTCTTTACGTATACTATTTATCTGTTTTTGGAGATAACACTTATGCCTCATTAGTAAAATGCTGATATGTGTTGCCAATTCATTGTACATCGCAAGAATATTATTATGTTTGCGATGTAATTAGCCACGATCCATATGCTTGTTAGTACGCTTGTTAAACAATCGATGTTACAATGCCTATCCCACATACGTTACCTTGTGACCGTACAAGGTAATAAACACGATCTCATTAATGTGTAAGGTACACACGCATATAGTAGCACGGTCTATCCTTCGTGCTGATTATTGACGTTGACGCAGGTGAATCACGTCATTTGACAAAATAGACTGCAGAAATTAGTCACATTACAGCACATATTAAACTCCCTACGGTTATATCCCGATATATATATATCCGAGCTATTTCGTCGGGATTATATCTCGACATTCGACCGCAGACGTTCAAACACTAATATTATTTAAACGGAAAATACGCATGAAATTATAGTCTGTATTTGTTAACGACGTGATAGATATTTGAGTAATTAAAACATAAAGCGTTAAAAATTCAATACCGAATATATTAAAATATTCCAAATTCAATTCTCTCTCTCTCTCTCTCTCTCTCTCTCTCTCTCTCTCTCTCTCTCTTTTTCTCTCTCGCAATTCTTTATTATTGGTTCCCAAATCCGAAATTGTTAAAGTACCAATAATTCAAAGCATTGTGCACATATTACTGCGAATTATTTCGGGATATAAAAACAGATGTTCTTGAGAATTAAGCTTTAGATAAATAAAACAAAAAGTAATATACATTTAATTGTTATAAAATAAATTCATATAATGTAAAAACTGGTGGAAAAAAGAAAATGTTAAATGATATATTAGCCAAAAATAAATCAATTTCGAATTGATAAAACGATTTGTAAATAAAAAATATAACAAAAATTAAAACACTCTGTTCATTACATAAATATTTTAAAAACAGTATATACGATAAAAACATTCAAATAACATATTTTGAAATAATATGATATATCTGTATAATGCATATACTGCTGTGTCATCATCGAACAGTCTCTCGTTCTAGGTTATTGACACGTCGATCGTCAGGAAGTAAATCGATACTGCGAAAGGCTCGATGATACTCGCCCACGGAAGCGGCATACTGATTGCTAGTATAAAGGCCATTCTGTCGGTATTCCTCGTTTAAATATGGATCATGGAGGCACGGTCGTTCTATTCCTTGGAAACGCGTGTAACGCACGCGAAGGTAGCCAAAGCGTCGAGAACGCGTCTGTTAGCGGCTCTGAGGATCGTTGGACGCGATTCGCTTGTCACGACATGGAGGAATAACTGCCAAGATACCGAGAAAAATGATCTAAAACACGAGTACGGAAATAGGTTCCCTTCGCCGAGAATTATGCCATCGTGTTGAAACAGTATCGGCGATGCACATGAAAACAGTACTCGGAAAAAACGATTTTGATGAAGTATTTAAAATTTAGCCAGATACAAATCTAAAAATAATTTGAACCATCGAAATAATTATTATGTAGGAAACTCAAGCATGATGAGTAATGCTGCAAAAAGTCTTGACATTCTAACATTCATCTCGAATGTCTTACATGATTATTTTGATACTTGATAGTCCAATAAAATTATTTTCAGATGTATACGTATACAGTAAAAAAATTTGTGTATTTGTGTATTTGGAAACGGTCTCACGTTTATGTTAACAATTTGTGTTGAATTTTTTATCATATTCGAGTGTTAATTTAACATAATGTGATTATGTTATTTAAAGAATTTTTGTGAAATTGATATTCAATGTTTCTTAGTGTCAAAATGACAATTTATGAGTAAGTGAACAAGTAATATAAAAATAATGTGTTTTAAAACGTAAATTCTAAGACAAATGAATGAAATATGTGTTAATTTAACATATTATAAATATTAATTTTCTGAAAAAAAATATGTTCCCACGGTTTGTTTACAAACTGTGTTGATGTTATCTTTCTTTGTATTTATTCTTTTACATAAGATTTGTGTTACCTTCTAACATATTCGGCTTGTGTAAAATTTACTCAAAAATTGGAGTGGACCATGCGATTTATGTTAAATTCAACACATTTTTTCCAACTGTGTAGTTAAATATTTAGATACTTCAGCGAAACTATAATTTTTTTAATTTAAAAATTGTACTGTTCTAATCAAAATTTAATTAGAAAAAAAAAAGTTTTTGTATTGTTCACATATAAAAAATTCTGATTATTCATACTAAATATTTCTCTCAATGTATTCTTTTCATGTAATAACTACCTGATTTTTCGTTCGTCAGAGTGTCTACATTCGACGAATTCAAAAGCACGGACCGGCTGTTAAAAATTAATTTCCCGCGCAGCTCAGCTATTGACATTTCTTTATTTCGCCCAGCAATTACAGTTATATTTTTTTATCTATCCGATAGACAGTTTCAAGCGATAGCAGTGGACTGGCTGATCGATCTGCCTCCGTGCAAATTGTAATCATGTAACAACGAACAAAGCCAAACCTTTCTCGTGTCCACACAACGGATATGCATATATGGTGTGTACACACAGGCGTGTAGGACGCGCCTATTTCATATTCGACACGACATAGTCACGCGACAACAACGGAGAGCCACGATCAGACATGATAGAAAAATTACGAAAACCCGTTCTGACAATGAGACTATGCGGACTGTACTGACATTTACAAGTGAAATCCAATCTGGGACGTGCCTACAATATAAATTTATTTATGATAAGTTTGTTCATAATTACCTCAGTTTAAATTTAAAAAGAAAAAGAGCGAAGGTAGCCTAATTGTAGAACTTGCTGTTATCATCCACATTTCTATCACTTAGATTAACTTCAATCTCTGTTTAATCTCTTACTTCTTATCTTTTTCTAGCTTTAAAAATAAGAAAAAGATAAAAAGTAAGTTAAACGAAAATAAAAGTTAATACATTGATGAAAATGGACATTAATCAAACTGCACCGCTAACTGCTCGAATATTTCTAGGAGAACGCGAGAAATAAAATAAAATATCACTGATAGCTGTACGTGAAATATGTCTATATATGCGTGTGTGCGAAATGCAAGTGATTAATTCATTCTAATCGTGAAAATCTCGAGCAAATGTCAGATCATAATATGCAGATATTCACACCTCAAATCACATCGATAAATCTAACAGTAAATGCCTAAAGATAAAACGACTTGTGCACCTCGCTATGGTTTATAAATGTCTAAATACAAGGAAATATTTAACCGCTAGCAAAATATTTACGAGGCGACACATCGATCAAGTAGATTATCTTAGGCGACGCCTTGGCGTGCATTCGTACATTCGAGCGTATTGATTGATAGATAGCGAAGCTATCTCTTTGCGGCGAAAAATCGGTCGTGAATGGCCGAGGCGCACGATTTAATTTATGGCCACGAGAAGTACGATCGCTTCTAGGAATCAAACGCGATTATCGCTCTTTTCTCCTCGCTTTGCTTTCTCTGAAAGTCCGCAATGCATCTCTGCACGGAAGCACGTAAAACCGATGGCAACGAAACTAACGACTGTTTGCTGGGTGCGTAAATAGCGGTAATTATATGTAATGAATATGGAAAGAAGAAACGAAATTGAATCGAAGAGAAACTACAAAATCATTATGAATGCACCGTATTGATAAAATGGCAAAATGGTCAATTCAGACTTGGCGAAACACGAACGATCTCGAGAATCAAATCGACATTGTGCCTTTCCTCTCTCGCGAACATTTGCGTGAATCTATGATTTATTGGTTGCCATTTTATTCATATTTTATGGACCATTCCAACTTGCATTGAACGATCGTATAATAGTAAAACTCTTACACTCGAGGAATCATCTCACATAATGATTCACGATCCGTTGCAGTAAGGATTGAGATGCTGCGACGTTTCTTCTTCCTTCTTTTCTTCTTCATGAAAGCAACGATTCTATAGAACGAATCGCGCCGCGTTGCAACGAAAAATCGAAGCTACGTAGATAAGCGCGATGAATTTATCTGATCTATGATAACCATACCGTTATCACTATGCGGCTTGTTTTTATCGCATTGCAAATTTTGTAAAATTCGAGGTAAAGTACTCGAGCGACTGAAACTGGAGAAAAAACTTGGATGTTTATTCAAGGAAATGAATCGACACAGGGGCCTCCGTGTTTTCACAGAAAACATAGAACGGAAAATATTTACGGAAGGGAGATACTAACATGATATTGATTACAGTAATAAAGCAGCATTAAAGCAGTGACAAATAAATTAAGAGGAATTTTAATAGATAAATAATAAATATATATAACGAAGTTTAATTCCTCTTTAGATAAAATATTTCTGTCGTACGCACATCGTGTACATTCGTAAGTAGTAATGCATGGATAATTGGATTGCAATGCACGATATCAATTTAAATAAATTAAGAAATGTGAAAAACCAATAGTTAAATCGAAAGAAATCAATTAAATACATATATGTCTTTGCCGGATGGTACGACGGGTATATACCTTCATAAACGCGCATATCCGTTTTCATCCATATTTCCACGCAATTGCATGTGTTTAATTACCCGTTTAATTACCACGTTAATCCGGAGAAAGATACGACTCGATCGGGCAGCATTTTCCGCGAGGCACGATTCTATCCGCGATTATTCTCGAGTCTACCGGTCCGGTGCCAAGCTAATTCGACGAGCGAAAGGTAGAAAATCAATTAAGCCGCAGTAACTGTACGTGGGAGATACGTTTGGTATCTCAGGCTTTGCACTTTGCACTTTTTTTCGACCGTGAATTTTTTTTATATCAGTAACAGTAATAATATAGTAATAATAAAGCAGTAACAAATAAAAGAAATTTTAACAGACAAATAATAAATATACACGATGAAGTTTAATTCGTCAGATGAAATATTCTCGTACGTTTAATACGCAATTCTTTTTTTAATCTTTTAATCTTCAATTCAATATAAGTATTTCTTACGTAACTTGAACACACGAGAAAGATTCATAAAAATATTATAAAAAGTATTATTAAAAATAATAAAAATTTAAATACAAATTTGAAAAAAAATTTATTCAGGATTTCGAAGCTGGTTGCTGCAATATCAACATTTTTTGCAGCAATGCATATCATATTCAAGTTTTGTACACAAATATTTTGATGGTTCAACAAAATTTATTTTCAGATCTGTGTCTCGCAATTTTTAGCTTCAGCAAAACCGTTCTGTCCATATAGATTATATTCGTTAAAACTGAAGTAAAAATGAAAAGTTTTTTTTTAGTCTCTGAAAGCTTCATTTGTCAAAATGTTACACGTGAATTGCGGCGAACTCAATCTGCCACATTCCGGAAAGAAGCATATCGACGGCATAATTTCAATTGAAACGTTCGTCGGTACAAAGTGGCTTTAACGCGGCTTCCATCTGGCATATACGGTCCATACGTTATATCTGCACGTGCCAATATTAAATTCGCGTACATTCCAGGGTGCGGTCCAACTACGAACCGATATCGCACACGTTTGCTCGTTCGCGTACTAAAGCATTATATTCTCTATCGAATATAACAAACCGCCATACTATACCCCACCCTTAATTACGATTAAAGACGTCTATTAAGCTGCCACAACCATTTGAGTATATTATACAATGCAATGAAAATGCATATAGAAATGTTTACCGCTATTTTATCATAAATTTATTGCTTTATTCTCGATTTTATTTCGTTAAGAATAACGACTGTACTAGCTCGAATTAAAAATTAAAGTTGAACGAAATAGAAAAAGAAAACGTATTTAGAAGGTATACTTGTTGTTAATTAGGTCGTCGCTACGGGAAAAGATAAGTAAAAGTTTTAATAGAATCAGCGTTAGATTGGCGTTATCTATAAAACGTCTAAAAAAAAAAAAGGAAAGACTGTAAAGTAAATAAATTTACAAATCGAGAAAGTTAAGAGGAATATTATGGGAACTGCTTAATGTTTTACCGTCTGATAAATTTGATATCACTGACGTTTTATCTGCACGCCACGTAACTTCTAGTACCAACAGATCCAGAAACGACGTTTATTTCTCACATAGATCTGAACACGATAACACCGTAAATATTTTATCGTAGGCGATCCATAATCGTTATCGCGACCGGCTTATCCCTCCGCTTCTCGTTAAGCCGATACAACAACCGTGAGTAATACTCCCGCAGGCTTTTCCATGTACACTGACTGCACCGATGCAGATGCTGCGCTCGGATAGTCGCGAGACGGGACAGGAAAAGTGGGATAATTCGGGTACTCGGGAAAGAAGCTAAATTAGGAAGCGCGAACGTGCTGACATCCGCTCAACGAGATCGCGCTTCTCATCAGCGTGTAAAACGGCGTCTACAGTGAGATTTTAAAACGTACAACTTAAGCTTTAAGCCATAAAAAATTGATCAATCACAGTCAAATATGAGGAGAATAATCGATTATGACTAGTCAGTTTTTTACGGCTTGAAACTTGAAAAGTTTTACGTAAAACTCATTGTAAACGCCGCTTAATGGGTCAATTCTAAGCAAAATCATAAGACTCGTAATGTGTCCTCGTAAAACTTGTAAGAACTTATGACTAGTATTCTAATTTTATGCGTATGTATCGTAAGACGTAAGATTATTCATAATTTTTTACGATTTCTTGTAAATTTTATGGCTAGTAAGAAGCTGCAAAAATATACTCAGAGAAAAAAGTCGTATCAGTAACTATAAATTTGTAGTGAAATAGCACCTCTACTATATACACATATTAAATTCTAATAAGAATACTAGATTAAGTGAACTAAGAAAATATAGTACATTAACTATATAATCAATTTATAAATGGTTAATATTACTATATTTTCTTAGTTCACTTAATTTACTTATTGTTGTTATTAAAGCTTTATAATACATAGTTACAAATTTGTGTATGCATTTCTTATTTATTTTTGTCTTCCAAGTTTGAAATCAACGCTGCGCCTTTTATCGTAAGCTGAGTGGTTTCCTTCTTAGGAGAAACTGAACTCCGCTACGTCCCTCTGGTGACAAAGCCGCGTACTGAGCGACACTTTAAAAATTTTTGTCTAAACTAGAAAAATGTAACTGTTATATCTATTTACATGAAGTCCAAGTAACTACTCAATGTAGTTGAGTCACTATTTCACTACCAATTAATAGTGCATACAATTTGTTACCGTGACTATATTTTTATAATATTCAGCACTACTTTAGTTTCTATTACTTTGTAAAACTAGTTACAGGTATTTCAATTGCAAAAGTTGCCAAATTTATAGTTGCTAGAACTATTTCGTTTTCTCTCAGTGTATTGTATAAAGGTATAAGCACTTAAAAATTCTTACAAGTCTTACAGGAATATATTACGAGTCTTACATTCTGCTTAGAATTTAGGCATAAGTCTAGGTCCACAAATCCTTGCTTTAAAAGGTCATAAACCTTAAAGCTGTAAGAAACTGACCAATCACAATCGGTTATTTTTTTCATATACAACTGTGATTGGTCAATTTCTTATGGCTTTATAGCTTTTGGTCTCTTAAAGCAAGGATGTGAAGTTAGACTAAAGCCAGAAACGCATAAAAAACGTAAAACACTAAGATGTAAGCAGTAAATAAATCGGCCAAATGAGCAGAATCAATTCTAAATCTTACATAACGATATCAGCAATGATGGGTGAAAGGAGGGAACCCATAGGAGTACCAAATGTCTATTTGTATATTGTGTTATTAAATATAAAGTAAGTGGAAGTTAAAACAAATTCTATTGCTTTTATAAATTCCGATTTTGGTATAGAAATGGAATTCTTAATACATTCCCATCTTCTCTCAATGCCTGATATCGCTAGATCCAACGGGATGTGAACAATGAGAAATTATTCACTTAATCTCTTTCGACTTATGACTTAAGGCTTCTTAAAGCAAGGTTGTGGACCTAGCCCTACTGTACACCCAAAGAAAGATTTCTTTCATTCAAAGAAATGTTTCTTTGCTATACGATTAAAGAAAAAACTTCTTTGATTTGAACATCATTTCTTTAACCGTATAACAAAGAAACATTTCTTTGAATCGAAGAAACCTTTCTCTGAGTGTAATGGAGAATACTTTACGTTCTCTACTGTGATAGGCAGATTCGCTTACTGCTTCAGTCTTATTGCTTTAGGTTTTTTAAATGTGTTTCTAGCTCAACATAGATAATATGACGAGCGACGTACAATCTCGGTGCTATGGTGGTTGATAACTTTATACGTGCGCGCGCGCGATTTGCATATCGTACGTTACGTGTCGGTACGCTGGTACGCGAGGCATCTCGTAGAAAGACGTGTATAAGGGACGAGCAGCTGGGTCAATGACGTCAAGAGCCACCTTATATATCCCCGCAGCTACCTACCGCCGGAAGGGAATTCATAGGAAGAAGCTACAAACACACGTGTACACGTAAACACATGCATGCACGCGGATGTCATACGCGCTCATGAAACCGCGACAACTATCTTCGTACTTATATTCCAAGTGCTCTATGATGATGAATACAGAATGCAATGATCGCGAGTGCACCGCCGAGATAAGCGCGAACGTGTACGGCACGGCCGAGTCGTAATCATGCCGCATTACGTTGTATCTCTAGGCAGATCGAGATATTTTACCTGCGTGTGTCGAGCCGCTTTATGAGTCTCTCGAGGTCAAATGACAAAGCTTACTAAATTGTTACATTTAAATTCTACGAACCGCGACTCTTATTTTTCGCCGTCTTTCGGTCGCGGAGTCATATATCTTCCTTCTTCCGACATTCTCGAAGAAAAAGTTACTTCACCTTTATAGATTACTGATACTGTCAAAACTAATACCGCCCAATTTATTACTGAAAGACAGTAATTAATTACTTATTTAGAGTACTACAACAGTGCACTGAGAAAAAAAAATGGTTGTAATTACCATAATTTGATTATAATTTACAGTCATTTTTTGGGACGATTATATATATATTTTTACTTGTTTTTTTTAAGTCTTTGGTATTCTTTTAACATATTTTTTAATTATTATTACCGCACATAAATAATTAGTAAATTTAAGAAAATAGTTATGTTCACTATGACCGCATTTACTGAATAAAAATATTTATTTCATTTATATCTTGATATTTTATTACACATTATTTTTTGAAATTATTATAATTTGTAATACAATTTTTTCATGTTTGAGAGAACTATATATATGTGTTTATTATTAATATTATAGCAGTAATAATCATAAAACTGGAACTCCTAACCGTAATTATTTAATCATGCAATTATAGTCACAAAAATCAAACACTTTTCTCTCAGCGTGCTTTTAATACTTAAACTAAGTAATTAATTACTGTCTTTCAATATTAAATTAGCCAATAAGTATTACATTCCTGTGATTTTTCAGGTCGTTAAGAGCGATCGAATAATATATATTTTTTTTTTATATTTCGGTCTTTTGAGTTGAATTTCAGTGTTCTCGATGTGCATATCATAAATTTTCAAGACCGAGTGTTCCCAGAACCTGTTTGCAAATCACGAAGTTTCGACGATGTTTGAATTGCAGCGACAGAGATAATAATTTATGTATAGTTCTTTGCTAATAGCATGCGAAAGTTACGCTCAACTCACCGCAAATAGGTGGTTGCACGACGAGTTTCGCCGGTGACCATCCCATCTAACACATCCTCTGTCACATAAGCACATACTCTCGCATGTACAAGACTTGACCACTAGCAAAACCCAATGTCGGGAATTGTCGACTTGTGCCGGCGGCGGTGTCGATGGTCCGGCAACGTTTCCCAAAAGACCAGGTCGATATCCGACAACGATTACTTGTTTCAAGTAATTTTAGCTTCAATGCTTATAATAAGAGCTCTTCTAACGTAAGATTCTTATTTATGCGTGAAATAATCTTTGATATCTCACTTTAAATCATTTCAAAGTCACGCGAAAAATCAATGAAAGTAATCCAGTTTCTATTTGTAAAAAAAAAGGGCTGCTCTTGCATGTAAAATAATCTTTCATATTTCACTTTAAATCATTTTAAATAATCACGCAAAAAATTAACAAAACTGATCCAGTTTCTACTTGTACAAAAAAGAGTTTACCTTTCAATGTAAAAATCCGATTTAGTGTGTAAAATACTCTTTGATATTTCCCTGTAAATATTTTAAATAGTCACGCAAAAATAGAACTGATCTAATCTTTTTACTGTATAAAAAAACCGGTTTATAAATAACATAAATACCATATAAAACTAACATATAAATAGAAGTTTTTAGTTTATATTTATTTCGTCTATTTCGCCGTTTCCTTTAATACCTCGTTCCTTTAATACATCCAACCATAATCGTCTTACTGTACTTAGTTAGTCCAGTGCAATATGATACAAGATAGAACTCACGATACGATGTAAGAAGGGCTGTACGTTCGTTTACGTGATATCTTTTTTAATAAATTCTAAAAGAACTCGACGATCCTCCTCCAACCGGAAAAGAGATTCTCTCGATTCCTTCTTGAAATAATATTCCGCCAGTTCGTATACGTTCGTGTATTACATTTAACGAAAGCCCTGAAGCTATTACACGGCGTACGTCTTTGAGAGAGGAAAGACGAGCACAAAAGAGAGAAGCAGCTGGATCGATGACGTCACTACCTGTCTTGCAACTCTGGTAGCACCCTAGGGTATGGGTCAGCATCACGGGATAGCACATGAGAAAGAGAGAGAAGAGTTGCATTCTCATCCTACTATATGAATTTGAGAAACGTCATTTGTATACCGGAAAGGGTTTTCTCGTAGCAGAAGCCACGACCTAATTCATGGAGACGGAGAAACATGTAACTTGATTTAAAATTAATTTCCCCTGCGAAATCTACCGACATAACGTCGTGCGCGATAAAGTCCGCTCTAAAGTAATAGATTAATTTAATATCACTTAATTTAGAAATTAAATAATAAGTTAAATTTCTAAAGAAGAATCTTATTACCCTGTCGTTTTATCTGAGATTATTCCACTTTCGTAATCATTTTGTCACACAACTTCGTAACGAGTTCATTCATTCTCCCTCCCCTTCTCGGAAATTTGATCGAATCTGGGAAAGCTGATATATCGAATTAACATAGAAATTCTATCCGAGTGCAAAGAGGTAGAAAAAGAACTAGAATGAACAACGGAATGGCTAATTAGCTGATAATAAATTTACGTTACGGTCGACGTACGTCACGAGATTAGTTACCGTACTACTTAAGATCGATTATATCAATGACTAATGTTCGTAAGTTATGTTCACGTTCAGTGCGACGCGAACTGCACCGTATGAGATTTATATTCGGAACTTGCTATTCAACTTTTTGAAGTGGCAGGATTAATTCGCCAGCCAGTCGGACAGCGATAAAGATATCTCGATCCGCCATATCTCGAGCCGAATCCAATTTTTCAACTTTGTCGAATAACTCAAAAACGAACGCGGCGAATTGCATCCGCAGAACATTTCTCTTTCCGATGTAATGTCATTACGTTAAAATTTAACAACGGAAAATACGCTGGGATTTTTACTCGTTGCGCGATATAATTTCGCGGAATATTATAAACGCGTTTCACGTTAGAAAATTTCATTTAAAGTTCTATTAAGAGAACAAACTTGCTTGGGCGATTCGCGGGCTTAATAGAGAATGCTGAGAGAATTAATGTTGAGTGCGTCTGTTACGTTCTCGGATGAAATATTGTGTGAATGTACCATCTGTGCAAAGAGTAATGCGTCGCACTTTGCACTTTTCATATGGCTTTTTTCTTTTTGTAAAACGAGACTAATGCCCTACTTTTCCGGAAATACACAATATTATAAACTGAAGTTGTTAACGATTCGAATCGTTCATCATTCCAAACAATCGTAAAGCATATTTTACTTAAACAGAAAGAACGGTTGAAATATTTAAAAGTTTAATCAAATACAGATTTACAAAAAAAATTTCGTGGGACCACGAAATAATTAGAACGCTCCAATTTGTTGTCCGAATTTTAAAACATTTTGCAGGATTGCCGTCAACAATAAAAAGTTCTACATTATTTTGATGATCCAACAAAATTATTTTCAGATTTGTATTTAGCTAAATTTACTGCAGTAAAACTATTCTTTCCGTGTAACAATGTTCATTCCGTGTGACAATGAAACTTAATATACAGTTACAGAATATATAAAATACATAAAATATATAAAATAATAGATAAATAGAATACATAGAATAGAATAGAAAATAAAATAGAATAGAGAATAAAAAATTAAAAAATTTTTTTTAAGAATTTTCTTTTTTCAGTCACTTTGAAAATTGACATTTTGATATGTCAGATTATCTTAATTGTTCCGAATATAATATTCTGAAAAAGTTAATTGATAAATTAATTCGGAATCTAGAAAAATTAAGAAAAAGTCAAATCTGTATTAATTCACTATTTCATTTCCTTTCATTTTCGGCTCATAGTGACGATCAATGTTATCAGCAAAACGTGACAATTGACAATTTGTAATTTAAAGCAGCTTTTGATAAATGTATATCTAAAATGGTATTTTATTTACGGACTGACGGTGACACGTTCTATTTTTACGGCATCTATTTGACACTTATCTCTCTAACGTCGCTTTACCTTTTAGTTTCGACTTTTAGTTCCGAGACTTTTGTTTCAATTTCATGCTACCTGGAGCAGATATGAAATGCAAAAAAGTCACAGAGGACTGTAACAAAATGTCTCTTTTCAACGGAGCTTTCTCGAGATAGCTGCGATCGTTAAATATTATAACTTGAGCTGCATATTTTAATCCTTTGTTTCTAAATACATTCAAAAACGCAAAGCTAAAAATTTACATGCACGAAATTTTTGTGCAGCATCTATATAACACTGTTAAATTTATAAGGTTAAATTGTACCCAATTTGAGTTATTTTTAACCATTTTTATAGGTCGCCACTGCTACTCAATATATTCTTAATTTAACTAAAATAATGCAGTTAAACAATTTAATTTAAAACAATATATCAAATTTAATTTATTATTTATTACTAAGTGCATTCGTTAATACGGACGTTATTTACTCTGAAACTAACCACAAAGTTAAAAATAATAAAACGTTATTTAATTCAAGAGATTTGGTTACCATTGCTCTTTGATATCTAACAGTAAAGCAACGAACAGAACTCGCAAAAATTAATATTAAATTTGTCGAGAATATTAATAGCTGCCTCTGCAAAATCGTGATTTTATCTCGCAACGTTGCATGTCCATGGAATTTTGCTGAAACGGAAATGAACATCCGTCAAAGTTTTGCTAAACACAGCACGTTGGGAGCGATGATTCCGTCAATCGATCGAGGGATAGCCTTGATGCACGGTAGAAAGTTACACTTACATTAGACAACTTGACATCAAGCCACTCGTAAGTATTGATCGACGCATCAAACGAACGACGCCATCAATCGTCGAATTTCATCATTTGTGATCGAATAATCGTTAAGGTGTTGACAAAGCAAACGCATGTGGACAATAAGCACGCACTGAGAGAAAAGCGTTTGGTATCTATGACTATTATTGTATGGTAAAATAATTATGGTTAGAAGCTCCAGTTTTATGGTTACTGCTACTATAATGTTAGTAATAATAACTATATAAGTTTTCTCAAACATAAAAAAATTGTACTATAAATTATGATAATTTCAAATATTAATATAGTAAAATATCAAAATATAAATGGTAAATAAAATAAATCTTTTTATTCAGTAAATACAATTGCAATCGTAGTGAATATAATCACATCCAGATCCACAGATCAACATAAATTTGGATTGTGAAGTTATTAAGTTAACATGCCATTCTATTAATATAAAAAAAATAATGACAGTTCCAGCAGCACTTTTCACAGTTTTACAGTTCTTCATCAAAATAAAAAAAAGTTCCGCATTTTTTTATGTTAAAAAATCAAAATGGAAAATATGACGTACTAATTTCGTGAATCTAGCACAACAATCCCCTCCAAAGTACAAGAAAAACTATTTCCACTTTTGATTACGGTTTCCGTTAATACTGCTCGAGTTGTATCAATATATGTAA
Organism: Mycetomoellerius zeteki; assembly: GCF_001594055.1. Taxonomy (NCBI): domain Eukaryota; kingdom Metazoa; phylum Arthropoda; class Insecta; order Hymenoptera; family Formicidae; genus Mycetomoellerius; species Mycetomoellerius zeteki. The sequence goes on from NW_017257161.1 coordinate 155,655, forward strand.
TTCGAAAATAAAATTCCAACAACCACCAATTTTAACAGACTTTAAAGACATCACGACACTTGGAAAAAACCAACAACCACCAATTTTAACATACTTTAAAGACATCACGACACTTGGAAAAAGTGTCGTGACGATACGAGCTGGACGAGGGCATTGACAACTTCGTTCGTTAAGTCGTCACTGATAGCCGATATCGCAAAGGGAGGAGCTTCAGAAGGTATCGTGAAGGTATTCGGACGAAATGCCAGGTAGACGAGTTCGATTTCGCGATACAAATCGGGTTAAGCCGAGCTAGATTGAAGCATCTCCGGGTGCGCGAGTGCATTTGTTACAGTCGGGTTACCAGGCTTTTGTCTCACTACCTTAATTAGACTTCGCATGCAATAAAAGTACGACTCGCGGAGATGGTATTACGTGGAGACATGGGCTCGAGGGCGCATGTCTAATTAGCGACGGTATGCCCTGTCGCGCGGCATAATCTCCATCGTCCTGGAAGACATATTATCACCGGCGGCTTTCGCGAACGAGGTACACGTGCAAGTACGCCCAGGCATGGGTGTCACGACCGTTAGAGTACGATAATATTTTAAAGAGAACACATGTGTGCTTTCGCAGGGAGCGTCCGGACGCCTGTCGTTCCTTCGTCATGTCGTCGCGGAGTCTCTGCGTAATCGGAGGATCGCGATTAAAACCAGAAATATAATACAATGTAAAGCCGGAAGCACATAGAAAAACGTAAGGCCGTAAGACGTAATCAGTAAGGAAATCGTAACATTGGATTCGCTATCGGCCTTACGGTCTCTACTGTGATTGGCCAATTCGCTTACTGATTACGTCTCTTACGGCCTTACGTTTTTCTATGTGCTCCCAACTTGAAGACATTAAAAAAACGTAAGGCAGTAAGACGTAAGCAGTAAGCAAATTGATTAATCACAGTAAAGAACTTTATACATATTAATAATAATAAAAAAGAAGGGCTATCAGCCAAACAATAACCTTTTAATGTTTGAAGAACAGTACAAACATATGTTTCGACGCCGATCGGATCATTATCAATGTAATAAAAATAATAATAAAATTTGAACAAGTGACATTCTTTAGCGGTTATAAGTAAAATATATAAAAATAAGGATATTGAAAAGATTAAAATAATTTACTGTCTATTAGTCGATAATCCATTGTATTAAAATAGTTTCCTGTCTCTTAATCGATAATCCTGATCGCGAAAGGTGGTGCAACTTATTTGAAATATTAATCATTTGCGGAAGTTTCTGTTACAAATCTTGTCCGGTGGAAATCGATTATAAGTTCTTAATGTAAGTCAAATTTAAGCTTTGCCAAGTCTTAGTACACTAGAACTTTATATGTTACTGCTTAAGCTTTTTTTTGCCATGGCCGTGGCACACTGCGGAAAAATTTAAGCAATAAGACGTAAACAGTAAAGCTAATGGCACATAGAAGAATATAAGTAGTAAGACGTAAACAATAAGGTATATAAATCAGCCAATAACGTACTAAAGTAGTAGCAAATCTAAAATATTGATTGACTTACTGGTTACATTTTTCCATATACCATAGCTTTTACCGAAGCCTTGACGCACATTTTTTTGCAATCCTTTGTTTCTAAATCTTTCCAAGAATGTGAGAAAGCTTACACATTCGATATTTTTCTAGCGTACGTGTAAAAAACAAACAAGTCTAGGAGGAAGAATCGTTTTTCAAGTCGACCAAGGAATCTCAAACAAAAAACACGGCAAAAAAGAACAAAGCATGCTCGATAGTCATTACGTACGTAATTATTTCGTTTTGCTTGTCATTCATTATATCGTAAGGTTCTCATGATTTCAAAACAGCGTTTTTTAAATGCAAAAAAAATTGCGATACGTGAAACTATATCATTCAAATATTTAAATATTGTCGAGTTGCAATTTTAAACATTAACCTATCCTTGCAATGTCTATTAACAGTCATTCAAATTGTTTCGATATTGAGACTGTGATAAGTTCCTAAATTATTAAACAAATATTATATTAATATATATATGTTGTGTATATATTTCTCTTCTGCGTAAAAACTGGAGCGTTTATAACAACCGCAATTAATTTTATAATAATCGTCATTACATTGTAATTAATTTCTAACATTCGCATTTTCATTGGTGGTATTTTCATTATAATAGTGATTACATTATGTAACATTCAATAAGTAATAATAATAATATATATTATGCAGTGTACATTTTTTAATAAATGATGTAATACGGTATAATAATAATAATACAATAAACGATATCGCTCATTTAATGTTGAAATAATGCTCGAAAATCAAAACTCTTTCAATAATGTCATTATTAAAATCAAAATTCTTCACGAATTTATATAATTAACACTTTTTTCAATAATTTTAGATGAGTTAAAGATTATTTCTTTAAAATTTTAATAAATATAAACCACATTTACATATCATAAAAAACATAAATTCATGTGAAATGAAACAATTAGTACAAGTCATATTACTAAAAGTATAAGCCACATTCGCATAAAACGAAGTGCGAAATGGAGCTTTATGATTCGCGCAAAGTAAAACGCGCTTTGATTGATATGACGTTTAAAAACACTTAAAAAAAATAAATATTACATATAAAATATTTTCGCGAAATACGATTGTCAGAAAACGATAAGCGACTTGCAAATAGCTCCAAGAACGTACCAACGGAACTAATCTCGTACTTTGACAGCCGCGAGTGTTTCGCGTTTGATATCCTATCCGGAGGCAGGCAAAACACAACAAGGAGACAGAGTGAGCCCCTTGTGCGTGATCATGAACTTGACTTGGTGCGTAAGAAACAGTTACTCACGAAGGTTATTCGATTCGCGCGGCTGTTTCCGAGTATTATTTCGAGCATTATCATCTATCACACGTGGACCTCTCCGTTCTAATTTCCCGTTAAGCGAAGCCAACGACAGAAGGCAACATCAAACGGGAAAAACGGAGCATCCTATTGTTTCCCTTGTGTCACTATCCTCTAAAACTTTTACAGTGAATCTCACTCTGAAGAAAGAAATCTCACTCTTGGGTTCGGTCCCACAAATGTAAAATTAACTTTAATCTCGATTCAATTTACTCCTCGTCCGTTTTCAATTTTAAAATTGGAAAAAGGGAACCGTTGTGGAACCGGATTTTAAAGATTGAAATTTGAGCGACTCTTTTTCAAGACTGGGAGGACTTAGTAATTTTCATCTCTCATTTCGAGATACACGATCGACTCCCTGGTTCAATTTTCACTCTCTAGAGTGAGATTCCAATGGAAGGAATTTAGAGAAGGAATTAGAAAAGGACACGGACGAAGATCACTGGACGTGGTAGTACAAAACTCATCGACTTACGTCAAGTGGGACCAGCTTTCGATCGATACGACGACTGTATGTGTGCAGGTCTTCTCTCTTTCTCCTACGTCCGCTGCTGGCCTCCCTCGCTGTCTCCCTTTGTTCCCTCGGCGTTAACGGGGCCTCGGTGGAGAAAACATCGGTGCACACAAGAGGCGAGGATCGCGATGCGCGAAGGAAAGCAAAAAACCCGACTTAGCCTCGCGCTTTGCGGCCCGAATGCACAGAACAGAAGATTACAAACGAGAGAACACAGAGCACGGCATAATACACTCGCCTCCCCCCCGAGAGCGTGTCGCGTCACCACAGCTGGTACAGTCGCGTCTCGTAGAACAGCTCGATGTCGTCGCTCTTCGTCGAACGTTACGAAGCGAGCGAGAGATACAACGCGAGGGCGGGCGGGGGCGCGCGCGCGCGCGCGCGAACGCGCGACGGAGGGAGAGAGATGCGTATATACGGCCGGTCGACTTCCGCCGAAGTCGCGGTTGGCTAGCCTTGCTCGTCGCTAGAAACGACGCGACATCGCGAGAAAAAGAAGTAGGCGATCGCGGCAGCGAACGATTTTTCTCTCTTCTTTCCTCCCGGCGGGAGTCTCGCTTACGAACTGCCGAGTCGAAAGGAGCCGCTTTTGTTTCGAGAAAAGCGGAGAGCTAACCGAACACCTCGTCACCTCCACAGCAGACACCGCGGGACTGAACTGAAGTGAGGCGCCGGCGTGCTTCCCCCTCCCTTCCGCGATGCCGCTCCTATCCCCACTCCGGCGGCGCCCCCTTCCCCCCCCGCCAGGCCAGCCGAGTGCTCCAGCGCTCGTGTATCTTCGTGGCCTCTCGCTCATCTCGCCTCGCCTAAACTACCACGTCTCTGTTTCCGCCGCGATGCTCAATCTCTCTCGTTCACTCGCGCTTTTCGTTCGTTCTCGTCCTCCTTCTCTTTCTACTTTCCATCTTTTGCCCCCTTCATTCTGTGCTCCCCTCACGGGAAACTGCGGGGTTTCTCTCCTACCTTCGCCGAGGGACTCACCTGTCGTTCGTTCGGTGCGCTCCGGTTAAAGAGCCTCTTCGTCCTTTTCTTCTTTGTTCCTTCTTCTCATCTACTTTTTTTCTTTTTTTTACCTCTTATATTACGTCTCTTCGATCCTTCTCCTCTCGTAATCGTCTTCTGTGTACCGCTTCGCTTTTCTCCTCTTCGCGATTCTTCCTGCGATTCTCTTCGCTTTACCACCTCCTGCGTCTACATCGTTTTATCCCATCGTAACGCTTACGTGTAATGACGCTTCTCGAGTTCTGTACATATACACGCATTATAATCCTTTTTCTTCCTCTCCGATATCTTTTTTGGTAAAATTGTTTACCTCGGATTTATGCGCGACAAGTTCAGAGTACAATTGTTGCGTGTAGTCGGAACGTTGCGTGGTGTATGTATAATTATACATATTTTAGAAATGTATTAAATTAAAATATGAATATATTAATATATACAAATGCTATAATTACAATTATTAATATATAAACGATATCCAGATATTTTATTCTTTATGGAACGGGAAAGCTACTATAATGATGCTGAAACAGTGTCATATTTTGAGATAAGGAATACAATGGAACAATGAATTATAACTACGGTGACCATATTTTCTTAGAGAAAAATAAAGGACAAAACCTAAAAATTTTAGAACTTTATTCCAAACTAGTTTGTGACTGTCAGAAGTCACATTAATTTCTGAAATCTGCGCATTAATTTCTGAAATCTTTTTCTTGCATAATATATTTGACATAACTTCCACAAGTAAAGCCATTATAACGTCAAAATGACGCCAAAATAGCTGCAAATCCGATTAAAAGACATTTTTCAATCAATCACGACTTATTTTAATGTCATTTTGACATTATTATGGCTTTGTTTTTCTGCTTGAGCTAATATTGTCCTTGCATAAATAGTCTGTCGATATTTTCCGCAAAAATTCGCACATTACATTGGAACGCTAATTAGAAAGCAGTTTTCTAGAATGCTTTTGAAAGAAATTTATTAAATTTTTAATATCATATAAGAATACAAAATTGAATTTTGAGAAAACATAAATAATTCTAGATGTCAGCTACCTGAAATAAAAGACTGTCCTTTACAATAAAGAACGTATGGTCACCGAAATTACAACAAATCTACTTAAAAACGGAAAAGTTATAAGATTTTAAAAATAGACCTCCAGTCCACATCCAAAGATTAACAAAAATATTTTATCGATAAACTAGAAGCCTATACCGGCTGAAGCTGGATCTTTAATGCTTTTAAATAATTTCTATGTGAATTTATATACTAAATTTATGTAGTTATTTGAACTGCGCGTCGAAATGATTTTTCGAACTTATAAACGCAATCAAACTACTATAGTAATATCACAAATTAAATTGATAAGCAATTTAATAATTTGATGCTCAATCTGGCATCCTATTAGAAAGATGTTAATGTACTGAAAGACTGTAAATAAATTTATTACGAAAACTATTACATCGGGAGTCGAACCCCGAAAAAATATTTTAGACATTTTACTTCATTTATTAATTTATCACAATTTGTATTGATCTGAAATCACGATTAATTATAAATTAGAATATTTATATCTTTCTGTGCACGTCCACGGTCTGTAGGGGACATCGACGGCGACACACGTGTGTATATTTTAAGGTACGAAGGTTCGTGTGGGTGTTCGTGCGTCAAAATAACCGCTGTTCGTAATAATGTCACTGCGTGTTCATTCTCTTACGTAAGTCTCGGCGTTGTTAAAAATTATGATAGGCGGTTAAAAGACGTAAAGGTATGAGAATCCGGAGGCGAAACGCTCGCCCGCGGCTAAATCATTCAGGGGAATTTCAATCTGTTTCCAGAGCGTTTCTTCGCCGTCGATTTTGCCTTTCCTCACCATCGCTCGAACGCGATTCGAGCGATACATCTGGAACTCGTGAAGCATAAGAAGCAATCACGTAGACAAGCGGCCGAAGTTTCCGAGCCGCGTAAACGATTAGAGTTTACCTCCGAACCATCTTAAATTACAGCCAGTGGCGTCAGCGTGATATTGAAAATAACAATTCTATCATTTATTACTTTCAAATCGTTTTTTCAGTCATTTATTACTTGACGAACAACTATAGTTTCGTAATTATTCTCATTATTCTAATTCATTAATCCGTACTTAACTCCTCAAGAATTAAATGAGGATTGATGAATTAAAAATCTTAATAAAATTCTTCGAGTGCTGATGTTTACAAAACATCGCGACGTTTAATGTTCTATTCCATTTTAACGCACGACGAGAAGATTACTCAATGTGCAAAAGATACCCATAGGCAAAACGAAATTTATACACATAACCGTTCAACACGAATAAAAATATTATACAATTTGCCGTTACGACTTACGGCGCATTCGGTCAAAGTCACGCGGGCGGCGAGCGCGTCATCGCACATACGCATTCTTGCTTAACGAACATCTCCGATACGCACGCAATACTTTTATTAGGACAACGTTATATTCAACGTTTTGTATCTCTATTCCTTATTCCAAGATGTTACAATTCAACACTAAATCTATAGTGTCACAAATTTAACCTAACGTGAGTCGCCATTGCTTCTACTAAATATATCATTATTTTTTACCAAAACGATAGTTAAATTTGACACTATATTGTGTCAATTTGACACTACATGGTATCAAATTGACATTGTATAGTGTCAAATATAACCATTGTTTTAGTATAAAACAGTGTTGAGTAGTAACTAGTTAAAAGTTAAAAAAACAGTTAAAAACTTTTAACTGTTATAAGTTAATAACTTTTAACTTAACTTAATTAATTTTAAATGCATTAAATTTTAATTTAATTAAGTCACTTTTAAACGTTAGGTTTTTAACTTTTTTTAAGTTAAAAATTTTGTTATCTCTTTTAAATGCCTTAGAAAAATAATAAAATATAATAAGACTAAGGGCGTATATTCGTAATCCGTTCATATTTTAAGATCATCTTAAGTAATTTCTTAAAATGTGTGTGTGCTAATACAGCCCTCTAATTGGTTTATGCCTTATGCCTTAAGCCTTAGTCTGGATCTACAATAGGTATTTTAAGCCTTAAGTCATAAGAAATTGACGAATTACAATCGAATGCGAGGAGAAGATTGTAATTGATCCATTTTTATGGCTTAAGGTTTATTAAAAAGTAAAAACCTAAAAAGTTATGTTATATCATATGTGAATAAAAAAATTAAAAATTTAATTTACTTAATAATCTATATTGCAGTTGTTATTTAATCTCATTTTAAGAAAAATTAGGACATTTTGACCTCAAAAATAATTTGTTTCGAAACTAACTTTTTTTTTAGCTTAAGTTAATTCAATATTAACTTAACTTCCGTTAAGTTAATTTTTTATTCCTTCAACTTTTAACTTAACTTTATTAATTTTGTAAAGCCATTAACTTTAACTTTATTCAGTTAAAAAAAACATTAACTTATCCAACCCTGATATATAAAATAACGATATGATTGAGTAGGAGCAGTGACGACTCACGTTAAGTTAAATTTGACGCTATGGATTTAATAGTGAACCTTATATATAGAGATTTATAGACTTTAATTTCTTTATCGTGTTCCGTTGTAAATATAATAAGCATCTTGTCGATAATTTACTCGATTCTCTCCATAGAAACGGCAATAATTTAATAATGTTTCTGAATATTATAATACTATATCATAATAATTTGACTCATCTTCATTGACAATACATCGAAACGTTTGTGATTGAGTGACAGATATTTTTCATAAATTTTTTCCTGCTTTTAATTCGTATATTTGTCATCACGATTACTTTATGAAGGTAGAAATAGAAATATGGAATTAAGTTTATATCATAGAATTTTGAAAAACTAATTAATTAGTGTTTGCATAATTATTACCATATTTGTGTAAATAGATCTCGCTATCACTGCAATTCTTGCGCATATTTTTAAATAAATTCATCAAAATAATATCATGGATATACGTAATGAATTTTATTATCGTGGATCGATATAATGCGCGGAAAAAATAGTTTTATTGAAATATTTTTTGTAGCTAGACACAAATCTAAAAATAATTTTATTGGACCGTCAAAATAATTACGTAGGACGCTTAAGCTTGTTACTAGAATGTCAAAACTTTTATAAGATGCTCATCATATTCGAGTGTCATATGTAATTATTTTGATGATTAACAAAATCATTATATTGAATTTTAGATCTATATATAATTAACTGAATTTTAAAACACATCAAAATCGTTTTTCCGCGTGGATTCTCTTCGCGAGTGCACGTGTGCGTGTATGTGTAAAATAATATTACTTACAATGGACATTCACAACCCCTTAACTAAATTTACTAATTTCGTTTGCGATAAGTGCTTGTTAATGCAATTATTAAACTTATTAAATTGTTAAAGTTGTTCAAATCCCGCGAATTTCATGTCGCGAGTGTATCATGAGTGAAACAAAGTGATATGCAATCAACGCGGATGATGCAGATTGAGATGCTTCTGATTCATTCTCGAATATTGTTGTAAATAGAATCGCAACGGAAGATAGACTGGTGAATGCGCGTCGAGGGACGTCGCAATATCGTGAGTACTGCATGTCAATTAATTTCACACAAATTAATTTGTTTTATTTAGCTACACTTTTTTAATACTTTGTGCATGATATACTATTCTTATTATTCCGTATAAACAATATAATTAAATGTACGTTAATTATTTGAGCACAAAATAAAATATTTAAATTGCTTTTATCTCTGAATTTTATTGCTGAAATCTCTGTTATATCATAACAATCAGAGAGAGAGAGAGAGAGAGAGAGAGAGAGAGAGAGAGAGAGAGAGAGAGAAAGAATACAAGAGATATTTTATAAAATTTATATACAACATATAATAAAATCGCGAATTTATATGTATCTATTATTGAATTTATACATATATATAAATATAAAATGTAAAATATAAAATATTAAAATTGTATTTCTTATAACATTCATACAAACTTATCTATAAAATAAATGGAACGTAGCTCAGTTAAAAAGAATAGATTACGTAATAATTCGCAATAGTCACTCTCTCTTTTCCAAGGGCAAAAATAAATTTATGCGTGTCAAACTAACAATTTCATATCTTGCGTGCTATGTCGTGAATTTTTATTCATTACTGTAACATAATTTGCCACATATTTCTGCAGTCTCAATTGCAACTCAAATATGCGAAATTGGCATTTTATTTACGTATTTTCTATTTAATAATTTTTACATATTGTTATGAGATTTTACTAAATTTGTATGCGTTTAATATTTATGGAACGTATACATATATATATGTGTGTGTGTGTGTGTTTGTGTGTGTGTGTGTGTGTGTGTGTGTGTGTGTGTGTGTGTGTGTGTGCTCGCATTATACAACTTTTCTATCTGTTTATGAAACTCTTGCATATGCGCTTTCGTAGATTTAATATTTCTGAAACTTTTACGTGTCTGTATTTTTATCTTTGACGAATTTATAATCATAAATTCGGCTTCTCGTACAATTTATATATATATATATATACCAATATTAGATATACCTTTCCTCCAGAACTGTAATTCTGGCCAATTCAATACTGACCAATTTATCACTAAAAGGCAGTAATAAATGGGTCAGTAATTATTATATTAATTACTCATTTGGAACATTAAAATACGGAATAACAGTGCTTTTAATTTTTACCTAAAATAATTAATTATTGTAATTTCAGTAATAAATTGGACAGTATTTTTCTGCAAGGTTATACGTGTATATTTTAAAATACATATTGAAAAAAAATAGAGTCACAATATATCGCTTATTTGTAACAACAATAACATAACTTAAAAAACAAAGTTGATCAGAAAATGAATTTATGCTCTTTGAATTATTAAAATTTTATAACAAATATTAATTTTAAAATGCAATTTTAATGTAATAACTGATTATAGAGGAATGAAAGTATAATGTTCTTTTAAAGAACAATTTTTTTCTTTATGTGTTCATTCTTTTTCAACAAGCAACTAAAGAATGGCAATTTTTGAGTTATGTCGCTGTTGTATCAAATGTGCGAATGATCGTTGTATTTTTGAAATAGAACGGTTGTCCGCGATTGTGCACCGAAATACGGAATTGTCTAGTTTCGCATCCTTGAGAGAGATAAGGTGTATCTTATTACGCGTGACCCTCCTCCTCCTATCGTTTCTAATATGCACGCCGAATAAATTAGCATTATTTCGCCGCTGCATCTCGCAGCTGCATGCACCGTTATACATTTTGCATGCAAGGTAATGACGTCGCGCGTGACATAGTAGTACTTCTACTACAATGTCTATCTCAACTTTGTCAACGCTCTCCTCGTGCCTAACGCTGTCCTTTCGTCAAAGTACGCGTGTCTAATGTGCCTTTACACAACATTCTGCCATTCCGGGGTCGCGTTACACGGATTACCGCGCTTAACGCCGTAACTTGACGGGATCGCGTTCGTAATAGACATCGGACGAAGATGCCGTTGCGCATGAAGTGCAGGTGAAGTGAACGAAGAGAGAGACTTCGGCATCGCGAAGATATCGGCACTTTTACTCGACCGATTTTCTCTAACGTTGTAAAATGCGTATCGAGGTTATTTATACTGGCGATGAAATCATTGAATTTCTCAAGCGAGAAATACGAAACAGTATCGTGCCAAAAGAAACGACGTCGAATATCGAAAAAGCTTCGTACTACTACTGAATTCGTTGCACTGCTCCTAGAATGGAAAACGTCTGATATATGTTTTTAAAAATAATCTATTTGTATATAGAATGGAAAACGTCTGATATATGTTTTTAAAAATAATCTATTTGTAGACTTTAATAATATTAATTTTACTTTTAAATAATATATAAATAATTTTATTAAATATTTTTATTTATAATACTATATCTGTGCATAAAAAAAAAACAGTACTTCTAATTAAGGTTCAGACAAAAGATTCGAACATGTTGAATATTCGATCTATTCGAATAGTTCGAAGTTTAAAAAAATGAGCATCTAATTCAAATATTTCGGAAGGTTCGAGCTTAAGCAGTGATCAGTATAAAATGTCAATTCGTTATGTTTGAAGTTCGGACGTTTCGGACAGTAAACAAATATAGTATGCCTTGAAAACAAAAGAGCAGTTAAATAAAATTCCTATATTTATTAATATCGTCCTACAAATATCCTGAGCCATCCTAGATACATTCAGGATGATCCTGAGGACGACTTGTGATATCTGAGTTCAAAATGTAATAATTTCGAACTTTCAGCTCTGAAGTGGGTTAAAATAGTTCGAACATACATTCAGTCCGAACTATTTAACGTTCGAACTTAAGATTCGAACTGTCCGAACTGTCAAATCGTTTGATGTTTCCGAGCATTACTTCTAATAGTCTTTTTCAATTCCATATTCAGTTTTTCTTAGCCGTCGCAAAATGACAGTGAATTGTAACAGTTTTTTATTCTCTTATTTTGTGTATATACGAAACAGAAAAATTAGAAAATATTATAATGTTTAATATCTCGATAAAATTTTGAGAAAGGAAACGCATTTTTATTCGTTGCGTCTGACGTGAATAAGAGAAAATATCACGTCATCAATACATATTAATGCAAAGAAAAACATAGTGACTTTTACGTACCGGATGTTAAAAATTTGATCGTACTAGTCAAGCTATAAAATAAAACGATCCTTTCGTTTACATTTCTGTCCTCTCGATGCCACGAGATATTGCCGTTACCGTAAAGAGAGCTCTTCTCTGAAATATTTGATAGGTTGAATGTGGTATGAAATAACTTGTTGTCGTTGGCCTTCTTTCATTTCAAGCAATTTCCGTGAGCTTCAGCTCTACACAGAGTGGCCCTGGCCAGTTCAATATCTTTCTGTTACTTTTGCCCTATTTACCCAACCTCCCTGTACCATTTTATTTTCGTTCGCTCGACTGCTCGTGGAATTGAGGCAGCAAAATCGCGGCCTTCCAATTAGTTGACTTTAAGTCGACTAGTTTTTCTAACCCGCTATTTCCGGAAGATAAACCGGTTCACCAATTCCAAACCTTTTTTCTTTATATAATAGTCTTTTTCCGCTCGCAATAAAACACGAATGAGTCATACGTTATCGGCGATATTTAAGATAGATTTAAAAAATCCATATTATATTGTACATAAGTAATATTTTTTATTAAATAGAAATAGTAAAAAAGAATATATAGATGGTTTTATTCATCAAAAATCATAGAAATGCATGAGAAAGTCTAAAGATAAAATAATATATAAATAGATAAAAGCAATAAGAATATAGTTTCTTATATATATTGTAACGAGCAGGAGATTGGGTAAGTTAACTTTTTTTTAACTAAGTTAAATTAAAGTCAACAGCTTTGAAAATTTATCTTAATTAAAATACAAGTTAATCCATAATGAAATTAATTGAATTAAAAGTTAAGTTAATAAAAAAAGTAATTAAAAAGTTAAAAGTTAAATTTGGTCCGAACAAACAAAAAAAGAAAAAGAAAAAGTTTGACCATTTTACATAATTTTTCATATTTTTCCTTTCTCAGCATATTTATTAAAGCATCTGGTTATTTTTGTTCACAAGTAACGATTATACAATATAAAATTATTAAATTATATTACTCATTATCCTCTCGTATTGTGTCTGAGGATTAATTTAAAAAAAAATCAAATTAAAATAATAGTTAATAGTTATCGATAAAATGTAACTAAATTAAGTTAAAATTAATTAACTTTTTAACTTAACTTTTATGTTTTTAATTTAGCACTACCCAACTCTGGTAACAAGTGTGATATCTAAACAATGCAAAGTATATTCGTATGAATGCAGAAAGCATGTAAAGATTTGTCAACATCGTATTTATTTTGTATATCTTCTTCGTACTTCTCATACATGAATAATTCTGTCCGAATGCCATAACTCTCAAGTGGTTAGATGCAGTACTGTCAAGACGGTTGACACGATCACGTCTCAAAGACCACGTCACTCTCGCAGTATCTCTTCAGGGACAAGTTCCGCGGCTTTAAGAGAAGACAATTTAAAGAGACAGTTGGTGGAGACGCGAATGGGAAGTGGGATCATACAAAAAGAGCTAGAACAAAGGAATGAAATAGTTCTTCGAGTTCAAAGAAAACTACTAATCCATGGGGACTCGATTCTGCAAGATTTCTGCTGTGGACAGATTTTCGCGAACGTGGCCGAGGTAAGTGTCAACGCGGCCCATCGGCGGATTCAAATGAAGCTAATACACGAAAAGCGAAGGAGACTCGATGTTTAAGTACAGTTTTGAAAGTCGCCAGCTTGCACACTGAAGAAAGACTGCCCGGTGGAGAATCACCTGGAGGCTCGCACGCGATTCAGAAAACTCTATACTGTTACAGGTTAGCGGGTTATTTCTGGTAGTTTCTTTAAAGATGTAGGAGATAACGTGATCTTGCTGGTGGCGAAGGTATGAACGATGTGAAAAATGCAGCAAGACATTTGTCCGAGTGAAGTATTTACGTTGCCCACGAGGTTCCCCAAGAATGTGCGGATAGTTCCACGTTATGGTAAATTCATCATGTGGAATGCATGGTATTACGTGGCAATGATCGTTTCTTTTAAAATACGTGCTCTTCAGATCGAAAGATCGTAGATACCTTCAGATAATTTCGTAAATTGAAGTGAATGCTTGTAATTATAAATAATAATTTTAGCTAACAGAAATGAGATTAATAATGAATTAAGTAAATCCATTTCTGTGGTTGAATTATTTATTTTCAAAATAAACAATGTTCATATTAACGTAAGCATTTAGTAAATAATAAACTAAAAAGTCAAATTTAATGCATTCCTTGAGTTAAATTATTTAACTCCATTGTTTTTAGATTAAGGAGGTTCTCGCGTTTGATGAAAAATAAGACAAGTCTATAATATATATGTAATGCAGAAGTTAATAATATCAATAATATTTAGAAAAAATTTCATTGACTTTTACCGTACACCATTTTAAAGATATTTAATTCTAAATTTATAGAATTTTATATTACAAGTTGAAGGTATAACCTTATTCTGCAATTATTCTCTTTTAAATTGAGACACTTGCATATAAGACAGCAATTTCAAAATCGTTATAATCATAAAGTAAACACTTAAGTTTATTCTCGTAAAGTTTCATTTAAACTTATCGTACAGTTTATAAGAAATTTATATTCTTCAATGAAAAAAGCTAGAATATATGTCAAATGGACGATGCGTATACATCAAATGAGCATCTTACAATTTTTATTTTGTCATTTTGAAAATATTTAGTAACATATATTATAAAATTAACAATAATTATGTATAATGGCATAAGATATTGTTAGTAACCTTTTTATTCCATTATTTTAATTATTTTACATATTATTGTGAATAAACTGTCTATTGACTAGGAAATAACGCGAGAACCTCCTTAATTAACGATGTATTAAGTAGAAGCAGTAGCGACCTATAAAAATGATTGAAAATAACTCAAAAATTGGATACAATATAAATTTAATAATTAATTGGATTAATAATTAATTGGGTACATTATAAATTTAATAGTGAACGAAGAAAATTTTTAAACAACCGATATTTACAAAAAAAATACAATCAGAAGATAAGAATTAAAGTTTATGTAGTTAAAATTTAGTTTAAATAAAACATCTTAGTAGTGCAATCGCGGGATTGGCAATCCGTAAAGATCCGTATGAACTTTTAGTAGATTGAACGCGGATCAAAGGGTTCGTCAGTCTAATCGCTTAACTTACTCGAGCAAACGGTATCTCGTAGTACGGGAAAACCCGTCACGGAGCTTTGCTAAGCCAACTAAGTTGGGCTTACATCGCAGGGAATGAAATGAGGCCCCGAGCTGAAGCGCAAACCTAGAATTGTCATTTTATCTCACTCGGTTAAAGTCACTCTGTTGAGGACTTCTGTTTTACGAAACTTTGGACGAGAATTATTTATACGATGTCACAGCTTGACATCGAGTGTACAGTTAAAGCTTTCAAATCAATTTTGACTCTTGCAGCGGTAAATTGAAGAGTCTAGAATATAGAATAAAAAATGGAAATTATAAGGGAGGTGTGAGATGGGAAAGGAATGAACTTTTCCTCGCATTTGGCGATAATATCGATCGCGTCTTCTTATAAAGCGCTATTCGAGGTTACCCTCATTTATATAACATGAGCGGTAAAAAAAATATCCAACTCGCGCTGACTGTAGGATTAAAATTGACGAGGGTAGCTATATAAATAAAAGGATCCGCCGACGAGTGGGCGCGTTCGTGGACCATACAATCACGAATTCTAGCACGTGTTACAGTATAACCGTAGAACGGAGCCGAGCTCCTTCCTAGTGCAATAACGATCCTATGTCCCGACCGCGCCGGGCATCCGGAATACTTTAACACTTCGTAGTCAAAGATACTGAATAGGCTATAACGATAACCGTTATCGTTACCCACCTCACATCGATGCGCCCAATCAAACGGTGCTGGTTCTGTGTTAGGTATCAACCTCGGACCTCCCTGTAACGTCGTGTTACTGTGTGTACAGGTACCAGACGATGGACATCTTACGATCTCAAACGAACACACATAACGCTCCTAAAGGTGTCGATGGCGACGCCGACGGTGATGCTGCTACATGTACATATATGCAAGTATATACCGTACATATGTACATGTACATTTAACCTCCCGAGTTTCCCCGCATCAAACATCTCGAGCCCCTCGATGGCTTCAAGGGGTGTTACAATTTCACCGTCGGTACGTTCAAGGTTTTTTTTTTTTTTTTAGATCGGTCAGAGAAGAGGACGACAAAGTTAAAACCCGGGAAATGAAATTATTCGCGATCGAGTGTCTTTACGCTCTTGAAACGTGCACTGAGAAAAATTCTGGTTAAACAAAAATACTCAATCAGAAAAGTATTTTAACGAGGTTAAATAGAATTTCTGGTTATCATAAAGAAATTCTGTTTGGCCTCATTAAAATGCTATTCTGCCTTTTTTTGTTGATTAAAACAAAACATTTTTAAAAATTTGTGTTTATATATTTATCTTTTTCTCTATTCCTTACTTTCTCTATTCCTGTTCGCTTTATGAGGCAAATGTGCTTTTCAGGAGCTTTGTGAGGCTTAGATTTTTTCAAGCTTTCCCATTTAATAATTCGTTTTGGATTTAAAAACGTCTCAAATAACGTTTTCCAAAACGTTATTCGCTCCTGTTATTTGATATTTCTATTCTCATGTGTCATGCAGGTTGTAGACTGGTATTGCAATATATGGAATCATTGGATATAAAAAAAAGCGCTGGGTACTGTCACCTCGTCCTTTTGAAAAAAAAAAATCATTTTATGTATTTTTATCGCTCACTAGTCCGCTGCTTAAAGAGCGCAGGTTTATACGCTCTTTAATATTAACTGTAGTTACGTTAAAAATTCAACACGTTTGATATGCATTGCCGCAACTGCACGAGCAGGTACATACCGAACCCGTTCCCGTGTATCTAGAAATAGCCTCTCGACGCTTATTTATGCACGGTCTGTCCCCCGCAGCCCCAAACGCGTCGCATGGTATTTGCACCGACATCAACAATACACTTTTGCGAATTGTTGAAGTATGATGCGCGGCGTATAAATAATAAATGCGACAAACAAACGCGTTCAACCTGTCCCACCTTTCACCGTATGAATGGCACGAAAATGAGTGCCTGGTGCCCGACATACAAGCGTTCTTTTTTTATTTTCCTATTCTGCGTCGTGACATCAACTCGTTCTCTGTACCTAAATAAATAGAAATTTTCCCTGTGAAAGGAAACGGTATCTTCGTGGTACTGAAACGCGGAAATCGTTTAATATAACGACTAGGAAATGTCTGTAAATTACATGGTATCCCCCTCCTCTCTCTCTCTCTCTCTCTCTCTCTCTCTTTCTTTCTCTTTAGAGGATTAAGATATAATTACAAATTAAAAGAAGAAACCATAAGAGTATGTCATGTCTTTCCTGTGTTTTGCAGATAAATAAATTATCACATCTTAACGACAAACATTAAAAAATATAGCGACGACACGGTGTTGTTTTTACGTTCTACAAAAATCTCGATTTATATTGACGATGTATTAACGTTGTGTTATTATCTATGTTGCATCGTTCTTATTTTCTATCTGTTTGTTATTGTGCGATTGAAGCGAAGCGTGAAGATATTAATTGAAACGTTTCGTAGAAGCAGATGATTCCTTTTGATTGGAGAGGATGTGTTGCAACGAGAGCGTATGCTCGTTAAAAACAATCGATAGGTCAATACCTGGCACTTGTATCAATCTCCTTACAATCAGTTCGCGAACGACGCGAACTCGCAGCTGCTTGCATTTAAATGCAAAGTGTGTCTGGCAACGGTTGGAATATATTTTCTAAGAATTATTGCTCTATTTATATTTTCTTCGAGCGCAAGAACGACGACGTAGCGTGGCGATATAAGTAAAATAAGAGATGACACAATTGATAAAGGCTCTTTTCAAATTCTCATTTCTCGCGAAGAATCTCATCGATCCCCAAGCAAGCGTCATGATGGCAAAGCATCTTTCGTTCCCGACGGTCGCTAAGCTCGTCCATTCATTCCAAGGGACGTGAAAGGGTTGGAAAGGTTGAGAAAGGAAGAGCTGGGTGAGTACGGGGTACGGATATCTGCATGCAGGGCGGAATGCGCAATACGCAAGTTCTCAAATGACTCGAAAGCGGTGGAAGTCGACGCGTCGCAGATTTAATGACGCAGCGGTAAACAAAAGAGAGGGCGGGATAGTTGGAGAAGAAAATCTGGAATGGGAAAACAGCCCTGTTACACGTTAAAGAGTTGTGCCGTTTCTGGTAGCATTCAGACATTTCGTATACACGCGAAATTGCGAACGAATTATTACTCGACTAGCACTAGAGTGTCCGGTAAATGCACCTAATATTCAAATAAATGAATAAAAAATGAATAAAAATACTCATTCGAATACACTTCTTTTTTATTCGTCAAGAAACGAATAAATACTTTTTCATTGCATTTGAATGAATATTTTTTTTATGATTACGAATATTTTCGTTTCGTATTCACTTTTACTCTGTACTATCTGCACATAGCTTGCAAAGCCTGCAAGTGAAAACACAGAAATCTATAAAAACAATGACTACGATTACACCGTACGCTTAGACCGCGACCTATACGATGGGCGTTCTTGTTTCACCTATAGATTAAACAAAAACATTTTTATTGGGAATAAATAATATATCTCAGAATTTAATGTCCACAGACCATAATAAACGACCAAGATATCTTATAAAATGTTTATAACATTATTATGATGTAACCGGAATTATATTGGAATATGTATGGCGCTCTATCAAATAGATATTTATAAATAAAGAAAATGTATTGCTTTTTAAAATATTTTTCAAAATTTCTAAGTTTCCTTCATAAAATCTGAATATTACAATGACAAAAATAAATAAAATTCATTTTTTTTTACTTAAAGTTATCAAACGATTATAGTTAAGGGATAACGATTGCTTATTGGAGCTTTCTTAATCAGTTTATATTTTGTTTGAATGAATATGAATACTCGTTAAATATTCATAGTTTTTTTTGTGAATAAATATTTTTTGAAAATCCAAAATTTTGAATGAATATATGGTTACATTTTTTTATTGTGAAAATTTTGAATAAATACAATTTGGAATTCAATTACAAATTTTTATATTCATCGGGCACACTAACTAACACGAATATACGTAGAACGGATGTGAATCCGTTCCAGAAATAAAGACAAAGAACTTCGCGTTTCGAGAAACTATTCGTTTTGCACCATCAATGTCCATTTCCCCCGAGAGGCGTATTGTCCGGCGCCGGATATTTTTTTAGTGTATCGAGAATTCGAGTATATACATTCGAAATGTACTAAACGCAAGGCACGGAGTACCTACTTTCCTCGGGCACGTTGGAGATGCGAGCGGAATCGAAAGAGCTTCGTTACTCTGACAGAGAGCTGAATCGCTCGAATCGGGTTACATTCGATCTCCGTCGGAGAAGACGGGGACCACCGTCATACATTTTCTTTACCGTTTGAGATGAGATCGTCGTTTCCTCTGTGCAAACAGTGACTATATAGTCGCAAATAAATTCGGATTTTAACGATTTCGTGTTCTAAATGTAAATCGAATGCGGAAAACATGAGCAATTGTGATGAAAGAGTTTGTAGGGAGGTTGTAGGGGGGCATAAAACACATATATTAATATTTACGCTTTAAACAAACTACATACATGTGAAAGTTATGTTCATAACATTCTGTTTTCATTGAGCAACATATTTTTATAGATTATTTATTTTATTTGTTATTAGTTTTATTGTTATAAACAAAAATTTTTTAAATAATAACAAAAATCTAAATTTTTTTAATGTAAATATTTTAAGTACTAAAAATGACTTATGCAAAGTTTCATTGAGATTCACCAATTAGTTTAAAAAAATGCCTCTATTTTTATAACAAATTTATTCTCAAAATTTAATAAATTTCCTATTATATTATGTCAAATGATTGGAAAACCTCCTTAAATTCATAAAGAATTAAGCTGACAAATCTTGTTAAAAAATCAGTGCAATAATACTTTATGTACATAGCATTTAATTGTAGAAAATATGTCACTCATCAGCCATTCAATTTTATCCAATGTTTTCATTGGGTTTTCCCTACCTCTCGCGAAATAAGCGAATATTCCCAACTTAATCCGCTTACGCCGGTTTTACTCCAATTTCTCCTAAGTATAATATACATACGATCCTCTATAACATACAACCCTCTATAACATATATAAACATAACATGTGGATATACGTACCTACGCAGTTATTCGCGAATGCACTTCTGTTAATATAAACTTTTAATAACTTTAGGAACGTATGAAAATATATATGGTGTTTAAAATCACATGAATCTCTTAAAATGTTGTTAAACGTATTTCGATTTTGATATAAACTTCATCGGAGAACGAAAAAATGTCTTTCTTAAAACGTACCATTAAACGCATTTTTCAGAATTCAATAAATTTCTCTCGAAGGTCTAAAATTCATACTTGTCGATATATTGACTTTCCCCGCTTTAAAACGTGCCATGTTGTACATGCCGAGCTTGCGAGTGGGTTAAGACGCGTTTTTTGTATTTACAGGGCCTGGCGTTTTAGCCGGGAAAGATTCGACGGAAGCTGCTGGCAAGAGAGCTTACACATGTACACCGCGCGCATATATACAGTATAACGGAAAGAGATGCGTGTAGACTATATATACGCCAGCTAAACACACAGAAGCTACCCCGAGCTCTCCGAGGACATGTTAGCTTCGCACGTGATGCTTCCAGCCTGCCGTCTTTACGACAAGAGCTCCCGAACCATCTCCGGTTCCACGGACTGCATGAGAAGAGTAAGGCAGCCTCTTCACACATCCTAAATTCTTCGATATTCGCGCAATCTCTGTTTTACGAGCCAGAGATTAGGATAAAAATTACAAGACGAAACGCAATGTCGCAGAAACGTAATGCCCATGAAATTGTAATCTTAAGTCGCCACTGATCATATATGTATTAAATGTAAATACTTTAACATTTGTATTTAAAAAATATAGAATAAAGTCGCCTATTATGAGATACCTTGTTTTAAAAGCTTGTAATTTATTTAATTTATAACCTGAATTTCTCTAGTTTCACGTTAAATTTATGGGAAATATATTTAAGTTTTATCGCCAAAAGTTAGCAGTCGATAATAGCTATACTTTGTTGTATGTGAAATTTTTTATCAAAAGTGCCGATTTTGATCATTCAAAAAAGAATTCCTAATATGAAATAAAAGGGTTTTCTTGTATGAGGTGATATCTCATGGTATCACAGGAAACTAAGGAAAAAATAAAGATAAGCTTTTTATACACGTTTTTATTATATTACATAGAAAGACAAGTAGGAACAAAGAATTTAAATGTTATACATAATAATTATATAATTTTTCGATGTGTGTGTATGTGAGTATGTGTGTATGAGTGTGTGAGTAATCTTAACAATAGAATCGTCATTTTTAACATTTCATTCGATAGTATGCTTTGAGATATTGAATTGTTTAGATGCTCTCATGTTAGCTAGAAATATCCTGAGTATCTCATATTACGACTTTCATGCTTTGCGGTTTCACGATCACCAAATCTAATCTTTATAGTTAAACAAACCATTATATCACATGTTTTCCTATAAATACGATCTTACTCTATCACTGCACACAGATTTTATTACCCAATATTTATTTTCGTATAATAAAACAAGATATAAAACTAACCTCAATAAAATTTGACAACATTCAGTTTCACAAATCTTTTTTTGCAACGACTGCACGCATGATCTAATAATGAATTTTTTACTAAACAGGTTTCACACTAAGAGTAAAAAGTTCATGATAGAATCAAACACATGCGCTTGATAGAATCAAACATTAGCGCAGAAACCCCGCTATCTCATATTAGGAACCCATAATAGATGACTTTACATATATATCTAGGTATCAGATCTTATGATTATTCGTAGGAAAAAAGTAGGCAATGCTATTCGAATAATAACTGACAGGAAGCTATTTGAATGACGTGTGTCGTGCATGAAATTATAAATGGCTGATGTTCTATATCAAATATTTATATCAGCTAGATTTGTAGTTTAGTTCAAGTTACTTTAATTTTTATTTCACGAATTAGATTTCAACAACCTAACGTATCGATGCAACTTTATTAATTTCAGCGCTCTATATTTTCATAAATTCAATATTCAATAAATTTCCTGTAATAGTTATAACATAAACTAAGCACGGACAAGCTAGAATTATGATTTATTAACACGCAATTCACAAGTTGTTTAGTCGAACAAACAGAATCGTAAAAGATCATAAATATCTAGACGCGACCAGACTCGATGTTCGTTCCTGAATACAGCGAAGATATTCGAGGCGTCAAGTGTGCGTAAATATGTGCGCACCCTTGATTTTTTTTCCCTCTGGCACTTTTACGCTTCTCGAATGACAAAACCGCCGTTGTTTTCTTTTCAGCTTGAGTCCTAATCCTGGGGATTCCGCCGCTGTCACGGCAACAATCTCAGGAGCGAAAATCATGTGTTGCGCGCCATACTTTACTTATCGCTGTATTATCCACATGCTGTCGTCAAGCTGTACCGACATGTGCAGCGATAAGAATTATTAGCTCATGAGTATTGTTAACGTATTTTTATCTTCACTGAGAAGAAATTTTGACGAGGCCTTCAAAGAAAATTATACTAACATATAAAATATGCTAAAATTAATGGAAATAAGTCGAAAATGCACATGTAATGTTATTTCGTACAAAAATAAGTCCAGATTAAAACAAAAGACATGGATGAAGAACTCATTTTAATAAATATTCGCAGTAATTGTATTAAAAATGATCTAAAAAAAAATATAAGGTCGAAACTTTACTATTTTTTTATATTAATATTCTTATTATTTCTTTCATGTTAACATTCTAACAAATTTCATTTACACGCTGAGATTCTATATCGTATTTTTTTTTACAGATATCTACAATTTTATTATTGTGTTATCTATTCATATATTTTGAGTGATTTAATGACTATTGAGTTACTTTTTAATATTAAATATTTAATAGATCCCAACGATCATAGGAAGATATTTTACATGATGACATATATTCGGCATTCTTATGAATTTTATTTATTTAATTGGATTTGGCTCAGATTGCGTTTATGTTGTACATCTTATGATTGGATTTACTTACTATGTTAACGAATTTTATAATTTCTAATTTTTTAACATTACAATACTAACTTTCTGTCAACATTGATAATGACCTGATATTGTGACTCGAAACGTTTGTTTTATATGATTGTTTATTTTCATCTTTATTTTATGTAAGTCAAATTTATATTAAACGATTTGTTTTAGGCTCGTAGCCCTTCTTTGTTACATTATTTATTTTTAATATCATCGATTTATCTAATATTCGCAGTGTCGTTTGAACTCATCAAAGTTCTTAATTCACATGCAGAAAGTACGATGTTGCAAAATAATTTTGGACCATCAAAATGATTATGTAGGAAACGCAAATATGAGCAATACTGCAAAAAGTTTTGATATTCTAACAACCAGTTTGAGCATCCTATATAATTATTTTGACGGTCCAACAAAATCATTTTCAGATCCGTATACTTAAATTTTTAGATACTTCAGCAAAATGATTCTTTTCGTGCATTTCTTCGTACTGATTTGCTTCAAATCCGACTTGAGATTCGGGCTCAACAATTCAATTTTTTCAATTGCCTGATTTACGCGAAAAATAATGGAAATTAATCTCACAACCTTTGATACGTACACGTGTCGATTTATGAAAACCATTTACACATCGTAAGATAATAATAAATAACACATTGACGTTCCTAACTGAATACGCGTGGACGTTAAGGTCAAACGTGAACTCCCACGTTGCGAAAGTGCACTCGTTAAACGTGTTGACGTTAACGACGCATTTGTCCCCTTCAGAGAATTATCATCCAAGAGAGCTTCCATTCCAGATGACAATGTCACTTTATGTTTTAATGTCACGCTCGGTGAAACTTTCACATTCACTAAGATAAAGCTCCTGTCCATTTTTTATTCCGATCCTACATTGTTACGCATATTTTTTATACACAGCAGCGCCATTCAAAGTCCATTGTCGTATAAGAAGCGGTATTATAATTCATAACTGGATAATCCTCATCCAAGAAAGCTGTATCTTCTAAAACTTTCTTTCATAGCGCCAATACAGTGGAGACTAATGTTGCACATACCTCACGTTATCCGATCCGGAAAAAGAATCCGACATAAAAAACTCAGTTTAATGATTCTATCGGGAACAAGGATAAGAAATTAAGTTCATCATGTAAATCGAAGAGAGGTATACATTGTAAAGTTAGCTGATTAATATTGATTAAAACATTGTTTATACAATCAATATCGAATAAACATAGCTATGCAATATGCAATCAACACTAATAACCAGTTTATTGGTTACAGCATTGTTAAAAAAAAAAAGACAAAATTACGTACCAAAACTACTGTCTGGTATAATAATATTTATAGGAAAAAATAACCATTAAATTACAATCCATTGGAAATATCTTTACAGAATTTCGGCGCGTTTCGGTTTGATTAAACCGTAACGCTATGGAACTAAAAATTCCAATAACGATATCGATTCTATATAGTGTAATTGATATCAGTATTGCGGTTCCGCTCGCACGTGCCTGAGGCACGTGAAAATTGGCATAAACTCTAATAAAGCGGAGTATGCAATGCGGGTCGCGCTATAATTAAATAAAATTTGCGGGGACGGTCACACCGTAAATACTGCTGAAAGTATCCGGGAATTCACTGCGCGAGCTTTTTTTCATGTGGTTTTCCTCGTAGACCAGTGGTATTACCTGTGGCACGCGAGCACGCAGTAAATAGACAGTAAGGCGGAAAACTCGCCGTAATTCAAGCGCCCGGCGAGAGAAACGAGACGTCGGTGAGCGGCAACGATGGCGCAAAACTGCCCGTTAGACGTAAGGCGAGCTTTCCGGGTGGAAGAAGAAAAGAAAGAAAAGATATAAGGGGTGGAAGGCGGATGCTTTATTGCATACCACCCAACTAAGTTTTATGTTCTTTAATCTGCGCGACGCTCTCCTCTCGTTTCACTTCGACGCCGTATTCGTGAAATTTTACGTCCATTTAGGACGAGCGAACTTTGTAAATGATGCAGTTAAGCGCCGCCGGAAGATTCAGACAGCGGATTCATGACAGCTAGAATTTTCAGTAAAGAGAGACAGGAAGCGAGAGAAATCGGTAATAACCGGTGATTATATTTTCTTAGAGAAAATAAAGGACACTTGCAACTTTTAGGATTTTATTCCTAAATATTTCCAAACTAGTTTGCGACTGTCAGATGTCTGTGCATTAATTTTCTTGCGCAGTATACCTGAAATATCTCCCAAGTGAAGCACAAGTCATCATAACATCAAAATGACGTCAAAATAGCTGCGTCAAATAACTGATGTTAAAATTTGATTATTAAAAGTCACTTTTCAATCAATCGCGACTAATTTTGATTGTGACTTTGTTGCTCTGCTTGGGTTAATATTGCCCTTACATGAAACTAAATTTATCCAAGGAATAAAAGTTAATAAAAACTCAAATTTATTTACTTTATTTTGATTCTTAACGTCTAAATAAATAATGTCAAATTTTGTAACAAAAAAATCATTATTTTGACTTTCTCTGGCGTGTTCCTTAGATGTTGGTTTTCCATAAACAGTCACTCATTAGTGCGACATTGGAATGCTAATTAGAAAAGAATTTTCTGTAATAATATTAAAATAAACTACAGAACTGAGTTTTGAAAAAATAAATAAATCTAAAAGACAGCTACCTCTGAAATAAAAAAACTGTCCTTTACAATAAATGACGTATATGGTCACCGTAGTAATGACATTTACGCGATATTATTAATGAGAAGTATCCCTCTTCATTTTCAACTTTTCTCCTTATCCTTTTATTTTTCTCCCTAATTTTGTTCATATTTTAAATAATGCCGTATCATTCTGGTCATGCACGGAAAGTTTTATGCACAAAGCGCTTTAATGTATGGGTATAACACGCGACTTGCGAGCGATTCGGGGTGATTCATATATTTCAAATTATTATCCGGGTCTGTCGTAAACCGGGTGTGATCGATCGCTCACACAACAGGAGAGGTGACGGCACAAAACATTTGACTTCAGTTATAACCGGCCTCCTGCCTTCAAGCGCAGAGCGCCCGCGCCGCCGCCCATTAAATGCATTTCAACTGCAGCACGTGCAACACGACGTAACATTTTCAATCTGAATATAAGCGCGTATTCTCACCCAGAATCTCTTACAGAGATTAAAATCGATCCGGCGATATAGACTTATTGCACCGTCGCGATTCGCATGAACCTACATCGCCTGATTAAAAAAAATTGCCTGTCCTCCTCTCTCCTGAGAACGTCATACGGAGCGCCTCGTACCGTTTTTATTCAATTTAATCGAGCGAACGAAATTCTACAGGATAAAGGATAATGGCAAAAAACTCCAAATGTGAGGAAGACAAAAACAATGTCGCGCCCGAAACTTGGCATCCTTTATATGAATAAGCGACGCGTAAATTCCCAAGGAACACAAAAGCCAACAAAAAATCAAAATGACTTTATTTTAATTCTTAACATTAATAAACAGTCAAATTTCATATTTTTTAATTTTTTAATTTTTTAGAAGAAATCAGTAATTTTGAGTTCCAATATTTTTATTAAAGCATATTTTTTTTATTAATGTCATGATAGATTCGTTATCCTTCATAATTTTCTACCTGCCTGTCGACGAAGAATACAGGAAAAAGTCAATAGTCACTATACTAAAAATTTCTATCCTGTTTTCCTCAAATATACATGTACACAGTAAAAAAATTTGTGTATTTGTGTTGGAAACGGTCCATTCACGTTTAACAGTTTGTGTTGAATTTTTTAACATATTCGAGTGTTAATTTAACGTAATGTGATTATGTTATTTAAAGTTTTTTATGAAATTGATATTCAATGTTTCTTAGTGTCAAAATGACACAATTTATGAGTAAGTGAACAAGTAACATAAAACTAATGCGTTTTAAAACGTGAATTCTAAGACAAATAAATGAAATATGTGTTAATTTAATATATCATAAATGTTAATCTTCTGGAAAAAAATATGTTCCCACGGAGCATATGAAATATGTTTACAAACTGTGTCGATGTTATCTTTCTTTGTATTTATTCTCTTACATAATATTTGTGTTACCTTCTAACATATTTATCTTGTGTAAAATTAACTCAAAAATTTGAGTGGACCGTTTGGGACATGCGATTTATGTTAAATTTAACACACTTTTTCCAACTGTGTACTAATTTCATTTTAAGTACAACGCTGAATGTATACTAGTTACAAAGAACAGATCTAATATAAAGAGCTGCATTACAGAAAGGTACAAATTTAAAGACACGATATAGAAAACGTAACTAGTATAATATAATATTTTTCAAAAAAAAGAAACATCTAACAAGTTGTGACATACACGTTAATTTTTTAATCCCTTTGAGAAATTGCGGCCAAAAGCAAGCGACATGGCGCCAACGAAATTCCTGCAGCAAAAGCTGCGGAGAAAGGCAAGAAAGCTCGAAGCATCGACCGCATTTCCGCAAGCATTTGATGCTTGAAAACAGGCGCCGCGGCGTCTAGACGCCCCACCGTTCGCGTCCGTCCACGACCAACAACGGGGTCGTTTTCCGTCTCACCCGCGATATATCCTACATTCGCGGCGAGAAACAAACTCTCCCCTGCGGATATTCAAATATTCATCGGACCAGAAAAAATAACAAGCGACCGAATTCGGTGAAACACGTCGAAAGTATGAAAGGTTCACACGTAATCGATCCACGCTGGCGCAAACAATAGATTTCTTCGCGTGAGACTCTGTTTAACCTCCTTGCGAATTTGTGAGAGTTTATTTTACGGTCTCCACGTACACGTAATGACGCTAATAATTTACAAGGGAATGATATATGACAATTAGCGGAGACGTTTTTATTCTTGTAAATGACATGTGAGAAAGGAAGTAGCTAAAGAGAAATGCGAGCATCAACGGATCGAGATTTTTTAAGACCCCGGAGACGACACAATTCGGAATAAAAAGCAATCTAACCCTTATGGCTCTACAATACACGTAGTAAGCTTGATTTAAGAAGTAAGAGTAAGAAATTGACCAATCACAGTCGAATGTGAGAAGAATAATTGACTGTGATTGATTGCTTACTTCGCATATTGTAGACAATGCCTAAAGACCCGACTACACACTGAAAAAAATTTCTGGTTGAAAATGGACGAATCAGAATTTTCTGATTAAATTTACTAGAATTCTAGTTGAGATAACAGGAATTCTGGTTGATACAATATTTCTGGTAAAATCTATATACAGGGTGTTTCCAAATTAAATGGCAAAACTTCGGGAGCGTGTAGAGGAGTAAAAAACTAAGAAAAAAAGTCCTATAGACATATGCTCGTTTTTGCTCCGTTTCAGAGAAATCGAAAAAAAATGTTTACATTTCTTGCCATATCTAGCACCGACATATTTGATTACATTTTCCACTTTCTGTTATGAATTTGTCAGTCGCTCTTTGAAAGCCTTTAACAGTAGATGAATTTTGTCTTTTGCAATATGCCGCGTACGTATTCTAATAGTGAATATGCTGATATGGTTTTTGTATACGGTTTCTGCAACGGTAATGCTTTAAAGGCGGTGCGAGAATATGCACGACGATTTCCAAACAGAAGAGTGCCAAACCGAAGAGTGTTTATGTTGACATTTAATAGATTGCGAGAGACTGGAACATTTTCAATTCGACAAGAAAACAACCGATTTCAAGCAGCGTTACGAAGAGATTTGCAGGCAGGGAATCGTATTTTACAACATTTTGACAATCATCCTGAGACCAGCGTTCGGAATGCGTCGGCTGTATTGGGAGTGTCACCACAAACAATTTGGCGAACTGTAAAAGGAGATAATCGCTATCCCTACCACATTCAAAAAGTGCAAAATTTATTACCTCAAGATCATTGGAACAGATTGAACTTTTGTAACTGGTACCTTCAGACATGCCACAATGATATTTTATTTCCATCTAAAATAATG
The DNA here is from genome assembly GCF_001594055.1 of Mycetomoellerius zeteki. NCBI lineage: Eukaryota > Metazoa > Arthropoda > Insecta > Hymenoptera > Formicidae > Mycetomoellerius > Mycetomoellerius zeteki. The sequence goes on from NW_017257161.1 coordinate 184,944, forward strand.
TGGTCAGATGAGGCAACATTTACCAGAGGTGGAATAATTAATCAAAGGAATTATGGGCTCATCAAAATCCCAGGTCTGTTAGAGAATACAAATTTCAGCAAGAGTTTTCTGTTAATGTCTGGCTTGGAATTTGGAACGACGTTTTAGTGGGACCGTTTTTTTTACCTGCAAGATTAAATGGGGACCGTTTTCTAAATTTCTTGGAGAATGAATTTTCTGACTATTTAGAAAACATCCCATTACAACAACGTACTGAAATGTGGTTTCAATTAGATGGATGCCCTGCTCATTACAGCAGAGTCGCTAGAACCTGGTTAGATAGAAAATTCCCACAACGATGGATTGGACGTGGAGGAGCAGTACATTGGGCAACTCGTTCGCCCGACTTAACGCCATTAGATTTCTATGCATGGGGTACTCTGAAGCAAGAAGTTTATTCTTCGCCTATTCAATCAGAGCAACATTTGAGAAATCGTATCGTAGCTGCAGCGAACAGAATATCGCAAGAACAGTGCCTGGCTGCTACAAGAGCCGTGTTTGACAGATGCAATGCTTGTATTGCTGCAAGAGGTGCACATTTCGAACAAAATCTTCATTAAAAAGTTTATAAATAAAATAATTAAAATAATAAATTAAATATATTTTTTTCTTTTTTCGTGATTTCCTGCGAAACAAAGCAAAAAGGAGCATATGTCTATAGGACTTTTTTTCTTAGTTTTTTACTCCTCTACACGCTCCCGAAATTTTGCCATTTAATTTGGAAACACCCTGTATACTAGAATTCTCATTTTTACCAGAATAATTATATCAATCAGAATTCTAATTATCTCAACTAGAATTCTAATAGATTTAACCAGAAAATTCTGATTCGTCCATTTTCCACCAGAATTACTATTTAATCCAACCAGACCATTTTTCTCAGTGCAATACAGTAGTAAGCTTGGTTTAAGAAGTAAACTAGTAAGTACTTACTACGTGTATCGTAGATGGGCCTTTACAGAAATATACAACAATTTATTACTGACACACAGTAATTACTTATTTATTTGGAATATTAAAAGTACTGAACAATCAGAACAATAATGTTTTTAATACTTAAAATAAGTAATTAATTACTGTCAGTATTTTAGTATTGGCCAGTACTAGATTTATCTATAAGGAAGTGGAAAAGCTTAAAAAGCTTTGTAGAGAACGATTCTATACTAATCTAGTAGCGATTCGGTAGACGCACTAATGCGCACTGGTGTCATATTAAAACCGTTGTACATTGATTTTAATCTGAGTGTAAAAGTGAAATATAAATATTTTGAATTATAAAATACATATTTATAATACTACAATAAAGTGCATTGAAGATTTCGTGCTTTAACCTGTTTCTATATTTATATTAAACATATATTTTTACATCAATCTATGTACGATGGCTTTAATGTGCACCAATGCACACTAATACGTCCAAACCGAATTCGCTATTAGATGTATAAAATCGTTTTCTGAAAGGTCTTTTAGGCCTTTCTATTCCCTTACAGATAACCCAGGTAGAACACGGAGTCATAATTAAGTCATAATGGTCATAATATCACAGAATGTCATCATGACGTCGTTTGATACCTAAAAATTGACTTATAAGTGACGAATAAGGTCATGATGATGTCCTCATGACTTCTGTGTTCTACTTGGAAAATCTAGTACTAACCAGTAATAAAAGACAGTAATTAATTACTGAGTACACTGAAAAAAGAAGTGTTTAATTTTAAGATATTAAAACGTTTAATACACTGAGAACAAATTGGAGGAAAAATGGTCTGGTTGAATTAAATAGTAATTCTGGTGGAAAATGGACGAATCAGAATTTTCTGGTTAAATCTATTAGAATTCTAGTTGAGATAATTAGAATTCTGATTGATATAATTATTTTGGTAAAAATGAGAATTTTAGTATATATATAGATTTTACCAGAAATATTGTATCAACCAGAATTCCTGTTATCTCAACTAGAATTCTAATAGATTTAACCAGAAAATTCTGATTCGTCCATTTTCAACCAGAAATTTTTTTCATATAAAACATTTTAATATCTTAAAATTAAACACTTCTTTTTTCAGTGTACTCAATAATTAATTAGTTACCGAGTACATTTAATTGAATTCCTTATTTATGAGAACATTTTAGGAGTATCAAATCGAATATGTCCATGCACGGATTTCGACAGAGACACAGATTCGAGAAATCTGCGGAGCGTACAATATATACGTATAAAAACAGACGGAATATGGTCCATCCATTTAATATAGAAACGCAAATCAAATCGACAGACGAATTACAAGCAATTCACTTTATTCGAGGAAGTCAAACTGTACGATGATACATTCACCGACACGACACGATTGAGACTGATAGCGTGCCAAAAGCGTTGATAAGATAAGCAAATATCACGAGCTCAATTGTTTATCATGACACATAGCAATTTGCATACAAATCATTTTCACAAATAAAGTAAATTATCCGTAATCGCGGTCTGTCAATTTGCGGATTAATTCGACACTTTCTGTCGGTTTTTATAAGTGTTACATTTCCGCAGATTTCCCGAATTTTTTTCTTTTAAATTATTTTGTATCTCTCTATTCAGAAGATTCATCTCTCTATTCTCTTTATTCTGAATATCTCAAAACTATCGACGGTTGATTATCTAACATTTTTTGCAATTATTATCCTTTAATTGTATTATCCTGTATTATAACATTTAAAATTATAAGCGTGTACCCGATAAATTAAGCCGCTACTGACTAATGTCTAACAATAATCTTGCGAAATCAGCTTTTCACTCGTTTCTTCCCATCCTCGATATGGCAAGAACCAGGATGCAGACCTTCTCTCTGTTTTTCTCTATTCTTCCCTCTCTCGCTCTCACAGCGAGATGCGCATTTAATATGGGAGAGTAATCCACGCTTTTTATACATTGTCGAAAGTGGGACAGAAGGTTATAGTATGATCGCCTGAGTACCTGACTATCGTAACTAGGCTGAGTACAGAACGGACAGATTAATTAACAACTCCGTGGTCGTACGTAACGGTTTAGGAACTCAAACCAATATATCGAGAGTTTCAACTAAAACAGGTCGAACGCTCCATATGCCCGTTAATACGATGATTTTATTACATTTTTCCTGAGTTGCTCACGCGTAAAAATAAAATAAACAACAATTTATCTCAAACAAATTTTAAATCATATCCATTTTATATTTCCACATTGAAATTTTATTATATTTCAAAACATAAGTTGCTCTTTTTTCACTTAATTTCTTTTGAATTATATTTCAAGTTCTAGTATTATTTATAAAAACTCTTAATTATTTTAGAATACTCGTAAAAAATAGAAATCGTTGTAAAATATGCTTCTCTCTGATTTAAGACGTGTCATCGCATTTATTTACAAATTAAGAAATCTTATTCTTGCGATGAACTCTTCTTGCTCTTTCTCTCTCTTTTTCTTTCTATTGAATCATTTAAGTACACTGCCGGTCAAAAATCTTTGGACACTATACATATTTATGATATAAAGATAAAAAGGATTAAGACAAACATGAATATTCGATTAAAACCAAAGAAAATATTATATTTATTTATAAAGTATATAAGAAACAAAACAAAACATTATTATTTGAGACCCTTACTCTATTAGAAAAAGTCAAACCTTCTTTTCATCAAAAAAGCCACCTTTAGTCCTTAACACATTTTTTACTACTCTAGGCATCCTGTTGATTAGATTTTGCAAAATAATTGGCTCTAATTGCTTCCAAGAGGCTTTTAATATATTCTAAAGGCTTTCTTGAGAAGTTGGACACTGGTTCCTCACTTTACGATCAAGTTCTTTCCATAGAAGTTCGATTGGGTTTAGATTAGGCGATTGTGGTGGCCATTCCATTAATTTTAGTATATTCTCTTCTTTTTTCTTTATCAAGAAATTCTTGCAAAGCTTTGAAGTGTGTTCAAAGTTTCAGATCATTATGTTGCTGCATAATGAATTCCCAATCGATCAGTTTTTTTCCTGCAGGAACTGCGTAATGAACAAGGATTTTGTGGTATCCTTTCTGATCGAGATTTCCATTAATTGTATACAGAGCACTCACTCCATAATAGGAAAATGCCCCCAAAGCTATTACGGATCTTCCACCATGTTTGACAGTTGGTGTAATGCAGTTGGACATTGTCTTTTCGTTCGCCGAGCGTCGTACGTATATTCTTCTTTTGCTGCCAAATGTCTCAAATTTGGACTCATTCGTCCATAACACTTTTTAAAAATCTTCTACAGTCCAATTCTTGTGTTTCTGCGCCCATTGCAATCTTTTCTTTTTATTTACTGGACGAAGAAGTGATTTCCGTACACAGCAACTCTACCAAAGAGACCAGCTGATCTAAGTCTCCTTTTGATAGTTGCTACAGATATCTGCTTGTCATAGTCTAAGTTGAAATCTGCTTGAATTATAGGAGCAGTTCGCTGTCTATCTCGTTTGGAGAGCAGCACGATGGACTTATCTTCAGCTTTCGTAGTCACCCGTGGCCTTCCACTTCGTGGTCGATCTTTGTTGATTCCAATTTCACAAAAACGCTTGATGGTGTATGCAACAGTGGACCTTCAGTTTTAGACCTGGGGATCTTCAGTTTTAAGACAATGTTACGAATAGAAAGACTATCATTGTTGTAGTATGCATTGATTATGGCCCTCGTTTCTCGATCTATATTTGTTCGCAATCGCGGAGCTATCTCTTATAAAATTCACACAAACATTTTCTTTTTAATTCAATAAAAAATAAAAACTTGTATTAATACTAAAGCACCACATACCTTTATCAAATCCTTGTCTCTCAACTTTCTACAACTGTTTTCACGTTACGATGACACAAAAGAAACATAGCGGAAATATTTGCAAACACACGGACAAAGATACAGCGCCAAGCAGAATGGAAATTGAAATCACTGTTGTCAACTAAATGCTTATTTTTAGAAGATTACAAAGATGGTTTGATTTTTTCCAAGGGTTCGTAAGAGTCAAATGATAATGTTTTGTTTTGTTTCTTATAAATATTTCATAAGAAACAAAACAAAATTTAAAGTATAAATATTTATAAGTATAAATATTTATACTTTATAAATAAATATAATGTTTTCTTTGGTTTAAATCGAATATGTTTGTCTTGAACATATTTTTATCCTTATACCGTAAGTATGCATGATGTCCAAAGATTTTTGACCGGCAGTGTATGTCTTCGAGCAACGCAAATATAAAATATTGTAAAAAAATTTAGAAAATATTTTTCAGATATTTTAATTTTTAATTTTTTAGACTGCATCGACAAAACAGTTAATTTTATATAGTCATAAATTGCAAAATCTAATTGAGTACAGCGTGAAATATATCTGATTTAAAAATATTTTATTTCGTTATATATATATATACATTTTATGTAAGTAAATGACACTCGCTGTACTTAATTAAATCTTCCTTTTAGCTATACTTAATTAAATCTTCTTTCTCAATATTTCGCGCGTATAACGCTCACAGTAGACAAAGATAGACAAGATCCAAACGACGCGTTTAAAAGACATTTTTACAAACTTCTTTGTAACGTCCCTTAGATGTTTGCGCTGCCTGAGTAATAACACTATTTTATACGCGCATCTCCAGCAGCATTTTCTGAAAAATAAATTAGCAGCGAGTATTATATGCTATGCATAACGCGTAGCGCGCGTTATGGCATTAATCCTGCGTGGAAGAAGCCACTTACTCGCAACAAGGCGTGAAATATATCTTCAGGACGCCAGGCTGCAATTTCGCCGGTTAGGGAGAGAGAGAGAGAGAGGGGGGGGAGGGATGCGCGACGCCTATAACAACACGAAAACCGCTTTCTCGTGCCGATCCAAGCGCAGATTCACCCTTGTATCCGCTGAATTACAGCGAGCACAGAATAATGAAGTTCACGTAATACTGTAACGAGCGTGCGACGGGAATAACCGACAGGCATGTAACGACAGAATCACGTAATCGGCCAATTATACGAACGATCTGGACTTGATTACGGCGAAGGTACTGCGGGTGGTTGCGCAACATCTGCCATGACTGCACAATGTGTCGTTCTGACTGATTGATTAAAACCGTAAGATAATTAGCAATTAGCTATATCGTGTCTGCCGACGCGACGCAGCGCCCGGCGCCAAGCGTCGTCGGTCGGCCAGGCCCACTTTCCATAACGAACATGTCAAGAGTTGAAATGTCAGAGGGTGAGGCACGTGCGCACGTCGATAACCCTAATAAAGTCATTACCGCACACTGCCGTCTTCCGTGGATGAAGATACGCGATAAGGGCATGGACCGAAGTTAAGCTCGGCGAGTATGAATACAGCGAGATAAAATCTCGACGTGACATCACCAGTAAACAGAATTGATCGACTTTATGACTTGCTATTAAGTTTCGCATTGACAAGACGTACTTTTTATCAAATAATTATTCTGATCGACGTCGAGTGTCGCTTATACGCGTAAATATCGCTCCCCTACTTTAAAAGTGACACAACTAAAATAATCTAATTTTCGAGTTATTATCATAAATGAATTAAGTAAATATTATCCTATCAATCATCCAAGAATAAACTGTCATAAAAAATATCGTAAAATCACCGCTAGTAAAAAGAAATGTTTTTTAAAGATAAATTCGATACTAAATCTATTGCATGAAATGGTAATAATCTATGAAAGTGATACAACTTAATAAATAAGTTTCTCAGAAAGTCGACTAGAATAATGCAAAATTTGCTAAATTAGCGCATTTAATAAAGCTTTACAGTTATTAAAATCTTATTTGACAGTTTCCATTTTTTAAAACACTCGTGCATTTTAAATATTATCGTCAATTTTTATAAATATAAATTTTATTAAATGTTCAAATATTGGAAATTTGAGAGTTAAATCAACGATCAAATAACAGCTATTTGTTCGCAAAATTTGACATTTGCTTGAAATTCAACATTATAAAATTGCGAATATATTTTCTAGAATTATTATGAATCGTGATTTGAAATTATCATTAATCCATTATTAATCAGAATACGTGAAACGAAAAATTATACAAATAAAATTCATAAAATTATTCATAAATTTCACACTGCATCTCATTAAATATTCAACCTTACGTCCTTTTTTTAAAGTATTTGCAACAGTCAAATATTTGATATAAAAATAATGAATTTTAATAGTATTATTCTTATTTCTGACGCCTTCGTGTATTCTAGCATTAGTAAAAAGATTTCATATGTAATAAGCAATTTCTTTATAATATATATTTTATAATTCTGCATCGCATATATTCTATTTTTTATATAAAATCATTGTAAATTATAAATTATAATAAATAAATTGTAACGTTATATTGTATGTATTGTTTTACGTTCTATGTACTGTTATATATTGCAAATTATTTGACAAGAAGAAATAAATAAATAGAAAAATGCACATATATTAGAGCCCGAATTATCCGACATCGATTATTTAACTTCCGGATTATTAGTCATCAGAATTCTATATAGCAAAATCAAGTAATTTGGGAATTAAATAATAAGATGTCGGATAATCCGGGTTCTACTGTGTTAAAAAAAAAAAGGACCGCCGATTAAAGTCAGCGGAGGTGACAGAAGGCCTTTGCAGGTTGGTTTGTTTTTATCGGATAAAATTTTAGTCGAAACTTGAACTGAAAACTAATGTTTAATCTATAAGTAAGAAAATGCGAAGTCAAATTTAGCCAAAATGTACTTAATCGCAATGATATTCGATGAAAACGGAACTACCTTATATAAAAGAAGTATTGCTCATTTCTATTTCCCAAGCCAGATAAAATTAAATTATTAGATATCAGACGAGTGAAATTGCGCCATTTTATTTATGGTCTATCCTAAAGAAAAAAGTATCCTTTAATATGTCAAAAAAGATAGTTTAAATTTTCTATTTCAATGTTGACAAGTTCAATTTCCGTCAGAATACTCTCTCCGCTCCGACGCAATGTTATCTTTGCCAATGTAATCTCACCTCTACTTTATGATGCATCTGATCTCCTCGTTCTCCCAGCGATGAAAGGGATCTCCGGAGAATATTCCAAGCGCCAAACCCATCGAATATGATGCTCCGGTGGAAGAACCCTGTAACAAATTGAAAACAAGAGTATCAGTATCGTCTTACATGGAGAAGTGCTAATATAAACCGCTTTTGCTTTTGGTTTCACGATATCTCTTTTTAAACTAGCTTAGTTTATTCATCGAAATAAATATATATGAAATTTGCTATCTACGATATTTATCCGGAAATAACTGCTTGCAGTACAGAAGAAAATAGACATAAAATTTGTATGCGTATCGTGTGTTTTAAAATCAAACGTTTGGTGACTGCGTGTTATTTCTACGTGTAAAACAAACTCTACTTCAATAATAAAAATAATTTTACAGGAGCGAATTGAGAATAATAAAAACAATTTTACAGAAGCAAATTGAAGAAAAATATATGATGGAAAATATTAACGCGCGCACCTATCTTCAATTTCATTGTTATTATTTATTGAGAATTATGTCACATAGGATGCATACGCAGACATACAGATTGAAAAAGCAAATAACATGTATCGTAGAAAAAGTCGTCGACAAACTAGCTCGGAATAAAGATAATTAAATTTTTATTTCGTTTCCATGAATTCTATAAAAATGTCACAATACTCAAAAGTTGCACATCCATTTGTGTAATCTGTTTACATGTATGTCTACACAGGCATTTGAATAACGAATCTATACGCGTACAAATTCTGAATTTATTGCATTTTACCATCGTTAACGCAGTTTATTTCGAGAGAGAGCTTATAAAACAAAGTTCTCTCTCATACTAAATCGATGTGAATGATCAAGAGCAAACTCCAAGCTGCTATTTGTTTTTATTTTCCATTGTTGCGAGGTGTATGTTTCACGTAGGTATCAATTGCGCATTCCAAAACTTAAAAACACCTCGTGAAATGACATTTGGAAAATTGCATCGAGAAACGCGAGATAACTCCCGGAACAAAATCCTCGAAATACACGCCACTATGTAATATACAGGATATCTTTTCATCATAAACAGAGTACATTACAAACAATACTTGCAAATAATAGTTAAGCACTCGCAATTTGTATTAATCGCTCCATAAAGTTATTTGATTGAAATTATCGTGAGATAATTTAGAAAACCGTTGAAACATCGCCGCATGCGGTAATTTGACTAATAGCTGTTGTACAAAACTCATTAAAATCAGAATGACATACTGCTTTAATCATCATGCCGGCGTTACGTTTGCACAGAAGATGTGGAGTGTGTATAGGTACGTGCTTTGTAACGTATGGTGGACGGTAATCATCAAGAATCCTGTTTAGCCATATGTTGTCCACCAATTTGCGTCACGGCAATTGGCCGCGAAATTTAATCGTGTTATCGAGAGAGATTTTCCCCATTGACAGTTGTGTTGCGTGACGGTTCTCCAATTAAATATCCTGACTGGCAGTAGCGAATTTGCCCAACGGTTGTGGTTTATGCAAATGTAATTTTGGTCGAAAATATTGAAATTTGTTGAAATCGCGCTGTGTAACGTCGTGTAAATATTCTAAATTCTCCAAAAGCTCCAACAACGTTCCATTTAAAACGATATGAATAAATTAAAATACTCAATCATTTTTTTATGTATTTCAATAAACAAAATTTTATATGATTTTCTGAATATATTTTTTATCCCATTTTTAAGAATTCTCAAGTAGAAATAATTACAGAACCTAAACTTGTAGTAGAATTGTCTGTGTAATTTTTTAGATGACCTTAGCAAAAATAGCAAAAGATCGACGTTGTATAACGAGGATGAAAATAGCATTTTAATCCTTAAATATCATATGATGCAAATTAATATTTATATTATAATACTATATGCATAGCGGTATAATAATATACTACCATATCCACTCAGAGAAAAAAGTCGTATCAGTAACTATAAATTTGTAGTGAAATAGCGCCTCAACTATATACATATTATTCACTTAATTTACTTATTGTTCTTATTAAAGCTTTATAATACATAGTTACAAATTTGTGTATGCATTTCTTATTTATTTTTGTCTTCCAAGTTTGAAATCAACGCTGCGCCTTTTATTGTAAGCTGAGTGGTTTCCTTCTTAGGAGAAACTGAACTCCGCTACGTCCCTCTGGTGACAAAGCCGCGTACTACTCGTACTGAGCGACACTTTAAAAATTTTTGTCTAAACTAGAAAAATGTAATTGTTATATCTATTTGCATAAAGTCCAAGTAACTACTCAATGTAGTTGAGTCACTATTTCAGTACCAATTAATAGTGCATACAATTTGTTACCGTGACTATATTTTTATAATATTCAGCACTACTTTAGTTTCTATTACTTTGTAAAACTAGTTACAGGTACTTCAATTGCAAAAGTAAAAATTTATAGTTGCTGGAACTATTTCGTTTTCTCTCAGTGTGCGTACGACATTAAGAACATTTCATATTTCAGAAAGAAAAAGAAAGATTTTAGAGCAAGATCGCCTATAGTTTAATAGAGATATATTAAGGAAAAAATTGCTAGTATGAGCTAACACATGATATTTTTTGTGAAAATAACAATCATATATTATAAATCATAATTAAATCAATAATGAATTACAAACGTTTTAACATCATTATTGTGTCCTCTTCAAGTGTAGAAATAACGAAATTCTAAATTATATAATAAGCGTCACAATCCAATTTTATTAGAGACTTATTTACAATATTTACAATATCGGTTAATCCTTTTGTTATCTCACTTATCTCTAATAGATAACTTGCACAACTAGAATGCTATCTCGCATTCACGTCGTCGTCACGGTGTCCTTAATAATCGTAGGACCGCATTTTCGAAGGCAATCAAAATCGCAATATAGTTGCACGAAAAAGAAATAGTGCTACGCCACTGGACAGAATATTGATCGAGAGGGTGTAGAGAGACCCTTACACAGGGAGCGAATCGCAAGCCAACCCTTAGGTTCTCTCGCACATTCACATTATGCCTCGGATGGCAACGAAATCAGGACCATTACGTTGGAACGTTAATGTTTTTATATTTTTCGTTAAACCGTCGACCTCAACGGTAACTCAGAATACATGTCTAGTTACTGTCTTGTATTGTTTCGTGCAAAGTGTTCGGTAAATCGTAGTATGTAACAAGAAGATGATTCTTCGTGAGAAAAAGCGAGTAAAAAATAGAGAACATTGCTTTCTCGAGTGCGGGAGAGCTTTTGAGAGAAAAGGTTTTGCATGTGAAAGTGGTGTGTGAATGTGCGTCCATTTGACTACAATTTGACATTTGCAAATTGCCTCTCAAATTGTCTAGTAATATTGACGATAATGTATCTGTTGTGATTCCAGTCATCCAATCATCAATATCATTAATTTTCACTGATCTCTCGAAATGGCAAAGTATCATTGGGAATATATGTTAAAGTGGCATTAATAGCTGGTGGTAATGTACAATTTAGAATAATGATATCATAGTGATATCATCCTTCTCGTAAAGTAATAACAAGTTTTCGATATCACAACTTGCGCTTATCTAATCGCGCTGTATTCTCATTAGAGGCTTGAATTTAATTGTTCGTTGTATTTTTAAGAATTGAGAGTCCATATAACTGTTACATTTTAATTTCGAAATAAGTAATTAACTAATCATTATCTGTCAATATGAAATGTCTGTAAGGGTCGATTAATAATAATGTCTAAACGAAAGTTTCGAATCGTCCGTTGTAATTTCTATGTTCACTGTAACATTCCCAACTTCCCTGTGTATAAATCAAGCTTGATCAAGTTGAGATGCTAACTGATCGTTGAAACGGATTCGAAACGTGAATTGATATATGTTCGCCGGCCGAAATTTGTCAGTCTCAACCTTCCAAATCCCTTTCGTCCGGTAATGCCCGATCGGTTTTGCTTTTGAGAATCAAAGTTACAATGCGCCGATGTGTACCACCATCGGGGGCTTCTCTTTCGACAAAGGGGAGACAAAGGGACGCAGAGAGAATGAAAACCGCCACCTTGATGCTCGTGGCGAACCACGATAATTGGATCAACCCACCCCTATGAGTTGCGACTGAAATTAAGTAACCTCCGGCGCATATTCCTGCGTCAGACTGATGATTTCGTCGGGGACAACCTGAAAAGCTCGCCTGACACCACGAAATAATGTTAGCACGCGAAAATAAAGCAGTCGGGAGTATAGAGAGAATATAACAAACGCACTTTGTCCGCATACGAAATCACTGATAAAGCATAGAGCAAATAATTACTTGAATTTAAAAAAATGTTGTTTCCTTTGTTAAATAATGTTGTGTATGTATGTACGTCAAGTACTTTCATCACGAGAATAATAATCAAATTATACAAAAGTCATGTCATTCTACTTTATGCAATTGTTTCAAATAAAACAGTTGCATAAAGTAATTGCATTTTGCAAATGCATCGGTATACTTTGCATAAATCGCAAGAATGCAACCTGAATCGCCGACAGATAAAGCTAAAATGCAGTTTTCTACTATAATTTTCCTCTATTCCCGCTTAAATAAAAGAAAAGGATCATGGTCGTCCCCGTTTACCGAATCACTCAGTATAAATCAACCCTGTCGTATAAACCAGAGCGCGAAAATATTTTTTCCCAGTAGTATAAATATTACATCTCGTTAGGTTGATGTTACGTGCAAGCTCGTTTAAGAAAGGACTTAAGTCGTCAGAAAGGCAAAGCCGTAAAGAAAGCAAGCGGAAAAAGCTTTTTCGGTACGACGAGAACGCTTTGTACGACCGTGGCTTGCGGCACCACAAAGCCACCCGAGGTAATTTGTACAGAGTGCTTAAGTTACACATATTAGTCGCAATGTCGTACTTTCGCAGTAACGATGAATTATACCATGAAAAAAAATTTTGAGATGTCCCAAATCGAGCCATCCCTTATCTACGAATGCTTTGATCAATTCTTTGAAATCAAATTCTTTGAACTCATCTTCTTTGATAAAGACTCGTTGATCTATGAACAATCGAAAAAATTCTTCAATCAAGAAATTTCAGGAATGCACATAAATATAAGATGAAACTTGTGTATTCTTCATTTTTAACGTTCAAATATTCATACGTTATATGATAAGAACTTTTGGTTTTCTCTCTTTTACGATTGTCTTGAATCATACATAAAATAGATAAGCAGTTCGAGCGAGAAACAGATTTATATTTTCCCACCAGAAATAAAATATCTCAAAAAGAACTTAAAAGTGTATATTAAGCAAGTATATTAAGCGAGTAGATCTTACTTTGAATTTCTAATTCGAGGATTAGTTACAGCGATATTTAATGCAGAAAGTTTACAGTATTTGCGGAATAATAATGATAGAGGATATATTATTATATATCGTAACGGTAAAATAAAAAGCTTATATCTTTTCTTCGCACAGAAGTACCATTGGAATAAAATCCTCCGATGCCCGGCAACAACAAAATACCCGAGGTTATTACTCGGTTGCGCGAATAGACAGATCCCCGGGGGTGAAAAGTAGTTTCAAAGTCTAGCCTAACAATGGAGTGCATGAAAGGGAGGAGAAAAACGACGGGTATGAAAAGCATCCCGGAAAATAAAGGGTAGATATGGTGGAAAGAGCACGCGAAAGGCCCGGGAAATTCAATGCCAAGGTTGGCATACGAAGTTAAATCGATATTCAATACTTCACGAACGATAGTGACATTCGTACAGAGAGTTTAATCGTATTTTATAAATGATATATCCGATTTCACGGCTGGCATCTCGGAGATTAAAACCAACTCGCGATCGTAAATTTGCTTCGTTAAAAGCTTTTTTCTTCGTAATTTTTTAAAACCATGAAAAAATTATTTAAAATCCGCACTCTTGTTAAATTTTCGAAGTTGGAAACAATATAAATGATTTGATAAAGTTTTACAGCAATTGAAAAAGAACAATTCGAAATTCATTTTTACATTTTATAAAAATATAGATATTAAAATTTTAGGAGAATGACATGTTGCTATTATTGAGCGAATTTAACTCAATATTTTCTACAATAAAAATGTAATGTGCTTTGAATTGATTGTACATGGAAAAATAAAAAAATTCTAAGATTTAGAAAATCTTTTTCTAATCAATCAGTTTATATAAACCTTTTTTTTTTAATTTTTAAGATATATCAATATCTTATATAAAATATAATTGTAATAATACATATATAAAAATATAATTGTAAAATAAATTGCTCATTTAATACACTATCGCTTGAACTAGCAATTGTGAGAGAACAATAGGTTTTGTCATATATGGTTCTCGTTTTCCATTTCGTTTCGCATAGTAAACATTTCGTTATTTCGTCGGACGTATATTTCCGGATTATACATCCTATATACAAGTGTATATTGCGCTGCTCGCGAGTATTTTGTGGCTTCGATTGATCTATCAGACTGGACGAAAGAAATCAATCGTGTGCATTGTTCCGTGAATGATAGGCTCTATTTGATACCGTGAATGAGAACGATAAACTCTCTGCTACGAGCATCGTGTTTTCCAGACCTCTTCTCTTCTGTAAATTTAACAGATATTCAGTGAAGCGAAACCTTGGATTAAACTATCAATTAATTAAATGTTTAACAACTTGATCGAATGGAAAAATATTTAATGACTCATTTAATTTGATAGTTAATCATCATGGACTCTCTCTCTCTTATTTATGTTAATACCAAAATTATCGCGAGTTTAATAATAAGCATTATAAATATCATTATATACTCATAATATAATTAGTTATATGACTTAAACATTAATATAATAGTAAAATTTTCTCATTCGTTTTCAATTTGAAAATTTATATTTAGCGAAATTACATAAACATATGTATATAATATATGTATCAATTAGATAAAAACATTTCCTAAAACATTTCGTTTTTAAACTTTACAGAACAATATGTTTATTATTTCATCTTAAACAAACATTTGCTACAATTTCACGCTTAAGCTTAAAAAAATATTTTTAAAAGACACTTTTTCATATTTCTTCCCTTAAAAAAAAAAATATCCTAAGCATTCTTTTTATATTCCCTCCTTTTGCAATCTGGATCTTTTTTGGCGCAAGTGAAATTATATTTTCAAATTTCTTCCTTATATTTGCTCAAATTTCAATTTTTATTAAATAAAGATTTTAACATTTAAATTAAAAAACTATTTGGTAATTTAATAGAAATGTTAAAAAGGAATTCTGAATTTTTCTACATTTTTTTGACAGCTTAGAATGGTATAAAAAACAGATTGTTGATAAAGAAAATAAAAATATGATTGCAGACGGAAGATTTGCCTATTTTTTTATTAAACAATATATCGTTTGAAAAGATTGATTATACACGTTGCATGTTCGCGATTGTGAATAGGAAATACGAAAGATCGTTGCTTCTCGATTCCGAAAGTAACGATCAAATACGGATTTTCCGCCGGAGGCGCGGGCACGTTCTTTAAATCCTGCCTAAAGCGAGCTATTCGGCGTATACAGTGTACTCCTCATGCAAAATGTAGCCGAGGTTCGAGACAACAGCGGACAGAACGGAATGGTACGCGAACTTTCCCGATAGCGGGATAGAATTCGCAGATTGCATGCTAAAACTTTCAAGCGAGACGAAACGAGGAGCGTGTTTTGGGGAGAAAAAAATAATCAGGTATGAGAGAGAGAGGATACAATAATAAAATCGTATTCATGCCGATCGCGTCTATTGTATATAGAACGATACTCTTTTATCGATGGTACAAATGGAGAGGAAAAGGCCCTACATGAAAAAAACGAAGAATATAAAATAAAATCTCTCACAAAGTTTCATTTTTAAAGTTGGAAAATTAATATGCTATGCTTAGAAAGCTTGAATAATTTTTAATTACTTAAGCATCTTTACAATTGTATTTATCATGTCCAGAAAGGAAGAGAGGAAAGGGTTGGAGGTTAATTACTTTTATGATTAAAACTTAAAAGTTATGATTAACAAAACCTGATATTTTTCCCATTTAAAATCAGGAATAAGAAAGAGACATTTAAGCTCTAAAATATCCAAAACAAGCAATTCATTTGTATACAAAAGTTGTTATTTATATGATAATAAAATTTATAAACCCTCTTCGGAAAAAATCCTGGATAAATCTATGGTACTTATCACATTTTTTGTTCATTATTTTAATACATAATAATATGATTAAAATTCAACAACACGACGAAATTCACATATAGTTAATAAATGAGAATTGATTAGTCGATAAATTTTTACGGTCTCAATAAAAAAAATCTAGTTTCAGAAATAAGAGATTAAACCGCGATGGTCCGTCTGCCGGAATTGCGACCTTCTCCCTGCAGCATTCAATGCGGAATACACTCTCTTCCCCCCTTCTCTTGTAGTCGACTGTACTTTTGCTAGTAGCAAGGGAAAAGGCACGTTAGCACGTGACTGGAATTCGTTTTAAATTCTCCGCAACCACGCATATAGAGTTTCCGTTTTAGACGGTCGCATTACACGACATAAAGTGGAATCCATTTCTCTCAGATAAACTACGAAAAGTGTTATGAGAGATACAAGAAGAATAAATACAATATATGTATATATACATATATATAAAAAAACTACGATCATTCAAATAAAAAAATAACATTATATAATCATTGGTCATGAAATATGCGTTAAGATATAAGAAAATTAAGACATTATTTAAATAAAATATTATATATTTATTACTGTTGGTTACTGTGGCACATTATATGTTTACCAGGAAAAATAAAACAGAATATTTAACTAAATCTCACAAATGTTATATAAAAAAATATCTTTATCAACGCAAGAACAGTATTCTTTCCTTTACTTCCAATAAATAACATAAATATCACAAGATTAACGACACTGAGATATTACACGACTTACTTCCGTCGACAGATAACGTGATATTTATCAAATAAATGTGGATTTTATAAATTTTTTGTTTCAGTTTCAAAATTAAGTTATACAGAATTAAGTTGTAATATAAACATAAATAGTATTATAGACATAATATAAATATAATTTTAAAAAATATCCTTAAATACCAACACTAGTTTTTAATCGTAATATGTAATGCCAAAAAGAGAAATCAATGTGATTATTACGTGTAGCATTAATTCATTAGCTCAAGACTAATCCTTTGACGTGCCGATTCGATACCAACTACCTTCACTTCCACACGTTGGCCTATATGCAGATCCTTCTTCATACGGCTGACGTGTACAAGACCCTCCTTACCAACACCCACGTCTACAAATGCTCCAAAATGCGTAACGTTCCGCACGACGCCGCTTAATATGGTACCGACGATCAAATCTTCAATACGTCTCACGCTGTTGCGAAACAGCGGCTGATTCAATTTCGATCGTATATCCTCGTCTTTCTGCATGGTCAGAGCTTTAACTATTGTCTCCATTGTAGTCTCGTCGGTGCCGAACTGCGCGGCTAGATTTCCATATCCAGTTCTCGCGTAAAAATTTATCTTTTCAATAAATGCCGGAGTGCCGATATCGTCCAATTTGCATTGACAGTGTTGTACGAATTTATTCGCTATCGCGTACGATTCCGGATGGATCCAAGTCTGATCTAAGGGATTAAAATCGTTCTCCGATTTCTTGCTCCGTTCTGACGAAGTTTCGCTAGTCGTTGCTGTCTCTGGCAGAATTCTTATGAACCCTGCGCATTGTTCGAACGTTTTGCTACCAATACTCTTTACTTTCAATAATTGCTCTCTATTTCTAAACGGTCCATTTTTGGATCGCCACTCTATGATGCTTTTAGATCTAGAAACCGTAAAGCCGGCTACTTGTTGTAAAAGATAATGGGAAGCTGTATTGATATCCACTCCGACAAAACTCACAACCTCTATAACAACCTGTAACAATTGATACAAAAATCTGCTACAAAAATCGAATCTTCCCCAAAAAAATTATCGCGTTATTATTCAAATGTTTGATTTAATCTTTTTTTAATAAAAATAAAATGGAGTTTAATTTATTGCTGTTCTATTTAGATTTCTAAAATTATCCTTGATAATGTACAATTTTCTTATTTTTTAAAAGAAACATTAGCTTTGAGAAAGAAGTTAGTAATAAAATATTATGTAATTACTTTTGTTACACATCTATTTCACAGCTCATTATATAGTATAACGAAAGATTCATTGAAAGTTCTCAAATTATCTATATTCTCAAGTTCTTTATCAGTTAATATTAAACAGTGAATTCATACTAACTTCGGATAGCGTCTTCGTCAATTTCGTCTGAGGTAGGTCATGTTGATACATCCCAACTCCTAAATGCTTCGGCTCTATTTTAACTAATTCCGCCAACGGGTCCTGCAAGCGTCTTGCTATCGAAATAGCCGACACTAGATTCGGATCCAGATCCGGAAACTCGGATTTCGCCTGCGGGCTACAACTATAAATCGAGGCTCCGCACTCGTCAACAATGGTGTACATCGCGTTCAGCGAGCCAAACATGTTCGATTCGATTGCTTTAGTCAGAAACAGCTCGGTCTCTCTGCACGCTGTAGCGTTTCCCAGAGCTATTATCGTGCATCTGTACTTGTTCACCAATTTCGCCAACGTGTTAGCCGCGTCTTTAAACGCTGACGAATGGTTGTGAGGGTATATCACAGCGGTCTCGAGGAGATCGCCTTGTTCCGATACAACGGCAAGCTTACATCCGTGACGGTAACCCGGGTCTATGCCGAGAACAATTTTACCTCGCACTGGAGGAGTGAGCAACAGTTGCTTAACATTAGTCGCAAAAACTTCTATGGACGCTTTTTCCGCGTTTTCCTTCATCTCGCTCTTTATGCGACGTACCATCTGAGGCTTGATCGATTTTTTATAAGCGTGATCAATGCCATCATTGAGTAAATTCAAATGGATCATTTTCACGCTATTTCTTCCCTCTTGTGTATATCGCGATAAACAATAGTTCTTGAACGCATGCTCGAAAGCGTCGGGAACGACAATCTTCACGCTGATGATCTTTTGAGATTCGGCCCGATTAATAGCCAGTATATGATGGGGCTTGATGGCATTCACGCTCGACTTAAAATTGAAGTACTGTTCATACTTCTGCTCGTTTGCGTTTTTCGAATCTTTTGCTGGTTTACATCGCGTCGTTTGTATGTCTATAACCAAGGTTTTCCGCAGGGAGGTGACTTTGTCGAAAATGTTCTTATCTTTACTGATGACGTCCGCTATTACATGCACGATACCGCTTTTGACTTCCTGTTCGTTTCGCAAACCTTCCTTCTGTTCATCTATTAAAGATGTCAACGGTGGTACATCCCTTCCCTGTAAAACTGCATCGCTGATACTTCCTAGGCCCAATCCTCGTGCTTTATCTGCCAGAAGTCGTCTCGATGCCGAAGGTTTGTATAGAGAATAAATATCTTCGAGATCGGCAAGGGACTTTGTAGATGAGATAGCGGAGTGAAGCTCCGGCGACCATTTGCCCAATCTATCAATATTCTTAATAATGGTTGCAGCACGAAGTTTAATAATCTTTGCCTGCTCAAAACTCTCTAGAAGTTCCCTCAACTTATCCGCATCCATAGATCCAGTCATGTTCTTTCTATATCTTGCGATAAAAGGTATAGTGTTGTCTTCCTTGAAAAGTTTCACTACATTCTGTGCGATACGTCTATCTACATTGTTAACTTCGCTTATGTAATCAATATTTGTCCATTCCGTGCATTGGGAAAAGCTGAAGTTGAATTTTTCATTGAGTTTTACATAAGTATCTTCCTTTACATCTTCCTTTACATAAGTGCTGACTGAATTTTTTTTAATTTCTTGAGATACTCCTGCATCTATAGAATCAGTGTACGAATCTTCTAGCTTCGGTCTCTTGTTGCTAGAAGTCTCCAAGTTTTCTTCTTGATTTTTTCTTTTAATAGATTTAACATCTTTGCTCTGCGTATTTCTCTTCACTCTTTTCTTAATTGGCTGTCTCTTACCTATAATTTCCTTTTTCCTTTTATTTTGCTCTACATAATCCTCATCTTCGGATTTTTTAAATGTTTTATAATCATTATCATCGGAATCTGACAGTTCAATTACTGGTACATTATGATTACTTCGTAAAATTCTTTTCATTTTTTTCGGCGTTTTCTTATCTGTTAAATTAATAAAACAGTTTCCTCACAAATCCATATACAAATAAGGCAGATATAAGTATCACGTTTACTCTTTTTATAATTGCAACACTATGCTTTGTGATAAATATATGGCTGTATTTCAATTATACTATTAAGATTTCTAATCAATATAAATATATAAATACTCGAATACATCCACAATTCTTTTAAAGCTTTATTTTTAAAGTTCAAGCCGTAAAGAATTTATTCTGGTATGTCTTAGCACAAGATTTTCTAGTAGAGCAATGGTTTTATAGGAACGAACATCTTCCATGTTACAAAAACGTTTGATTAATTCAATAACATTAATTATTATTTAGTGTGACTATTACTATATTACCTAAATAATTTCAATTAAATTCGACGTAAACTCTCCGCACCGATTTTCGACGTGAACCAACAACAGAGTGCGAATGACAATTCTAAAATTCTAACCTATATTGCAACGTGGAGAAAATTGTAAACACCGATAAAATTTCATTTCTAAGATGCTCCTGCCATCTTAACCACATTAGCTGTAACTCGTTGTCGAATAATCGACGCAACGTAAGCAAGAAATGAGAAAGTATATAATTAGGCAGCAAAAAGAATATATAATAAAATAATATAAGTAACATCCCTTCCTCTCCGATTTTCCGATAATTTTGTAAGTTTTCCATACACACAGAACACATTCCGAGAAGGAAAATCATCACTTAAGTTCTATTTTCTTTTTCTTTATTTCAAAGTTTTTTTGGTGTTTACTAAAAAGATAAAAAAGCAATACATTGTAAATAACAAACTATTTTCCGCTAAAATTTAAATTATATACAAAAATAATTTGTAGTTTTAATTATAATTAAAACAGATAATTATTACTAAATTATAAAATGTTAAGATTATAATTACAAAATTGGATTAAATATAAAATTGCTAGCATTTTTCCCCTCCGGCCACTCCCTCCCCCCTCTTTCTCTCTCTCGATTATTCGCGTACAATTTCTTTTAACAAGCAAAAATTAATATTGACGCACCTTTGACGATGATATGTCAATGTCACTTTCGCAACAACAGGAAAGATGCCGACTATCAGCCACACAGAGACGGATCGCCAAATGTTGATGTAAAATGAATAAACGCGTGCGACATTTATGTCACTAAACTCTAAACTCCGGCGGGACACTCGCGACAATGCTTTGCGTACGAAATTCAATTTCGGTAATGATAATCGGAAAGAGAAACGCGGAGCGTTTTGAATCGCTCTCGGTATTGCGATTATCGAAACGACCGCGATTCAAACTAGGCTGCGTTCGGAAACATCACCCGAGTGCCCCCGCGCGTCGTTTCATCCTTGTTATTCACTCAATGTTAAATAAGGACAAAACGATACACGGGGCACCCGGGTGATGTTTCCGAACGCAGTCCTAGAGTTGCGCAATGAATCAATCGTATCGATTCTTTCATGTAGAAATGAATTTAAAACATTAAAAATATTCAAAATGATTAAAACTTAAGTAGAAATAAATTGCAGTAATTTGCGATTTTCGTTATTATTCCTATGTTCATTTTCTTATTGTGTTATGTTAGGTTAGGTCGGATTAGCTTGCCACGTTTAAACGTCAAAACGTGACAACGTGAATTGGAGGTTAGGTTAAATTAGATCGAATTACAGTTCAAGATTAAGAATGAGCTAGTCTCCGTATTTCAATTCTGTTGTCGTCTGTCAGCGTTTAATAATCCAGTTAATTTAGTCCACTTTTGCATCGTTTCATCCACTTGACATAATGATAGAGCGCTACCGGCAGTTGACGAGGCTAGTAAGCGAACAAGTGAAGAGGTACGGTGTGCTTCACAATGCAAAAGGGGTTGTAGAAAATGCCGCGGAAAAGGCGCAGAGTAAACTCGCCAGTGCGCAGAGTATCGCGACCGAAAAATATAACATCGTTGCGAAAGTAAGCAATATTAAATATATATCAAAACATTTTTATTTCGTGTAATTGTCGACAAAAACACTGATTTCTAATCAACTTCCTGAGATCGACTTTCGTTTTTGTTTAGAGACACACAAGTGTATTAATATAAAATATTTCAAATGTTACACAGTGCCTTATGTGTATTAATTATAATAAATAATAAATACATTAAATTATGTACAATATTTATATAAAATTATTTTACGATATTTATCAGCAGGTTATTTAAAATGACTCAGAATTTTAGATTGAACATAATATTACTCAGTATTCCAAATTTTATAAAGCAACTTTTGTTTCATAATTTCTTTACTGTTCTCGTTCCAGCAACAGTATCATAAACAAAATTATATTCAGTATCAATTTAAAACTTTATCTAAAACTTTTACTTTCATTTAGTAATTGCTTGAAATAAGTCAAGATTATATTTTGATTTTAAAGAATCAATTTTTAGTTTATCCAACAATCTGAAGATTTTTTGCAAAAAAAAGAAACGATGCTTTATAGTTGGAGAAATATAGTATGCAAGACAACTATTACATGTAAAATTAATTTTTATGTTGTAGAAACTTAACGATCAGTCTATCATAATACAAGATTTAAATGCTAAGGCATTAGAAACAAATGTACCATTGCCAGGAAAAATTGTTAAAGTGTGGCAATGGTACAACCAGTTAATAGGAATGGACACAGTTGAAGCAGCCAGAAGGCAAGTGGTTACCCTTCAGGATAAACTATTCCAGTGTCATGACAACAGGAGAATTTTGAATAAAGAGTTAACAGATCTTACTCATAACCTGCAAGAAATCTATGCAGAATTAGTTCAAACAAAACGAGATGATCCCAAGTATGTACAATTAACAATAGTGGAACACAAGTCATTACAGGAACATAAAAAACTCGTTAATCAGCTGGCATCATCCGAGAAAGAAGAGAGGGATAATTTCATGCAGTTGGCAACTGCGATAAAAGACTATCATATTAGCCAAAACTTAAATGCACAGAAATATAAGTATTTATCTATTATCGCTTCTGCCATATTAGCAATTGTATCATTAATCGGTTCAATGATACTTAATAACAAAAGGATACTAGACGTACGGAACACGATAAAGATAGCACAAGAAAAGAATGAATCATTATTTCAAAAGAATACGAACGAACTATCCGATATTAAGAAAATATTGCAGTCATTTGATACCAAATTGGTAACATCGAAAAAACAAGAAAGCGCAATAGATTTAACTAAAGAAATTAGTAAATCTAATATTCTTGTATCTTCTGTCAAGTATTCAGCAAATTTGTTGATTTCAGGATTAAGTTATGTCAAGAAAGGTATTTATGCATGTGGGTCATATATTTTTTACAAATAACACAGTGTATATACATCATAAAAAAATTACATTGTTCAAATACACAAACCAAATGTATGCAAGTCTTACATCTTTTTATATATCTAAAATTCAGTAAAATTCTTATTAAATTTTTTATAATCAATAACATATTAAAATTTGAGAATGTTATAAAAAAGCTATTGGTGAAAATATGAAGAGTAAAATACAGCTTTTTTTCATAGGATAGTAAAATTATGCTTGCTGTACACTTGCCAGATAAAATGCTCCCTATTTTTTTTGTAACTTATGTACATAAACATATTGTAAGCATTTATTTTCACTGGGGTACCATATGTATTATAATTATACAATTATAACTATAAAATTATAAATCTAGTTAAATCGAAATGTTATATGAAGATTGTAATATAAACAAATGTTAATAATTTTAATACATATTTATACGTCATTATAATACAAAACATATTTTTAAATAGCGCAAATTATTAAGTTATTATTTATGAAAAGATGATATTTACTCTCAAGTAAATGTCAATATATGTATACCTTCTTATTTTAAAGTATATGTGATATAGTGGTAATTGAGGATTAAACGTGATCAATGCATGCAAGAAATGATGAAAATCCAGTTTGCAAAAAATCATAATTATGAGTCCCAAGTTTTCCATTCCATTCCGTCTGGTGGTTTTCTCTCGACTGTTTTATTTCCTACTTCGTCCCAGTTAGTGCTTAAAACGGTGCCGCCAGATTCTATCTGTATATTAAAAAAATGAAATAATTTTTACAAATGCATTATATTGACCAGTTATTAATATTCAATATGTTTCATATGTATACATTTGTATAAGTTAATTTCTAATCGGTTGTTATTTTTAAGAAAGAAATTCAGAATCTCATAGCAAATAGCTTTTAACACATTATTTTTTACTTACAAATATACAAATATCTTAATAAAAATTTTTTCTGTTCCATATTAAATAAAAAAAACAAACTATTTCATAAAGTAATTTTTTGTTACCACTTAATTTGTTAACAATGAACATTTTACTTACAAAGGACTTGTTCATCGCGCGTCTTACTTCGTCGGATCCATTACCATATATCTTTTGGAAGAGAGCATTCACTGCAGTATCACCCTGAGTTTCTTCTGCTGCCTCTTGTCTCTCTATTTCTTTTTCAACCTTATCCCAATCTTTAGATTTTTTACAGGAGCTTGGATACTTAGGTGCTTCTTTGGGTACTGCTTGAAGTATTTCTTAAATAGTACACATGAAAGTTTTAGAAAAATATAATCTGCATATATATCTATATTAAATTTTTCGATATTGCTAAAGAAATATGCAAATAACTAAGATTGCTTTCCTTTTAGGAAGTACAGACAATATAAACATCATTCTAGTCTTCTTGATATTCAATGAATAACAAAGATAGAACAACTTTTATGTCAACTATGTCTCCTAAAAGAAAAGCAGTTTAAATAATGTAAAACAGAAGTATATGGGTCAAGCAGACTCGTAAGATTCGTAACGTGTTCTCGTAAAATTTGTATATATAAGAACTTGTGACTAGTATTCTAATTTTATGCGTATGTATTATAAGACGTATGATTATTCATAAATATCTACGATTTCTTGTGAATTTTATGGCTAGTAAGAAGCTGTCTGCAAAAATATTGTATAAAGGTATAAGCACTTAAAAATTCTTACAAGTCTTACAGGAATATGTTAAGAGCCTTACGATTCTGCTTAGAATTTAGGCATTAACCTTTTCGTTATGGGCTATCTCTGCCGTGAAATGCATTATGATACGATTGTACAAGTTGCGTGCGTACTTCAAAGTGATTACACTTAAATCGTATGTGAATTTAATAATTGTTTATGATGAGAAAAGAGCCTTAAATCTGAAGTAAACAAGTCTTTTCAAATACTTCAATGCTGGTAAAATATATATTTTATTTGTATTACTTAAAAACGTGAGCATCAAATTACTAGTTGCTCGTAGTAGTGAAAGGGTTAAAGTCTTATGCCATAAAAAATTAGAAACGTTAAAATTAGAACGTTACATATTTTTAATAAGAATAAGTAAATTAGTAAATTAATAAATTATTTTGGACAATATCATTTACTAAATGTTTTACTTAGAGGAAAGTCGCCGATATATGTCTGACATATGTCTCCTAAAGTGACACCCTCTTATTTCTCAGAAACTAATTATTGCACTTTATTAATGCTAATAAAATCATGATCTGTTTAGCTAATTAAAGAAGTACAAACTCATAATTTATATATTTGTGGCTTATTTCTATACCACATCAGCTAAAAACCATTTCTATGAATCCGAGAAGAAAATTCTTATGGTGTTCTTTTGCAAATTGCGTAATTAAAATAATAGTGACTGTATTATTGATAATATTATGTCATTTTAAGTATTTATAGTTTCATAAATTAGTTTTCTTTGCGGAATAGGATATATCTTTATTTATAAAATAGGAATGTTGATATTATTGCCTATTATGTCAGTTTTGGATCCCATTTTGTCAGACGCTCATTTTTACATAACTTACGAAAAACTTAATTATTGCAAAATTGCAAACATTATTATAAAAATTGCTTATACTATCTGATAGAAGACCCTTTTTACTTTGTATTTATGTTTTTGAAGTTGTATTTTTACCTTTTGTTTAAGAAATATTGTCTAAAAACAAAGTGATATGTCGGTATCGGTGACCTTCCTCTATTAGTAAACATTACATCTTTATCTCACATCTTATCATTTGGCATTTATGTTTTGTCTTAGACATTTTTCGATAAAGTAATAAATGATTTACAACTTACCAGTTGGTATAGGTTTTACTTTACTTAAAACTGGATTTCCCTCCAGTGTCGTCCACCTAATATCATCCCTTTTTTTCAGTTTGATTTCTATCTTGGACGGCATTATTTTGTACATACATTGATCCTCCACTATAAAGTTGGCTAAATCTAACTCTAAACTATATTCATTGCCAGATGGTAACTGTGCAGACACACTTAGCTGAAAAATAATTTATAATGTAGTAAAGCTGTATTTTCAGATTTGTTCAAATTTCACCTTTCTTTTCATTAACAATTATCTTAATCTTTAATATTATTTAAGGATCATAAGATACTTCCAACTAGTATTACTGTCAAAGTAATTGATTATCCAGACATCTCAAATATTATTCAGATATCTGGATATTAAATCTACAGCTTAAATAATCTAAAAAGAAACAATACATATTAGGTCTGTTCTTTTTAAAAAAAATGTCAAACTGATATACAATAATTTGGAGTAAAACAAGCACAATTTTGATGCTTGTCTGCCAGGATTGCAATATAACACAGTGATCATTTTATTTTTGTACAAAATGAAATGTTAAATATTCAATATTGACAAGGATAGAATGATTCATTATGTTACATCGTGTCATCTATATCTCTTGCTGAAAAGCACCCTTTGTTTCACTCCAATTTCATCAATTTATGTCAGTTCAAAACTTTCAAAAAAAAAAACAAACAAAGATGCATATATAGAATGACTGTGAGATATGCTGTCATCCAAGGCTCCTTAATTTATTGTCCGATAGATAAGTATAAAGTAGATAAACCAGTGAAGATACATACTGTACTTTCTCCATATGCGATTTTCATATCTTTCACATTCTTGGCGAGTATTGTTACAATTACATAGGTCTCTGTTTGATACCAATCATGTTTTATTTTCGGCACGGGCATCTACGAAAGTCATGAATGTCAATCTCAGCACACAATGTTTTCTTCTTATGTGGTTATATATTTATAATAATAAGATAAGATATATTTATAATAATAATTATATATTTATATTAAATTATTCACATTACTTACATTCGCTTCATTGTTCTTCAATTCGATGATGGTCTCGTTTGCGTCCATTGTAGCTTATTGCTCGATTATCACATCAAAGCGGTTGAGCGTTGAGCATAAATATAAATATCAAATCAGCAACCTTCAAATCCCTCAATCTTCTCAAATCTTCATATGATGACTATGATCACAGAACATATATAAAGGCTATGATGGTAGAGACAACGGTCATCCCAGCCTTTTTCGTGAAACTCTTGAAACAGCTCGAAACTCCCGTACACTATCGGCACCTAGAGTCCTAGATTTATCAGAGAGGCGCAACCGGCTTAAGTCAGTATGACAAAGATACTAGGGAGGGTACTAAACATGGCTGACATGCTATGAAACTTCCTTTAAACTATCAAACAAGATAAGACAAAGTAATGGCTGCGTTCAGCAGACTCAACAGTTTTGCA